>NC_053491.1:60543156-60882927 GCF_905171775.1 Rana temporaria
CAGATGTCAATGTAAATCGCGGGCCAAAATCACAAAAAGTAGTACGGCGTTGCACCGCCAATTTGACATGCGATTTGACTTGTCAAATCGCACCAGTGTGAACCAGGGCTTACATGCATTTTAAGTATAACATCATAGAAGGGATCAGATCTTAGACACTTCTTGGGTAGAAGCTACCTGGGTCTTGCAGATGCATCTTGGGATATTAATGTAGTTGAGCTTTCCAAAGCATTATGAAAACACAGATGAAGTTTCCTTTTAGGCACTTTGCCTCTGGAGGAAAATCTGGACAGTTTCAACTTGGAGAGATGGGAAGTGAAAAGGGATATGTCTGACTTATTCACGTGTATGTGCACATTTCAGCTTGAGTTACTGAACTCAGTGAACAGACTTTTTCTACAAATCATATGAGACTCATGAAAACATGAGAAAAGTAGCATAAAGCTTCTCCTGTTCATATACAATATTCCATGTTTACCTGGCTGATTAAAAGAAGACAATATAAAGTGGTACTTCACCCAAAAGAGGAAGTTCTACTCTTCTCCCCCCCCCCCAATCTTAGCGGGAGTTCGGCCCCCTCTTTCCCCCACAGCCATTTATGACAAGTCACAGGTCTCAAAGAGCTGCAGACTAATCAAATAGTGCATCATGGCTTGCGCATGCACAGTGTGCAGCCAGGATGTGAAGCTGCAAACAGTCACAGCCAGCTACCCACAGTTAATTTACCGGCGCCAGGGACCAAAGCCCGGTGAAGAAACCAACCGGGTGAGGACATGGTTGGATCCTTGGGCAGGTAAGTGTCCTATTATTAAAAGTCAGCAGCTACAGTTTTTATACCTGCTGACTTTGAATTTTTGAACTTTAGACTGGACAACTGCTGTAAGGCCTCTTGCACATGACCATAAGGAACAGTGTATGGGTGTACAATGTGAAATACATCTGTTGTTGTGGCTCCCAGGAGCAGCAATTGGGAATTCTTGCCCAGAGGAATGCACTACCAAATACGTTGTGTTCCGTTACTGCCAGCACAGTAACATTTTACAATTAGAATAATACGCTATGTACATTATACGCTATGTGCCATTTTCAGTAATGCATTCCTATGGGCAACACACTGCGCCTCTGGCTCCAGGCGCTGCAGCAACAAATATATTTTTACACTGTAAGATGCCTAAAATGTTTGATTAATGAAAATATGTAGAAAACCAATATACATTTCCATTAAAATAGCATAAGCATGATGTGTTTAAAATCAATACTAAATGAAAATAATTACAGAAAAAAAACTAGGGACTTTCTAGGACAACACCCAAGGACATAAATTCAACACATGAATATAAAAATGTTTCCAGATTTATTAATCACATCTTATGAAAGTTTTAACAAAATCACATATGACGCACAATGCAATATTTTTTTTTTTTTTGCCACACTACCAAGACCACTTGTGGTGTATCTCTAAAATGTTCATTAAAGCGGGAGTTCACCCGAAACACAATTTTTAACATTAGATTGAGGCTCATTTTGTGAAGGGGAATCGGGTGTTTTTTTTTAAAATCGAAGCAGTACTTACCATTTTAGAGATAGATCTTCTCCGCCGCTTCCGGGTATGGTCTTCGGGACTGGGCGTTCCTATTTGATTGACAGGCTTCCGACAGGCTTCCGACGGTCGCATACATCGCGTCACGAGTAGCCCAAAGAAGCCGAACGTCGGTGTGGCTCTATACGGCTCCTGCGCACCGACGTTCGACGCTACTTTTGGAAAATCGTGACGCAAGGTATGCGACCGTCGGAAGCCTGTCAATCAAATAGGAATGCCCAGTCCCGCAGCCCATACCCGGAAGCGGCGGAGAAGATCTATCTCTAAAACGGTAAGTACTGCTTCGATTTAAAAAAAAAACACCCGATTCTCCTTCACAAAATGAGCCTCAATCTAATGTTAAAAATTGAGTTTTTGGGTGAACCTCCACTTTAAATGGTATCAGAATCAAACAAAACAGAAGATACGAACAAATTACCTTTATTGGCCTTCAAAATAATTATTAACCTTCACAACACACTTTTGGTAACGTTCATAAAGTTTCTGGAAACTGTCAGCAAAGACCTCTTTAGGAATCAATCGAAGAACCACTGTCACACATTCGTTTTGATTTCTACTTGTCTGTCAGCTTGTGCGGCACAAACCAGGAACAGATGTTCCGCTTACCTAAATCTTTGCGGACGATGATGTGCACTGTATCCTTGTTAATGGCCAATTCCTCCCCCATCAATCATAGCATTTGTTGCACTCGCTTGATCATGTCTGAGGTTCTGCTTGTCGATGGTCTACCCAAACGTGGCTCCTCCTCAGTTTCCTTCTTGTTGCAAAAGCCTTTAAACCAGCCGTTGACACATTTTCTGCTCATGGCTTCTGTCCTGAACACTTGCACCAATATTTAATTGCGTCTCCGTGGCCATTTTCTCCAATTTTTAGCTTGTTGCTCCATTGCACTGTGACCCTACCTCTCACACTGACTACGTTCAACTGCCCTAGCGGGTTTATCCTGATGGTCACGTGTACTCCATGCTAGGTGGCGCTTCTCAATGTGTCTCTTGATAGCCATGTGCATGCACGTGTGCTTGGCCAATGTTGCCGTTGAGGTACTGAACCATTCACCAAACCTTTTGGACACACCTAGTATATATTTGTATTATACTGAGGGTCCCATTTCACAGGTATCAGATTGCAGCCAACACATTCCATAGTGCCAGAAAAAGGTGGATCGCTGATGTTTTGGGGATGTGTGAGCTACAAAGGCACAGAAAAAATTTGGTAAAAATTGTTGGCAAGATGAATGCAGTATTTTATAAAAAAATACTGGAGGAACATTTGCATTCATCAGCCAGGAAGCTGCGCATGGGACGTACTTGGACATTCCAACATGACAATGATCCAAAACACAAGACCAAGTCAACCTGTCATTGGCTACAGGAGAATAAAGTGAAGGTTCTGGAGTGGCCATCTCAGTCTCCTGACCTTAATATCATTGAGTCACTCTGGGGAGATCTCAAACGTGCAGTTCATGCAAAACAGCCCAAGAATTTACAGGAACTCAAGGCTTTTTGCCAAGAGGAATATACAGCTTTACCATCTCAGAAGATAAAGAGCCTCGTCCACAAATACCACAAAAGACTTCAAGCTGTCATTGATGTTAAAGGGGGCAATACGCAGTATTAAAGCGGGAGTTCACCCATTTGTAAAAAAAAAATTTTTCTCCCCTTAGCTTCCTGCTCGTTCGGTCTAGGGGAATCGGCTATTTGTATTAAAATATGAGCTGTACTTACCCGTTTTCGAGCTGCATCTTCTTCCGTCGCTTCCGGGTATGGGTCTTCGGGAGCGGGCGTTCCTTCTTGATTGACAGTCTTCCGAGAGGCTTCCGACGGTCGCATCCATCGCGTCACTCGTAGCCGAAAGAAGCCGAACGTCGGTGCGGCTCTATACTGCGCCTGCGCACCGACGTTCGGCTTCTTTCGGAAAATCGTGACGCGATGGATGCGACCGTCGGAAGCCTCTCGGAAGCCTGTCAATCAAGAAGGAACGCCCATTCCCGAAGCCCATACCCGGAAGCGACGGAGAGGATGCATCTCGTAAACGGGTAAGTACTGCACATATTTTAAAATAAATAGCCGATTCCCCTAGTAAAAACGAGCAGGAATCTAAGGGGGAAAAGTGCCCTCTAAGGGTGAACCCCCGCTTTAAGAACTGGGGTATGTAAACTTTTGATCAGGGTCATTTGGGTAGTTTCTGTTGCCATTATGATTTAAAAGAGTAAACACAGTTAATTGATAATAAATGGCTTCAGCTAAACACTAACCATAAGTGAAATAATTTTTTTATTTTTATTATTCATATTCTCTGAAAAAGGGCCAAGAAATCATAAATTCTGCCAGGGTATGTAACTGTATATACAGTAGCACTGACCTAGCTATCGGCAGTGGCGTCTCCAGCTTTCATATTTAGGGGGGGGCACATGGGGGGACAGGGAAAAAAGTAGGGGGGCCAACTATAAAATGCAATTTTATATATATACAGTATATATATATAAAATCTCCTGGGGCCCTTTACTACGATCCCACTATGGGCCCTTTCACATGTTCTGCAGTGAGCTCCCTTCCTACTATACTGGGGCCCCCCAGGGTGGCAGAAAACAAGAGATATATGTCACCAGCACACCAATAAAATATAAGGGTCCAAAGCAGTGGGAGAACTTTCAGGGTTGCAAAGGTTGTCTTGCCACCGGGGCCTGGTGTTCTGCCACTGTGGGGTTCCCCAGCTGTCCTGTCCCTGCTATTGACAGCGCTGGTCTGCCGTCTGTCTCCTTGGCAGGGGCGGCAGTCTATTAGGACCTAGTGCTGGTGACATTATGGGTGCATGCAGGGGAAGGCTGGCACTATTGGTTATAGAGAGCCGAGCCCCCAGCTGGTCACCTAGCAGCAGTAATGCTGTATAACCTTCTCTGTTGACATGCTGATCGGCATGTGATCCAGGTGATGCTCCCAGTCAGATCTAATAAACACAGTATTTATTAGCATCAAGAGTACAACCACATAAATATAATCAACCGTATGATCAGCAGCCATGTGGGCTCTATGCCTGTAAAGTGTGGGCTTTGATCAATAAAATCTCTGATATTTAACACTAGGATTTGACTGGGAGCATCACCTGGATTGCATCACGATCAGCATGTCAGAGAAGCGCCACTGCTGCTAAGCAACCTGCAGGGAGCTCAACTGTCTACAACCAATAGAGATGGGCTCGGGTGTGTTTGAAATCCCACATGCCCGATCCCGCCAGGAAGCCGACACTCCACAGCGCTAATCACAGGCAGTGAGACCTTTCCTGATCTGTGCAGCTGCGGACCGGGAAATGTCTCACTGCCTGTGATTAGCGCTGTGCAGTGTGGGCTTCCTGACAGGCTCTGGCATGTGGAATTTTGAACATGCCCAGCCCATCTCTAACAACAAATTGTGCTGGCCCTCCTGTACATCAGCCCTATGAAGTAACCAGCATTGGGTTCCAATGTCCTGCCGCCGCTGCCATGGAGACAGAGACCAGCGCTGTGAATAGCCGGGACAGGACAGTAACTCTGGTTGTTCCAGCACTGGTCCACACTGGGACGATTCCCCCATCCACCTATAATGTGTAGATGGGGAAATTGGATCATTTCTTTTTTTTTTTTATTCAACCTAATAGTTGAATGAAAAAAAGTGATCAATGTATGGGCTGCCTAAGAGCTCAGACCAGTCATAGACAGTTTAAATCTCAGCTGGTTCAGCAGGAACTGGCTGAGATTTGAACCATTAATGAGCAGATTCTCTTATGATTATCACCAGTGGTTGCTGTATAGAATACAATTGCTGGTCAGGAGGGATATTCCCGTCAGCACTGTTTGTGTTGATGGGGGAATCATGCAAGTTTCTTTCCTGCAATCTGTGGATGTAGGAAAAAAATTTGCATTGTATATTACCTGCCTAACTGAAAGTGAAAGTGTAACAGAATGGCCCGTGACACCCAGAGACTTTTGAAGGATGGGGTTTACTCCTGTGCCAGCGTCACTATGCCCTTTTGGGGATAGGGTGACTGAGAAATGATAATTATAAATTACATGAGATGGGACATTACTGATAATTCATGTATTGCAGGATATCTTGAAATATTACAAGTTGTTAAAGTCTGACTCCGACAGGTCAATAGAGTGTTTTCATTCAATGGGGGGACACATGCTTTTGAGGTGTTAATTGAGTCTGCTCCTAGACATTCCTTTGTGTGATGCTAATACTGTTTTGTGTCCATTGTGCTAATTAGGTCTTCTCCTAAGACCTGTTCATTGTGTATGCTAATGACAATGTTAAGATGTGGAATGTGACTTGTCAAGCTGTAGTAATTAACCCCTCTAAATGCGGAGCCAGACCGTCTGGGTAATAAGTAGTAATTAACTCATCGGAATGTTATTATCTAAAATAATGTGTATGAAGCCCCCCATTGTGTGATGTGTGGGTGGAGTGTGTCTTTGTCCCTGTGATTAACTGTAACATGCTTGTACTGTATATAACAAAGCTAAGTTACCATTAAAGGATTCATTCATTCATTTTGGAGCCAGTACCAGAGCTTGTTTTGTCTCGTTTATTCTGGGAAATGAAATGGGTCGTGTCTGATGTCTGTCGGACTGTCGGATAACCTGTCGTGGGGCGATGGATTGGAATATCGTAAACGGTGGTGACCGTTACAGAAAGTAAATTGTGAATGTCTTGAAAGAACAGGAGAGGGGGAGGGAGACAGATGGGGGGGACAGAAGGGATGGAGATAATGCAGTTCAATGATTACAGTGTACTGCAGTCTGCAGTGCACACACATACCCACGGTCCAGGCTAGAATCTCAGGCATCATTCACACACATGCTGCTGATTTTCATATTTCCTGAACACACATCCCCTCTCTTCAGATACAGCACACCGAGATAGTGTGGGCGGGACTGAAAGGAGAAGGAGGAGGAGCTTTATTCCTCCCTGCTCGTATGTGAGGAGAGTGGGGGGGGTGGCTAGACTCGCTGGGCTGTAAAAGAGTGTCATAGACTGACACTTGGCTCAGCTTGCAGTCACCACTCTCGGAATTTACAGGCTGGTTCTCCTGTCCTAGGGACGGGAGAAATCAGTCTGTTTTTTCAGTAACTGAGATGAAGGCTTGGGCCCCCCTCCCCCACAGTGCTCATGGAGTCCTTTCTGCAACTCGCTCTTCTCCGTGCCAATGAGGATGCAGGGGAAGGAGCAGATCGGGCGGCTGTGGTTGTGTGAACGCTTGCATTATGCAGTGTCAGCGAGCAGAGGGAGGGGGGAGGAATGCCCCGCAGAGCTGACTGGGGACGCTCTCCCTCTCAGGAGAGACTGTTACTCCAGCGGCGGCCCAAAAAAAAAAAAAAAAAATTTTTTTTGGGGGGGGCACATGGTGGGGCACAGCATAATGTTGGGGGGGTCAGGGCCCCCTCTGGCCCCCCCTAGAGACGCCTCTGGCTATCGGTCACTGTGCATGTGAGATAATGACAAAAGGACAGAGACATTCTGTCTGTCACAAGGATTCAGATACACATCTAAGAAGCTACGGGCAACTGCAGTTAAATACTAGAAGAACATAGGAATACTTGCACAATAACCTCTGCTTCTGGTCTGGGTGAAATGTAATAGCAGTTCATTTGTGTGTAAGGTCACAAGGCTCAGTTCTCTGTGTTTATCCTTCCTGGAAATTTTCCTTTTATATAACATCATAGTCTTCCAATTGGGGTTTTAATTACCAGCTATCAGGGAAAGGAAGTACCTGTCTAACTGTAATAAATAATACGCAAAAGCTATACAGATATAAATACAGACTGTGTAGAGGGGAGCAGATCCCTACTGTATTATTGGAGGAGGCCTCTTCCCTTCCCAATCCACCGAAAATATGAGCCCACTATGGACTGCCCTGTGGTTAACCTAATATGGCCACATAGGCATGTTATTAACCAGTTATGCCCATGTGCCTATATTAGGTCAGTGATGTCACACTCATCCCTGTCCCTTTTTTATGTGTGTCTGCAAGGCAGGGAGAGCTCTGGCTACACTTTATTGGTTAACCGTGACAGCTTCCTTCCGTTTTGGACCAAACCCATACTTGGTTTTAGTTCTGAGCATACTTTCATGTTAGCCAACAAAATACCTATTTCAACTATTCCATTTATAAACCTCTAAGATTGACTTGGTGTTACCACCACTGTGATGCCCCTTGGCCATTTCACAGGGTTGTACAAGTAGGCCAGTATGAAGCATCCCCACTCCACTATTCCTCTGAGTCAAGGGTCAGGACGGAAGGATTCACTAAGACTTGTTATATAGTGCAGACCATTTTCTAGCACTTTATCGAAGTTATGTGCTTCTTTATGTATGGTCCATTCCTACACACCCCAGCCTCCACTGATCTCTGAGAAATGGAGAGAAATAGAATTTCTGAGTAAGGCTCAGCTCAGCCAAGCCCAAGCAGCACGAGATGCGACAGAGTCACTTCCAGCAATTCAGACCCTGTGAAGACTTTGCACAGTGTTCCCACAGCTCTTCAACCCATGCACAGCTTGAGTGCTCTGTGGGAAAGATTTATTATATCTATCACACAGCAAGGCAGTGCAAAATATGAGCTATGAGACAGATTATGAAACACATTTCATTTTAGATCTCAGCTTGATTCATAATTCCCCCATCTGTTGGTCAAAAAAGTAGCACTGAAAATTGACCACTTCTTAAAGTGAACCTTCAGCCTTGCATTCCCCCCCATCCTCACTCATTCCTCCTTCCTCCATTAATGAAACCAACAACAGCAATGAAATCTTACTTTAAAAACCATACAATTAGCAGTAGTTACTTGCCAAACTGGGTACAGCAGTGTGGTCTAACGGCAAAATCAGAAGTCTTGCAGCCCTCCACAGAACAAAGGGTGTTCATATGGCTAAAACGAAAAGAAAAGAAAAGAAAAGAAAGGAGGGCGCACCGACCTTTTGCATTACCACTTAAAATTTTATTAAAAACAGAATAAAAAGCAATGGTCCTACTCACAGGACAATCAAGAATAAGCGCTTTTCAGACAGCTGGACTGGACCTCGCGGCACCTGCCAGTGGAACATCAGACATCTGAATGGCTGACGCGTTTCTGGGGCATACCCCCTTCCTCAAAGCCTAGACAGTCCGTGATGATTGTCTTGTGAGTAGGACCATTGCTTTTTATTCTGTTTTTAATAACATTTTAAGTGGTAATGCACAAGGTCGGTGCGCCCTCCTTTCTTTTCTTTTCGTTTTAGACCTAATATGGCACATGTCAGAAGGCACTGTTACCGTAGTCCACCCAAGTAGTAGCTGTTACATAGTTGGTAAGGTTGAATAAAGACAAAAGTCCATCCAGTTCAACTTGTGTAGGTGTGTGTGTAGAAAAAAAATTCCCATACCCCCCTAAATTGTTTTAGTTAAGATGCACATCCAAGAGTCTTTTAAAACAATCCATACTTCCTGCTGACACCACCGATTGTGGAATAGAGTTACACATCTTTACCACTCTCACAGTGAAAAACCCCCTACGCAGCTTAAAGTGGAGGTTCACCCAAAACCCTTTTTTTTTAACATTAGACTGAGGCTCGTTTTGTCAAGGGGAATTGGGTGTTTTCTTTACAATCCAAGCAGTACTTACCGTTTTAGAGATACATCTTCTCCGCCGCTTCCGGGTATGGGCTGCGGGACTGGGCGTTCCTATTTGCTTGACAGGCTTCCGACGGTCGCATACATCGCGTCACGATTTTCCAAAAGTAGCCAAACGTCGGTGCGCAGGCGCCGTAAAGAGCCGCACCGACGTTCGGCTTCTTTGGGCTACTCGTGACGCGATGTATGCGACCGTCGGAAGCCTGTCGGAAGCCTGTCAATCAAATAGGAACGCCCAGTCCCCCAGCCCATACCCGGAAGCGGCGGAGAAGATCTATCTCTAAAACGGTAAGTACTGCTTCGATTTAAAAAAAAACACCCGATTCCCCTTGACAAAATGAGCATCAATCTAATGTTAAATTTTTTTTTTAGGGTGAACTCCCGCTTTAAGGTTAAAGGTTAAAAGTAAAGCTCCCCATCCCAGAAGCGAGCGCATACGTAAGTCGCGCCCGCACATCTAAACCGTGTTCAAACCACATGTTAGGTATCCCCGCAATCATTATAATTGTGATAATTGCTCTGTAATTGCGTTAGCAATAATTATAGCGCAAGACCTCTTTTGTAACTCTAAATGGGTAACCGTTACAAAATTTTAAAGCGTCGCCTATAGAGTATTTTATGTACCGTAGTTTGTCTTCATTCCCTCAAGTGTGTGCAATTTTAAAGCGTGACATGTTAGGTACAGTGAGAAAAATAATTATGCGATCCCCTGCAGATTTTGCAACTTTGCCCACTTACATAGAAATGAAGGGTCTCTTGTTTTTCACCCACAGGCTGATAGACTGTTGGCTGTGCAGTGTGAAGAGTTTTCTTATTGGCCAGCGAGGACCATATCAGGGTTTATGTCTGGACATGCTCAGCCAGGAACATGTGTGAGCTCCATTCCCTGTTCTTCTTCTTGCAGCAGCCACTTGCCAGTCTGAGGTAAGTCACCAATATATTAATAATTATCTGCCATTGTAAATTGCACTGCTGTTCTGGTCAGCCAGAGTTAGGACTTGAGTTATTGTCTAGGCTAGTTACTAACTTTTTTTTTTTTTTCTCTACATATTTTATTCAGAAGGTGTACCAGGAACATCGTCTACACCCCTCTCAACTTTATTTTATTTTTTTTATTTTTTTTTACTTTTTTTATTTTAGTCCCTGAACTGCATGTTTAGTCATTTAATCTTAATTGAATGGTACTTTTCAAGATAATTGTTTAACCAGCATGCGTTGTGAAGGTCACATATAAAAAGGGAATAAATAAGTTACATTGTAACATGTGGAGTTACTTAAAGCAGAATGAATGTGCAGATGAAAGCTGCTGATATTTATAGTTACTAAATCGCATTATAGCTGAGGACTGGCTTGGCAGAGAAGATAATGGTCTACCTTAGAAATAAACAAAATAGCAGCTGCATTTCATTCTGTACACCCGCATGTCTGTTTTCTATTATTACTGAGACCGCGCAAGACAAAATGTTTACCCTGAAAAGGAAGATTTTCTGTATTACAGAAACACCTATCTGTCTATCCATCTATCTATCTCAGGGGTGTCCAAACTTTTTTCAAAGAGGGCCAGATTTGATGAAGTGAACATGCGTGAGGGCAGACTATTTTGCCTAACATTCTTTGAACCATTAAAATGTGTGTGTTCGTTCGAGCACTAATACACTACCCAACAAGAATTCTCTTGCCTTTGTGGCTGTGTGTGAGTAAAGAGATGAGCTTGGGTGTATTATTTGGATATGCGGTATTTATTGGCGTATAACACGCACCTTTCCTTTAAGAGGGAAGTTTCAGGATTTTTTTTTTTTAAATAAAGGTCTGTGAAGAAAAATAAGGGTCAGTGCTCATCTGCAGCCTCACAAGTGCCATGAATGCAGCACCCCCATTTCCATCAGTGCAGCACCCACCATTGCCAGGAATGCAGAACCCACCATTGCCAGGAATGCACATTGCCAGGAATGCAGCACTCACCATTGCCAGGAATGCAGCACCCAGTATTGCCAGGAATGCAGCATCCAGAACTGCCAGGAATGCAGACTCACCTTAGCCATCAGTGCAGCCTGATTGATGCCCATCCATCTGCAGCTTTGGAGGGGGCGGGACGAGCGCCAAAAGATTACATACAGGAAAAACTGTTTTCTCTGCAACCTCTTTAATAGAAAGTCCCGCCTCCTTTGATGGACAGAACAGTTGTCCAATGGCTGTGCCAGAGACGCAACTTCCTATTACAATGGCTGCTGTATAAACAGGAAATACTCCTGTGTGCATGACGCTCATCCCACCTCCTCCCTGTCCCCTCCAAGGCAGCCAGCCTAGATATCTTTTGTGGCCCCGGCGCTGGGAGCTTGTTGGGGGCCACAAAAGATATATATGTTTAGATAACCAGGTGGGCCGTTTAAAACTGGAACACGGGTCGCAATTGGCCTGCGGGCCAGACTTTGGACATGCCTAATCTTTCTATTCCCTCCTTATCTATCTACCTATCTACTCCCTCCTTGTCTATCTACGGTGAGGGGAAAAAAAGTATTTGATCCCCTGCTGATTTTGTACATTTGCCCACTGACAAAGAAATGATCAGTCTATAATTTTAATGGTCGGTTTATTTTAACAGTTAGAGACAGAATAACAACAAAAATGTCCAGAAAAATGTATTTCAAAAATGTATAAATCAATTTGCGTTTTAATAAGTGAAATAAGTACAGTATTTGACCCATTCGCAAAACATGACTTAGTACTTGGTGGCAAAACCCTTGTTGGCAATCACAGCGGTAAGACGTTTCTTGTAGTTGGCCACATCTCAGGAGGTATTTTGTTCCTTTAACTCCAGCCACATATTTTCAATGGGATTAGGGTCTGGAGACTGGCTTGGCTAGGCCACTCCAGGACCTCAATGTGCTTCTTCTTGAGCCACTCCTTTGTTGCCTTGGCCGTGTGTTTTGGGTCATAGTCATGCTGGAATACCCATCCGCGACCCATTTTTAATGCCCTGGCTGAGGGAAAGAGGTTCTCACCCAAGAGTTGACAGCACATGGCCCGGTCATTCGTCCCTTTAATGTGGTGAAGGTGTTCTGTTCCCTTAGCAGAAAAACACCCCCCAAGCATAATGTTTCCACCTCCATGTTTGACGGTGGGGATGGTGTTCTTGGGGTCATAGGCAGCATTCCTCCTCCTCCAAACAGGGCAAGTTGAGCTGATGCCAAAGAGCTTGATTTTGGTCTCATATGACCACAACACTTTCACCCAGTTCTTCTCTGAATCATTCAGATGTTCATTAGAAAACTTCAGACAGGCCTGTACAAGTGTTTTCTTGAGCAGGGGGACCTTGCGGGCACTGCAGGATTTCAGTCCTTTGAAGGTGAGATCTTGCATGGATCCCCAGACTGAGTGAGATTGACAGTTATTTTGCGTTTCTTCTATTTGCGAATAATCGCACAAACTGTTGTCACCCTCTCACCAAGTTGTTTGGCAAAGGTCTTGTAGCCCAATCCAGCCTTGTGTAGGTTTACAATCTTGCAATCTTGTCCCTGACATCCTAGGACAGCTCTTTGGTCTTGGCAATGGTGGAGAGATTGGAATCTGATTGATTGATTCTGTGGACAGGTGTCTTTTATACAGGTGACAAGTTGAGAGTGCGCCTAATCCAGTGTTTCTCAATTCCAGTCCTCAGGCCCCCCCAACAGGTCAGGTTTTCAGGATTTCCATTATTTTGCACAGGTGATTTGATCAGTTTCACTGCCTTAGTAATCACCACAGCCTTTTCATCTGAGGGAAATCCTGAAAACCTGACCTGTTGGGGGGGCCTGAGGACTGGAATTGAGAAACACTGGCCTAATCTCAGCTCATTACCTGTAAAGAAGACACCTGAGAGCCAGAAATCTTGCTGATAGATAGGGGATCAAATACTTTTTTTACTCATTAAAATCTATTTATAACTTATATTTATATATATTTTTTTGGATACTTTTGTTGTTATTCTGTCTCTCACTGTTAAAATAAACCTACCATTAAAATTATTGATTTATTGATCATTTATTTGTCAGTGGGCAAATAAACAAAATCAGCAGGGAATAAAATACTTCTAACAGTAAAGAGCCCCCTAGACCGTTTAAAATGGGTCATAGTTGGATCAAAATTCGGACAGTTCAACAGGGACACAAAAAAAAACTAACTTTCTGATTTTGAAAAGAAAATTTGTTCGAAATTCGACTGTGTATGGCCTGCTTTAGTTGATTTTTTCTCCATTCCACAGGTATGTGCAATTTTAAAGCGGGGGTTCACCCTAAAAAAAAATATTTTTTTTGTCTACCATGCCATCCAGCATACTAGCGTCAGCTACAGTATGCCTTTATTTTAATTTTTTTCGCTGTACTCACAGTTTAATCCATTAGTTATGTTTCAGACTCCCGCGGGGAGTAGGCGTTCCTATGAAGAGGGGAACATGATTGATGGCCGGTTATGGCGCGTCACGCTTCCCGAAAATAGCCGAAATAGGACATGGCTCTTCACGGCGCCTCGCAGTCAGCTCCTAGTCTGTGCGCAGGCGCCGTATAGCGCAGTGAAGAGCCGAGTCCTACTCCGGCTATTTTCGGGAAGCGTGACGCGCCATAGCCGGCCGTTAATCATGTTCCCCTCTTCATAGGAACGCCTACTCCCCGCGGGGAGTCTGAAACTTATGGATTAAACTGTGAGTACAGCGCAAAAAAATAAATAAAGGCATACTGTAGCTGACGCTAGTATGCTGGATGGCATGGTAGAAAGTTGTTTTTTAGGGTGAACCTCCGCTTTAAGGTCTTGACATGTTTGGCATATACCGTATTTATCGGCGTATAACACACACTTTTTTCCCCTTAAAATCAGGGGAAAATAGTGGGTGTGTGTTATACGCTGAACGTCTGCCTCGGAGGGAACGAAATGGACAGAGCCGAGTGTACTGTGTACTCGGCTCCGCTTGCAGTCACGCCTCCCGCCATTGGACCGTTGTTATGTCAATCATAGGAGCCGGGCCAAGGGGCGGGACTGCGAGAGGAGCCGAGCACACAGGACATTCCGGCTCTATGTATCTCGGCGGCGCTCATTCCCTCAAGGCTGCAGATTGACACCGGATGGGGGCAAGGCTGCAGATGGATGGGGGCAAGGCTGCAGATGGATGGGGCAATGCTGCAGATGGATGGCAAGGCGGCAGATGGATGGGCAAGGCTGCAGATGGATGGGCAAGGCTGCAGGTGGACACTGATAAGGCTGCATTGATGGGCAATTAAAAATGTACGTTTTTTTCCTTAAACTTTCCTCTTAAAATTAGGGTGCGTGTTATATGCTGGCGCGTGTTATACGCCGATAAATCTGGTATTTACTCAATGCAAACCCAATTTTACAAAAATATTGGGTATTATATTTGTGTGCACTAAAACCCCTTTTATTGTATTTTTTCCTAAAAAATATAGTTTTGATAAATTGTTATGGAAACATTACGCAACATAAAGCATTGCCACTGCTATCACTTTTTTACACAGGGCCTCTGCTCCCAGTGAAATATGTAATTTAGAAACTGCAAAACTTAAACGATTTGCTCTGGAAGAGAAATGTTTATTGTGAGTTACCAACCCAGGGACTAATGTCTGTATCCAGGGGCAGACATCTGTTCCTACAAAGGTAACAGCTGGATGTGCAGATACTTGATACAGATACAGATACATGCTTACAGTGGTGGAGAGCCGCATTTCCTGCCAGCCTGTCATTCAGTTGTATGGGCTGAGCAGCTGCCGCTGATCAGTACTTCTGGTGTCCCAATTGCAAGTTATTTGCACCATACCTCAAATAAGCGCAGTATACCTCAGTAATCCATAGGAGGGCCCATCTTAGAGCAGGCAAACTTCAGCCCTCCAGCTGTTGCGGAACTACACACCCCATGAGGCATTGTAAAGCTCTGACATTCACAGACATGACTAAGCATAATGGGAATTGTAGTTCCTGAGCAACTGGAGGGCCAAAGTTTGAAGACCCATGCCTTAGAGTCTTGCAATACATAAATAGTGGTAAGACGTGGTGGAGTATCAGGAGGAAAGTGATAATTTTATAATAACAGAAACTTTAGGATTGCATATGCACATCCAGCCGGATATAAAAAGACCTGTTCCTATCTTCACAAATCCAATGTACTCCACATTCTGTTGCTGGGACATCATGAAAAACCCAAGGTTAAAGTGGTTATAAAGGTTAATTAAAAAAAATATATATTAAATATGTTATACTTACCTCCAATGTGCAGTTCATTTTGAACAGAGTGGGCCCTATCCTCCTTTTCTGGGGTCCCATGGCGGCTCTCGCGGCTCCTTCCCACACTAGCTAACCCCCTCTGGCAAGCTCTCTCCCGAGGGGGTTACCTTGTGCGTGCGCTCCCAAGTCATACACTTGGCGTCCATAGCCGCCGAGTGTATGACTCGGCCCCGCCCCCCGGCGGCCGCGTCATTGGATTTGATTTACAGCAGCGGGAGCAAATGGCTGCGCTGCTATCAACCTATCCAATTAACGCAGAGACTCCGTGGAGAAGAGGATGCCGGGGATGCGCAGAGCAGGTGAACGGGCTCAGGTATGTAAAACGGGGTGGGGCTGGGGGGCCCGTGATTGCCAGGTGTTTTTTCACCTTAATGCATAGGATGCATTAGGGTGAAAGAACACAAACCTTTACAACCCCTTTAAGCTAGAGTTTGGCTTTAAAGGGTCAGTTCAGCCAATGTTTATTTTTTTAAGTTATAGGTGTAGCCTGGTGAAATAATCATCTTTCTTTGAGGACCACAATGGCATCGTTCTTCTGCTCTCCTTAAATGTTTTGGAGTGTTGGATGTTCTCTTTCCCCTTTTTATGTTCCCATTTCTTTTGCATTCTTTATAATGTAATATACATTTCAATGGGGACAGTTGGATTCTCTTGTAATGGTTGTGACTGGTGTGTGAACCTGGTAATTTAATGACAGACGTCTTGTCACTGGGGACCCAAAGAAACTGCTAGTGGCATTTCTCAGGCTTGTGTTGACCAGCACAATAATAAGGAAAAAAAATACTCTTTAAAAGAGAAGTAAGGTCCCCCCCCCCTTTTTATACTTACCTAGGTCGATGCTGCATCTGTCCCCCGGCGTCTCTACACTGAGAACCAAGCCATCGAACACCGCCCATGGCTGGGTTCTCACAGGTCCCTGAGAGGAGAGCTGCTGACTGTCAATCAGCAGCTCTCCTCTCTGTTCCTCCATGCTTACTCGAGCGCTGAGCTGTGGAGGGGCAGGGAGCGGCGGCCGCCTCAGTCTCTCAGCGGCTCGCTAAGAGGCTGAGGCAGTCATCGGACCAGGCACCTGGCGGATCCAGACATTATTGTCGTGATGACCAAATGATGA
The DNA here is from genome assembly GCF_905171775.1 of Rana temporaria. NCBI lineage: Eukaryota > Metazoa > Chordata > Amphibia > Anura > Ranidae > Rana > Rana temporaria. Next base: position 60,559,778 of record NC_053491.1, read on the forward strand.
CCAAATTAGCTCAGGCTGCACTTCTCCTTTAAAGGAAACATGTATTGAGAAAATATGGAGGCTGTCGTTGCTGAATTCTCCTGAAAATGCTAGATACTTGCCTGTATGCTAATCCATTGGCTTCAATACTTTCAGAACCGCTGACCTGAAGCAAGTATACAGATTAGGAGTTGTAGCTTCACTCTTTCTAATCTGCATACTTGTTCTGCATACCAAGAACAACATATTAAAGCGGAGGTTCACCCTAAAATTGAACTTCATTGCTCTCCTACCTCCAGCCTTAATCTAGCACTGCAGCGTTGTCATTTTCTTTAAAATGTGTATCCTTACCTGTGTTCTAGATGACTTCCGGGTCTTCTTCCCAGCGGGGAGTGGGCGTGTCGCTCCTTTTCCCCGACGAGTCCAGGCGTAATGTGATCTGGGCGCAAGGTCTCCTGGGAGTGACAACGGGGCGTGTATTCCAAATGACGTCACCCGTTGTCATGGTAATGATTGTAATCAGGAAGTGCTGACGGCGAGGCTCACGCTCACCGTGAACACAGCGCACGCGCGAGATCCTGCGGTGCATGATGGGGGCATTCCGGGAAGAAATACAGGAAGTGCTTGCTTGTGGGATTCAACATGCCCACAAGCAAGATGGAAAAGGCCTGTAGGATTTTTTATAAGTTATTCTTTAACCACTTCCCCACCGCGCCATAGACAAAAGACGTCTACAGCGCGGTGGAGTTATTCTGGGAGGACGTCCCTGGGACGTCCTCCCAGAATCCTTCACTCGCGCGCCCCCTGGGGCGCGGTCCCGGAATCATCTGTGAGCGCTGGGTCTAGAAGACCCGGCGCATCACAGATCGCGGTAAATTGCCGCTGATAGCGGCCGTTTACCATGTGATCGCTCCGTCAAATGACGGAGCGATCACTTGTAAACAAACCGGCGTCATGACGGTTCCTCCCTCTCCTCTCTGTACCGATCGGTACAGTGTGAGAGGAGAGGGGGGAGAGCGGAAGCAGCAGCAGCTGCTGTGGGCTGGATCTGTGACAAATGCAGTCACAGATCCCTCCCTGTGCAATACTCTGCAATAACACCAATACTCTGCAATACCCCCCATACTCTGCAATACCACCCATACTCTGCAATACCACCCATACTCTGCAATACCACCCATACTCTGCAATACCCCCCATACTCTGCAATACCCCAATACTCTGCAATACCCCCCATACTCTGCAATACCACCAATACTCTGCAATACCCCCAATACTCTGCAATACCCCCAATACTCTGCAATACCCCCAATACCTGCTAATATGACAGAAACAAGATTTTTTTTTTTTTTTTTACAGAATTTTCTTTTATAGTGCAAAAAATTAAAAACCCAGAGGTGATCAAATACCACCAAAAGAAAGCTCTATTTGTGGGAAAAAAGGACAAAAATTTCAGATGGGCACAATGTTGTATGACTGAGTTATTGTCATTCAAATTGTGAGAGCACCGAAAGCTGAAAATTGGTCTGGTTAGGAAGGGGGTTTAAGTGCCCAGTGGTCAAGAGGTTAAAACAAAATCGGAGCGGACGGTCGTAGCAGCGCCTAGCAGGTGAGTAGTACCTAGCTAGCGCTGTTAAAATGCTTTTGAGATATAAAAATAAAAATAAAAAAAAGTTAAACCCGCGGAACCCCCGCTTTAAAGCCATGGACAGCCAGGCAATTAGAATTCTAAGAAAGAACTCGCCAATAGCAGTTGCCATATTTATCTCTATACAGGTATACGTTAAAAAGAAAACTACCTTAATTAAGAGAAGAAAAACAGGCAGGAAAACTGCATATTATGCAAACTACTTGCATCAGACATTTTAATTCCTGTTGAACGTGAGTAATATTCCAACACATAACAACATTGCAGTAATACTGATGAACACTGCTTTTCAGCAAGAACTTTCCCAGTGATAGCCACACACAGCATTCGGAAAACAAAACAATGCTATATATTTCACATTAGACTTGTACATTCTGGTAACTGAGAGTTGCTGGAGAGGAAGGATTAATGCAGTCACTTTAAAGGTGAATGTGAATTTTGACAGAACAAAATCAAGAAATGCCAAAGCAGAAGACAAACAATGTCAATATGTATAATAATGTCCCAGCAATACACTTCATCAAACTGCAATTTTTATTTCATATTCCGCACCTTGAATTGAGAGCTTATGATAGCACTTGACTTTGTGGAAGAATGGAAAATATATATTTATTTTTCTTCCACTGGGGACACGGGAAACCTTTTACCTTTAGGATATTCTGCCGTCTACAGGAGGATTGGAAACCTGCAATAAAAAACTATAGGTGAGCCCAGAATAACTTTTGCTTGTGTCCTAGGAGGATGGACAACTTTTCCTTGTCAAAATTATCTGTATTTGGTGATTGTAAAGTTACATTGTACATGTAGCAAACTTTTGGTATAGTGAACAAAAGGTTGGCATTCCATATTCTCAACAAATTATATCATCTTTAGAATTAAATGCAAAATAAAACAAAGAAGAGTATAACCAAATACTTCTGGCGACAACTGGAGAAGCTTGAGTATTTAGATGTGGAATGCTTACAGTCTGTCCCAGTTGCCTCGTTTCCAGATTAGCCGTACATTAAAGGCTACAAGTTTCTGTTTAACACAACCTTAAACATATTAATTATAAGTTACAAAAGTACGCTACCATCTCTGCGCCGATTGTAAAAAATAAGAGGATATAATCACATACAATAACTAACCGGGGGAAGGGAAAAAGGGGATAGAATAATAGGGTCTGCAGGGATGGGCTTGGCTCTGTTGTCAATATATACCTTATATAACAAATGTGTTTATTGAGCAAGCTACCATGGCATCATTACTCCTTCGTTAAAGTTTCCTGGTGCTGTGTATTGCCTCCACGGGTACCATATATTTTCAAACCTGGCGATCGTGTCCGTGTCCAATGCCTCCATTTTGGCATGTGACATCGCAGTATTCAGGACAACTTTTCTTCAGTTTTGCTTTGTAAAAGACTAGCTATATGTTTTTTTGTTGTAAGGTGCTTTCCAGACTCAGGTCTAGTAGAAAAGTTAGCAGCAGGACACTTTCTAGGTCCAGATCAACTGGCATTGCGCTTTTCCTGCCACTTTGTACATGGACTGACTGGGCCAAGCTTTGGGAGCCACCTCATATACATAGGTTGCTGGGTGCCTTCCAGTTCCAGCTCCTACTGCAAAAGCGGTTAGCACTGTGGGACTGAGCACTGACATAATCCACTGGGAGTGTCTCGTGCTTGCATTCTTTCCCCTCATGCCGTGTTCAGAAAGCATCTTCCACTGCTGCTTCAGGTTTGCAAAGAATAACAAGGAGCTTCACTCTCTTCCCTCTAGGGTTGCAGTTTTTTAAGACTGATTACGAGTACTGATACTTTTCTTCAACGTCAATACCAATTACTAATACCTATTTTTACATTTTTTTTTAACACTGTACCTTTTTTTGATCAATGATATTGCTATTACAAAGTATAAACAACATGGCCGCAACACACAGCACACTTGGGACGGCACTGTCACCAGGCTTGGCTCGGCACAGTAATAATTTTCTGCCCCCCCATGCTACGCTACTCCGGATGGGCCCCCATTCGCAGCCGGGCCTTCAGACCACAGCTGAACTGACTGAGATAGGCAGGGAGGGGGTTATTGTTTGGGTGGAGAGGCGGGGAGAGGGAGTTATTGTTTAGGGTGGAGAGACGTGAAGGGGGGTTTTTGTTTAGGGTGGAGAGGGGGTTATTGTTTAGGGAAGAGAGGTGGGGAGAGGGGTTATTGTTTAAGGTGGAGAGGTGGGAAGGGGGTTATTATTTAGGGTGGGTAGAGGGTTTGTTGTTTAGGGTGTTAGTTAAAGCAGGGGTTTACCCTATAAACAAAAACATTTTTTTTTTCTTCTAGCATAAAATTAGGCATAGTAGCATGAGCTACAGTATGCCTGTCTTGATTTTTTCGCCCGGTACTCACAGTGCAATCCTCTATAGAAGATTCCAACTCCCAGCGGGGAATGGGCGTTCCTATCCAGACGGAGGATGATTGACGGCCGGCTCTGGCACGTCACGCTTCTCCGTAAATAGCCGAAATAGGCTTGGCTCTTCACGGCGCCTGCGCATAGTCTGTGCGCAGGCGCCGTATAGCGCCGTGAAGAGCCGAGACCTACTCCGGCTGTCTTCGGGGAGCGTGACGTGCCAGAGCCGGCCGTCAATCATCCTCCCTCTTGATAGGAACGCCCATTCCCCGCGGGGAGTCGGAATCTTCTATAGAGGATTGCACTGTGAGTACCGGGCGAAAAAAATCAAGACAGGCATACTGTAGCTCGCGCTACTATGCCTAATTTTATGCTAAAATGTTGCTATGGAGGGTGAACCACCGCTTTAAAGTTGATACTTATTAGGCTTAGAATGGGGATGGAGTAGATTTAAGCTTAGTTAGTAGAGTTCTGCTGCGAACCGAACCCCCCTGTTCGGTTCGCAACAGAACTCCCAAACAGGGGAAAAGTTCTAATCCAAACGGTGAACCCCATTGAAATATAGGGAGGCAGAACAGGAAAAATCAAAAGTCCCTATTTTTAAGGCTTATATGTAAGTAATTGACCATAAAAGTATATGGGGGCCCGGGTACTGCCCTGGGGGACATGTATCAATGCAACATATTTTTTTTAAAAAACTATCTTTTTTAGGACAATTTATTTTAACAATGCCTAAAGTGCAACAATAATAACAATAATATAGGGCCTGGGGGGTCCCCTTAAAGCTCGTACAAAATCGGGCAAACATTTTTGTCCAAAGAATTTTTGTATGATTTTCATATAGTGTGTAAACAACTTTCGACAACTGATTCTGAATTTTCGTATGAAAATTCCCAAAGGGACAAACTTCCCAAAATTTCTCGTATGGGAACAGATTGAATGATTTTTGTTTAATGTGTGCCGTTTTTGTACAAGAAAAATCTCAAAAGAAAGATTACGCATCATTTGAAACAATAAAAAAAGTCTGAAAATGTAAAAAGAGTCTTTCGCGCTACTAGTGAGTAAATGAAAGTGTCTGAAAGCTAAGAACTAATCAGCTGCAAAATCTAATAGTGTTCACCTTACACATGCAAAATATGAAATATAAAAGTGATCTAACGCTAAAAAACAATATACAAACATACAAACTGCAATATATATAAAGTGCTTAAAGAGAAAAAGTCCTGCTGAAAAAGGTGAGTCTAGCAAATGCTTAAATAAAGTGCAATATAGTGCAATGTGACACAAACTAAGTCACAAATAACCAATGAAAATCAAAGTAGACAGTAAATATGGTAAATATAACCAACAAAAATTAGTATGTGCAAATGTGCAAATAAGTGCAATAAGCAATCATATGTGCAAGTGTGCAAAAATAGTTCAATGACAATCGATGGGTAGATGTATTCTGGAAGAGTCCCAAACAATGGACAAAGAATAAGGGAATCCAATCCTCGGATACTACAAAAGTCTGTAAAGTAATATTTTGCCCATCCGTAGTATGTTCTCAATTGGAGTATTGAACCATAGTGTAAATCCTACACCGGTCTCCCAGAACTCTCACCTCTGAGATATAAAATCAGGCACATCAGTTGTCCCCACTCTCCTCTGCTATATACCACTGGTGTTCCTGTAATCCAGTGTCCTTCACTTAAAATGACATCCCCAAAATCTGTACCAGACCCTTATCCGAACTAGCAGCTCGGCAGGTCAGGAAAGGAGGGGGACAACCGACCGTGCCCCCCCTCCTGAACCATACCAGGCCACATGTTCTCAACATGGGGGGTGGGTGCTTTAGGGCTGTGTGTGTGTTGTTATTTATTTTTGACAAGTTTTTGGTGAGTGGGTTGGGATACTATGTACCCAATGCTCATTCACATGGGGCATCCACTTGTTAAAGGGGGGGCTTCCAGATTCCAATAAGCCCCCTGCCCGCAGACCTCAACAACCACTGGCCACGGTTGTGGGGATGGGGCCTTTATCCCCATCATCAGGGGCACAGCCCCGCTCCTTAACAACCAGCTTATACTGCACCCTGTTTGGGCAAGCCTGATGTAAACTGCTGGTGACATATTTGATTGTCTTAATGATTTAAAGCTGGTTAAAGGGTTGAAATTTCAAGAAATTTGCTATGTACACTATATTGCCAAAAGTATTGGGACACCTGCCTTTACATGCACATGAACTTTAATGGCATCCCAGTCTTAGTCCGTAGGGTTCAATATTGAGTTGGCCCACCCATTGCAGGTATAACAGCTTCAACTCTTCTGAGAAGGCTGTCCACAAGGTTTACATAGGAGTGTGTCTATGGGAGTGTTTAACCATTCTTCCAGAAGCACATTTGTGAGGTCAGGCACTGACGTGGACGAGAAGGCCTGGCTCGCAGTCTCCTCTATAATTCATCCCAAATGTATTCTATCGGGTTGAGGTTGGGAATCTGTGCAGTCCAGTCAAGTTCCTCCACCCCAAACTCGCTCATCCATATCTTTATGGACCTTGCTTTGTGCACTGGTGTGCAGTCACATTGGATCAAGAAGGGGTCATCCCCAAACTGTTCCCACAAAGTTGGGAGCATAAAATTGTACAAAATATCTTGGTATGATGAAGCCTTAAGAGTTTCCTTCACTGGAACTAAGGGGCCAAACTCAACCCCTGAAAATCAACCCCACACCATAATTCCCCCTCCACCAAATGATTTGGACCAGTGCACAAAGCAAGGTCCATAAAGACCTGGATGAGTGAGTTTGGGGTGGAAGAACTTGACTGACCCGCGCAGAGTCCTGACCTCAACCCGATAGAACACCTTTGGGATGAATTAGAGTGGAGACTACAAGCCAAAACCTAAACCTTGTGGACAGCCTTATTAGAAGAGTTGAAGCTGCTATTGCTGCAAAGGGTGGGCCAACTCAATATTGAACCCTACGGACTAAGTCTGGGATGCTATTAAAGTTCATGTGTGTGTAAAGGCAGACGTCCCAATATTTTTGCAAATATATAGCTAGATTCAAAGACGTTTACGCCGGCGTATCAGTAGATACGCCGTCGTAACTCTGAATCTACGCCATCATAAATTTAAGCGTATTCTGGAAACCAGATACGCTTAAATTAGGCTAAGATACGAGCGGAGTAAGTCTCCTACGCCGTCGTATCTTAGGGTGCATATTTACGTTGGCCGCTAGGTGGCGCTTCCGTTGATTTCGGCGTAGAATATGCAAATGAGCTAGATACGCCGATTCAGAAACGTACGTGCGCCCGGCGCATTTTTTACTTTGTTTACGTAAGGCTCTTTCCGGCGTAAAGTTAGTCGAACAAATAGCTGGCCTAGCCAATGTTAAGTATGGCCATCGTTCCCGCGTCGAAATTTGAAAATTTTACGTTGTTTGCGTAAGTCGTCCGTGAATGGGGCTGGACGTAATTTACGTCCACGTCGAAACCAATACGTCCTTGCAACGTACTTTGGAGCAATGCACACTGGGATATGTCCACGGACGGCGCATTCGCCGTTCGTTAAAAATGTCAATCACGTCGGGTCACCAGTCATTAACATAAAACACGCCCCCTGTTCCTTATTTGAATTAGGCGCGCTTAGGCCGGCCCATTTACGCTACGCCGCCGTAACTTAGGAGGCAAGTGCTTTGTGAATACAGCACTTGCCTCTCTGACTTTAGGCGGCGTATCGTATATGCGATACGCTACGCCGCCTCATAGTTATGCCAGTGTTTCTGAATCTGGCTAATAGTCTATTAGGTAGATTCAGGTAGAATAGTGCAAAGTTACGGCGGCGTAGCTTAGCCTGTTTAGGCTACGCCGCCGTAAGTTAGCTAGGCAAGTACATGATTCTCAATGTACTTGCCTGCTAATATACGGCGGCGTAGCCTAAAGCGGGTGGGCGTAAGGAGCGCCAAATTCAAATGACTTGGAGGGGGGCGTGTTTGATGGTAATGAGGCTTGACCTCACGTTTTTGACGTTTTTTTTGCACTGCGCATGCGCCGGGCGACTACATTTCCCAGTGTACATTGCGGTTACGTACGCCTCACGGGCCTATTGATTTAGACGTGGACGTAAACAACGTAAATCCCGATTCGCGGATGACTTACGCAAACGACGTAAAAAATTTGAATCTCGCGACGGGAACGGTGGCCATACTTTAACATTGTTATTCCACCTAATAGATGGAATAACTTTAGGCCTACTAAGGCCTTACGGAAACGGCGTAAATCGACTGCGGCGGCCGGGCGTACGTTCGTGAATCGGCGTATCAACTCATTTACATATTCTACGCCGACCGCAATGGAAGTGCCACCTAGCGGCAATTCAAAATATTGCAATCTAAGATAGAACGGCGCAAGCCGTCCTATCTTAGATATGTTTAAACGTATCTCTGTTTGAGCATACGCTTAAACATAAGTCGGCGTAGAATCTGAGTGAGGCTGACTTATCTACTGATAAGTCGGCCTAACTCTACCTGAATCTACCTATATATGTCCAACATAAATGATGCTCCCTTTCTATTTGATATGGGGAAAAACAATTCTGAGTTGGGAAACAACTTTATATGTACTTAACAATTGTATTTGCTAATTAGTTTTGTTTCCGTGTAAGGGGTTATGCATATAATGGCAGCTCTATAGTACATTTACTTTTCATGTACTAATGAGTCGTATCCTTGGAATATCTTCAGCTCAATACGTTAAAAGTGGTTAATAGTTTTGTACTGTGGAGATTCTACAAGTCATGGAACTGCTATATAAACTCTAATTATTCCCCGCTGGAGTATCATGGCACATTAAGAATATGTTGGAACTCATTTGTGTTTCTTTTCTCTGGAACATTGTTTTAATATTGTTGCCCTAGTGCAGTAATTGTGTTCTCTCTATCCTTCTACTCTTCTGACATATAAGATTAACTTCCAGCCTTAGGCCAATCTGTCAGAGAAATGGGGGAATGCTCCTGATGTGACAGATTTGCCAGCGGCTAAAGTTTGAAATGCGATGGGTATTGCATCTTGCACAGAAACAATCTCTGCTCACCGAGGAAGAGAGCTATTATAGAAAGAGCCCGGCACAAGTCACTGATGTGCCATACATGGCTCACATCTCCAGCTCTCCCCCAGCCAGAGCTTTTTAATAATCTTCCTCTGTGGAGCATGGGACTACAGTCATAACACCTGCAAGGCTTTAGAGAAGCTGAAGGTCAAATGAAGTGGCACTTTTTTTATGTTCCTTTTACTGTGTCAGCTCAGACATTGCTACTGTAAGAGAGAAATGGCAGAGATACTAGTCTGTCACATATTTTATTCTCATTGGACCGAATGTCTCCATTTCACGTTTCTTTATTCTGGCTGAGAGCCCATATAAAACGGAGTGTGGGCGGAAAGTTTTCTGTAGCGCATTTTCTGTCCTAGGATGATCTAAGGCTGATATAATATAGAGCAAATCCACATTTTGAGAAATGCTTTATCTCATTAGGTATGCTATATCCTAGAGGCAAATAAATGTGTCTGTAAAATTTAGTACAATGCATAGGGGGTAATCCACAAAGATCCGGCGTAACTTAATTTTTTTTCCATTTAAGTTACACTGCCTTAAAATTTCTACCTAAGTGCCCGATCCACAAAGCACTTACCTAGAAATTTTGGGCTGTGTAACTTAAATTCCGCCGGCGCAAGGCGTTCCTATTTTCATTGTGACGTCATTTTCCCGACGTGCATGGCGCGAAATTACGTTACGCCGAGCTTTGTGGATTACGACGGGTCAATAAAGTTGCGTCGGGAAAAAAAAAAAGATACGGCGCGAAAAAAAAAATTCAAAATTAAAAAAAAATCGCGTCGCTGGACAGAAAGGTCTGTTTTTACAAGGTGTAAACAGTTTACACCTTGTAAAAGCAGCCCTAATTTTGCGTTTGCAAACTAAAACTTACAGAGAAAAAACGAAGCTGAAAAGCTTCGTGGATCTCCGTAAGTGCTAATTTGCATACCCGAGGCGGCATTTCGACACGAAATGCCCCCAGCGGCGGATGCGGTACTGCATCCTAAGATCCGGCAGTGTAAGTCCCTTACACATGCCGGATCTTCTGCCTAACTATGGAAAACTGATTCTGTGGATCAGTTCCATAGTTAGGACCAGGGATACAATGGCGTAACAGCAGTTACGCCGTCGTATCCCTTTTGTGGATTTGGCCCATAGTTCTTAAAGAGGAAGTAAACCCTGGTATTTAAAAAAAAAAACACCACCTGCAAGACAAAGGCATAATAAGCTAGTATGCATAGCATACTAGCTCATTATGTAATACTCATCTCCGATCGAAGCCTCCCCGCAGCCGTCCTCTTTCAATGCTCAGGCAGACAACATCTTGCCCGGGGGTTACTACCATTTATTGCGGCTCCGTTGCTCTGATTGTCCGGAGCCGCGATAACGTCACTCCCGGGCATGCGCGGGGGAGATGCCAGTGACGGCACGGGCTCAATCACGAATGGCACTCTACAGTGCGCCTGCTCCGTTGTCTACGGCGCATGTGCCGTTGACAGCGGTGCCCGTGATTTTAGTAAAATTCTCCTAAACTGTGGAGATTTAGGAGATATTTCAAGCACCTACAGGTAAGCCTTAATCTAGGCTTACCTATAGGTTAAAATGGTTGTAAAGGGTTTACAACCAGTTTAAAGCATGTTCATCCAAAATGAGAAGTTCTACTCTTCTGCTTCCTCCACCCATCAATTTTTTTGTGGGAAGGGGGAACCTGATGTAGCACCCTGATGTTTAGGCAGGGTTGCTATTAAATGTATTTGCCAAGTGATAGTTGCCTTGACCAATTGTTAGGAGGTCAATTGATTTCACCCTAATTCTGGAATTACTGCACTTCTCTCTTCTGTCACTAGATGGCCGGGTATCTGGTGGCATTAGATAAGACAAGGGCATTGCAAGGACAAATTAGGAGTGAATAGGATGTCTCTTGGGTCCCTTGGCCTGCTGGGAGAACCTATTTATTTGGGTGGAGTCAGGTGATCGGGGTTCTGTGCCACTTGGATGGCTGTCTGGGTGGATGTGTGTCGTATTGCCCCAGGCTGCTAGGCCTAAGGCCTATTCTGGGGACATCTGGCTGCTAGGCTATCTGAGAGCCTATCCAGAAGTAGTGCAGGGTTGGGACTGCAGGCTTGTAGTCCAACCAGAAGTGATGGTTCCGCCGGCCGGGGAACCAGTCGTGGTCGGAGGTAGAGGGGAAGCTGTTGCCACAAAGGGACCATCCACCTTTCTACCGGTGACAATTGTGAGTAAGCTAAGGGCCTGTACCAGAGCAGACTTCTCACCAATCGTGGACGGTGAAGAAGTGGGAAAACATCAGCAAGTGCCAAGTCAAGGACCCAGTGAGACAGCAGAGGTGACGCTTGTGGAGTGCCAAGCCAGGGACCTAACATGTCAGCTAGGGTGAAGCTTGAGGAGTATCTGTGAATGCCAAGCCAGGGACCCAGCAGTGAAGCAGGGGCGACGCTTGAGGAAGATAACGAGTGCTACAGTGAAAGACTCATGGATTAAAGCAGCATGTAGCAGAGCGTGTCTCAGCCAAACTGAGAGTGTCTGTCTGGAGGGGCAGAATGCAGCTTGGCTGGTCTAAGCCCAAGTGGGGAGGTTTCCAGGAGAGTGGCGAATCTCTGTACTTTCCCGTCTCATCTGGAACTTTTCCTTACTGCTAATACTGTCCTTGACAGATGGGTATCCCTACACTACCGACACTTTGGAATGCGTGCCAAACCCAGGAGATAGGGTCTTAGACTCTGCCACACCTAACATGCCAGCATCACAAGGACGGCCAGCATCCAACTGGATCCCTGCCCCAGTGACCCAGGAAACCATAGTGGAACCATATTCCTCTTGACGTCCTCTCCGTCTACAATGCCACTGTGGTTGAGCGCCACATGTAGTGGAGAAAGTGGACCGCACCTGTCTACACCGCCAGGGACATGCTAAGTAGGGCTGCAACGGATCACAGGTGATCCGTGATCCGAACGGGTCACCCCCTTCGGATCGGCACACACTGTGATCCGCGGATTGCCGCAGGTCCGGAGCTAGGCCGAAGCCGCGGCCTTTCCTAATGTTATGTCTGCGCCTCCGGAGCTAGGCCAAAGCCGCGGCCTTTCCTAACGTAATGGCCGCGGCTTCGGCCTACCTCCGGAGCCATGGCTATAACGTTAGGAAAGGCCGTGGCTTCGGCCTAGCTCCGGAGCCGCGGCAATAACATTAGGAAAGGCCGCGGCTTCGGCCTAGCTCCGGAGCCGCGGCCATCTTGGTACACCTGGCAGCAGTCCTCCTCCTCTTTTTACACCCACAGAGGAGGAGGAGCCCGCACTTGGACACACCGCTGGAAGTGACTGTCTTACCTGAGAGGGGGGGATGTCTTACCTGAGGGGGGGTGTCTTGCCTGAGGGGGGGGATGTCTTGCCTGAGGGGGGGGGATGTCTTGCCTGAGGGGGGGTGTCTTGCCTGAGGGGGGGGGGATGTCTTGCCCGAGGGGGGGGGATGTCTTGCCTGAGGGGGGGGATGTCTTGCCTGAGGGGGGATGTCTTGCCTGAGGGGGGGATGTCTTGCCTGAGGGGGGGATGTCTTGCCTGAGGGGGGGGGAGATGTCTTGCCTGCGGGTATGTGGATATTACAGTGGGGGGGATGTGGATATTACAGTGGGGGGGGGAAGAGATGTGGATATTAAAGTGGGGGGGGGAGATGTGGATATTAAAGTGGGGGGGGGGAGATGTGGATATTACAGTGGGGGGGGAGAGATGTGGATATTACAGTGGGGGAGATTTTTTTTGCCGATCCGAAAAATGATCCGATCCGTGACTCCTGATCCGAGGAACGATCCGAACCGTGAGTTTTTTGATCCGCTGCACCCCTAATGCTAAGCCTGGCTCAATATTCAGGCTGGTCATTTAAATTCTCCCTTCCTAAGCTCTAGAAACTTCTTCTAGAGACATTGGGAAGCAATCAAACTTTCAGCCTATGAAGCCCTGAAAAGACAAGACCAAACAATTACTGCTCCCCTGGTTACAGCGGTAGCCAAAAACTAAATTTGCCTAGCAGCCTAACTAGGAGGACGCTACACATACATTGCAGGATTTAAAATAATGTATTGTCAATTCTTAGTTTTGTTCTGTAGATGCAGAGAAAGGCATTGCCAGTACCCTCAGTGAAATTGTTTAAATGAGAGCTTTGCATTGCTACATTTACACAGTTTTGTCAGAAAAATCAAACCCCTGTAGAGGTGGCGGGACATCCAAAGAGTAAATATCCACTTTGCTTGAATATTAGTGAGAATCCCCAAACATTATAATTTTAGCAGAGACCCTAGAGAATAAAATGGCGATCATTGCAATATTCTATATCACACTGTATTTCCGCAGAGGTCTTTCAAAGGCAGTTTTTTGGGAAAAAATACACTTTAATGAATAATAAAAAAAAAACACTAAAGTTAGCCCAATTTTTTGTATAATGTGAAGGATGATGTTAGGCCAAGTAAATAGATACCTAACATGTCATTCTTTAAAATTGCGCAAACTACGGTGCTTAAAAATCTCCTTAGGCGACGGTTTATTTTTTTTTACAGGTCACCTGTTTAGAGTTAAAGAGGAGGTCCTGTGCTAGAATGATTGCTCTTACTCACAGTGATACCTCACATGAGTGGTTCGAACACCATTTACATATGCAGGCGCGATTTACGTATGCATTTGCACGTGAGCTCAGAGGGATGGGACGGTTTGTATATATTTTTTTCTTATTTATTTAACTTTTTTTTTTTTACACTGTCCCTTTTATTCATTTTATTTTTGATCACTTTTATTCCTATTTCAAGGAATGTAATCATCCTTTTTAATAGAGATAAGCATAACATTGACAGACATTGGGCCAGATTCTTTTTTCGTATCTTTGTCGTATCTTTTTTTGCCGGCGTAGCGCATCCCATATGCGCTACGCCGACGTAACATTGAGAGGCAAGCTGAGTATTCATAAAGCACTTGCTCCCATATTTACGCCAGCGTAACGTAACTAGGCCAGCGTAAGCCCGCCTAATTCAAGGTAGGCAGGCAGTGGGCGTGTTGTATTAAAATGAATCGTGACCCCATGTAAATGCATGGCCGTACGAACGGCGTATATGCGCGCATGCTCAGAATCACGTTGCATATACTCCCTAAGATACGACAGCTCAATGCATACGACGTGAACGTAACTTACACCCAGCCACATTCACGTACGACTTATGTAAATGACGTAAAATACGACGGCTGTTCCGACGTTTCCGACGTCAATACCTTAACATGACTTACCCCTGCTTTATGAGGGGTAAACTTACGCCGGACGTACGCCTTACGGAAACGGCGTAGATTACTGCGACGGGCGTAAGTACGTACGTGAATCGGCATATCTTGCTCATTTACATATTCGACGCGTAAATCAATGGAAGCGCCCCTAGCGGCCAGCGTAAATATGCACCCAAGATATGACGGCGTAGGAGACTTACGTCGGTAGTAGGAAGCCAAAATTTCCAAAATCTTGTACTGTGAATACGGCACATAGATACAACAGCGCATCCTAGAACTTACGTGGCGTATCAACAGATGCGTCGGCGTAAGTTCTCTCTGAATCTGGCCCATTGTCTTTATTGACAGATCTAAAAGACCCCAGATCTAAAAAATGACACTGTCATAGACTTGAGTGGGGGCTATATTGCCCTCACTCAACTTCCTGCCTAGCCATCGGCCGCATCGGATCATTTCCGGAAACGACTGGGAAGTGGTGGGAGGGGGTTCACCTCTCCCGCCTCTACAAGTGATCCCGCAGCTAATCTGCCACTGGGACCACTTTTAACATACACCAAATCGACCACAGCTAGCTGCTGCCGTAACAACAGTATTTAACGTCAAAATCATGATGGACGGTGGGTGGTCGGCAAATGGATATAATGGGGCAGATCCACAAAGATATTACGCCGGCGTATCTCTTGATACGCTGCGTAATTTAAAATCTTGCGCGTCGTATCTATTTTTTGGTATCCACAAAACAAGATACGACTAGATCCGACAGGCGTACGTCTTAGTACGCCGTCGGATCTAAGCTGCAAATTTTCGACGGCCGCTAGGTGGCGTTTCCGTCGAATTCCGCGGCGAGTATGCAAATTAGCTAGTTACGGCGATCCATGAACGTACGTTCGGCCGGCGCATTGTTTTTACGTCGTTTACGTTCGGCTTTTTCCGGCGTATAGTTAAAGCTGCTATTCTGAGGCGTACTCAATGTTAAGTATGGCCGTCGTTCCCGCGTACAATTTTGAAATTTTTACGTTGTTTGCGTAAGTCGTTCGCGAATAGGAATTTGCGTAGAATGACGTCACAGTCGTAAGCATTGGCGGGTTCCGGTTTAATTTCGAGCATGCGCACTGGGATACCCCCACGGACGGCGCATACGCAGTTAAAAAAAAAACGTTGTTTACGTCGGGTATTGACGTATTTACATAAAACACGCCCTCATTACATCCATTTGAATTCCGCGCCCTTAAGCCGCCAGAGATACACTACGCCGCCGTAACTTACGGCGCAAATTCTTTGAGGATTCGAAAAAAAAAGATAAGTTACGGTGGCGTAGCGTATCTTAGATACGCTGCGCCCGGCGCAAAGGTACGTGGATCTGCCCCTATGTGTATAAACATAATTTGACATAAGACCCTATACCTTTTAAGCACTTTTGGCAGCTAGTTCAGTCACTATGCGGCTTGCTTATTTTTTATGGTTGCCTGTGCTCCTGTTTAAGTTGCTGCCATGACCGCTGACCCAGGTCTCCTGTTTCAGAGTGGCTCCTTTCTCTTGTATCATTGTTTGGAGCCACTCTTGCATGTAGATATACACCGCCCTGTAGCCTAGGAAGGCAAGGCACTCTCTAGCTCCTCTCTCCTCCTCCCCTTTCCAGTTTAATAGGCTGACAGACTGCAATGTCCAATGTTAATTCATTCTTTTGAAGACCAGAAGTTCAGAGAAGCTGCACCGAGAGAGCAGGAGCCAGCAGCATTGAAATATGTCAACTAGGCTAATAGTTTTAACAAATAGTTTACTGGGGAAATTGTATTTTATTGTGTCAAACTAAGAAACCCTGAGGGTTTCATACTACTTTAAAGAGGAACTGCAGTCTGCTCGCTTATATTGTAATAAAAACATTTTTGCCATTCTGAAGCTTCCCTCCAACCACTTTTCATATTCTTTTAAATATACTGTCATTCTGTACTTGCCAAATAAGCTGCAGAAATCTTCCCCCACTGAGTCTGGCTGCAACCTTTTTAACTGTGGGCAGCTGAAGCTGCTGCCTGTTCACTTCCTGGATTTATACAGACACACCTCCAACTCTGCAGCTCTCATTGGCCCTCTTATGGCTCATCCCCTTCCTTCCTGGCAAACTCTCACAAGAGTGATATAGAGAGCTATCCATGATGTCATAAGCCTAGGCTTTTTTCCAGACAAGAAACAGGAAGTGGGCTGTATAAGGTATTTACTGGGAGAAAAAAAATGTTTTACTATCCAAAGCTAAAACAACAAGGGCAGAAGATTTAATAGATTGAAAGATGCAACATTTACTGAAGATCCGCTTTAACCACTTCAGCCCCGGAATAATTTACCCCCTTCCTGACCAGAGCACTTTTTGCGATTTGCACTGCGTTGCTTTAACTTTAAGGGGTGCTACATTGCACCCAAACAAAATTGACGTCCTTTTTTCCCAAATAGAGCTTTCTTTTGGTGGTATTTGATCACCTCTGCAATTTTTATTTTTTGCAAAAAAAAAAAAGGGGCGTACATTTTGAAAAAAAAAAGGAATATTTTTAACTTTTTGCTATAATAAATATCCCCCAAAAATATATAAAAAACAAATTTCTTTCTCAGTTTAGGGTGATACATATTCTTCTACATATTTTTGGTAAAAAAAATCGCAATAAGCGTATATTGATTGGTTTGCACAAATGTTATAGCGTCTGTAAAATAGGGGATAGTTTTATGGCATTTTTATAATTTTTTTTATTAGTAATGCCGGAGATCAGCAATATTGTGATTGCGACATTATGGCGGACACTTCAGACACTTTTGACGCTATTTTGGGACCATTGTCATTTATACAGCAATCGGTGCTATAAAAATGCACTGATTGCTGTGAAAATGACACTGGCAGTGAAGGGGTTAACCACTAGGGGGCGAGGAAGGAGTTAAAGGAGTTCTCCAAGCTAAAACTTTTAACCCCCGCTGTGCCCGGGCTGTAAAACTATACAAAATAAACCTTCACTTACCTGCCTACGATCCCCCGTTGTTCCGATATCGCCGTCCCGTTCTCCGGTCCCGTTCTCTTCCACTTCCTGGGGGTCGGTGACTCACAGTGCGCTCAGCCTATCAGCGGCCGCGACGGGACATTGCTGCGGCCGCTGATAGGCTGAGCGCACTATGAGTCACCGACACGCAGGAAGCGGAAGAGACCGGGACCGGAGAACGGGACGGCGATATCGGAACAACGGGGGATCGTAGGCAGGTAAGTGAAAGTTTATTTTGTATAGTTTTACAGTCCGGGCACAGCGGGGGTTAAAAGTTTTAGCTCAGAGAACTCCTTTAAGTGTGTCCTAAAGAGTGATTCTAACTGTGTGGGGGCTGGGCTACAAGCAGGGGCGGACTGACCACTTGGCATTGCCATCAGGGTTGCCAGCCTCAGTAAAACCAGGGACATAATGTAAAAATCTGTGTTTTTAAAAAAAATCCAAAGATTATAGCTGCCCCGCCTTTCCAGTACCCTTTCAGTGTGTGTATGTGTATTCTGTGTGTGTATACTGTGTGTGTATATTGTGTGTCTGTGTGTGTATACTAGGGGGTAGATCCACAAAGAAATTACGATACGCCGGCGTAATTTCAAATTTCCCGCGTCGTATCTTTGTTTTGAATCCTCAAAACAAGATATGACGGCATCTCGGCTTAATCCGACAGGTGTATGTCTTCGTACGCCTTCGGATCTTTGATGCAATTTTTCGGCGGCCGCTAGGTGGCATTTCCATCGAAATCCGCATCGAGTATGTAAATGAGCTATTTACGGCGATCCACGAACGTATGTCGGCCCGTCGCTTTTGTTTCCGTCGTTTGCGTTCGGCTTTTTCCGGCGTATAGTTAAAGCTGCTATACTGAGGCGTGCTCAATGTTAAGTATGGCCGTCCTTCCCGCGTACAATTTTGAATTTTTTATGTCGTTTGCGTAAGTCGTTTGCGAATAGGAATTTGCGTAGAATGACGCCACCGTCGTAAGCATTGGCGGGTTCCGGTTTAATTTCGAGCATGCGCACTGGGATACCCCCAGGGACGGCGCATGCGCAGTTCCAAAAAAACGTTGTTTACGTCGGGTCACGACGTATTAACATAAAACACGCCCCCATTAGATCCATTTGAATTCCGTGTCCTTACGCCGCGAGAGATACGCTACGCCGCCGTAACTTATGGCGCGGATTCGTTGAGAATTCAAACTAAAAAAGATAAGTTACGGCGGCGTAGAGTATCTTCGATACGCTGCGCCCGGCGCAGATGTCTGTGGATCTGCCCCTGTGTATGTATACTGTATGTGTGTGTGTGTATACTGTGTGGCCCCATAATCTATTGCTTGGGGGCCTCATAATCTCCTATTGCCCGGGGGCCCCATGAGTTGTCAGTCTGCCCCTGGCTACAAGTGACACGACACTGATCACAGCTCCCAATGACGGGGAGCAGTAGATCACTGTCCTGTCACTAGGCTGAACAGGGAAATGCCTTGCAGCTCCGTGACACAATTGCGGGCACCCGGCGGACATTGAGTCTGCGGGTCCCGTGGGCACGGTCATGGCGCACACGCCCGCATGACGGCAAATTCAAAGAAACGTACAGGTACGTTGCTTTGCGCAGCCGTAACATCCTGGCCACGTATATCGGCGTTAGCCGTTCGGCTAGTGGCCATAAATTGTGTTATGTGTGCGTTTTCCTTTTTCTGAAGTACAGTGGGTAGGGATGCCAGAAATATGACTGTTGTCACTATTTGAAATGCATGATTTGTGCCAGGTTATTCACAAGAAATCTTGTCAAAAATGTATGGATAGGCAAAAGCTTTTAGTGTCTTATGTTTGCGTGATGATTATTAATTTATGATTGTTTTACAATACTTAGCCCTTTATCATTCTGCCATTCTAAAGCTGTAATTTGCACTGCAGAATGCCGATTGCTTTCATGGAAATGTTACATTGCATATACATTGTATTCTAATGTCTTTGAAAAATGTTTTTGCCACGTAGATAGATCATTATGTAGTCAGGCAATACTTGGCCTCCTGTACATCAAAATATGACAGGCTTTGGCTATAGTTCCAATTATGTATGCAGCGCAAATGTGAAAAGAATACATTTTAGAGGTGACATTCTGTCACCTATAGTGCTTGGGCCAGATTCAGAAAGCATTTACGTCGGCGTATCTCCAGATACGCCGCCATAATTTCAAATGTGCGCCGTCGCATCTTTACGCCGATTCACAAAGCGAGATCCGTCCAAAAACATGGCTTCAGCCGTCCGATGTAACTTGCCTACACCGGCTGATCGGAGGCGCATAGTTACGCTGGACGCATTCGGCGTTCCCATTATAAATATGCAAATGACCTAGATACGCCGATTCACGAACGTACTTGCGCCTGGCGTATTAAGATACGCTGTTTACGTAAGGCGTACGACCGGCGTAACTTTACCCCTCATAAAGCAGGGGTAAGTCATGTTAAGGTATGGACGTCGGAACGACTGTCGAAATTTACGTCGTTTACGTAAGTCGTACGTGAATAGGACTGTGCGTAAGTTACGTTTACGTCGTAGGCAGTGTTCGACGTATCTAAGGCCTCGTACAGGCGAGAGGATATCCGCTGAAAGGTAAATACTTCCACGCATGCGTCGAATCATTACGACGCATGCAAGGGATGGGATCGGACGGACTTATCCGGTGAGTCTGTACAGACGACCGGATAAATCCGCTGGACTGGATTCCAGTGGATAGATTTCTTAGCATGCTAATACATTTTTATCCGCTGGGAATCCGTCGGCTGGATTTTTATCCGCTGGGAAATGTCCGCTCGGACGTACACACGACCGGATCTATCTGCTGGAACTGATCCGCGGATCAATCCCAGCGGATAGATCCGGTCGTGTGTACGGGGCCTTAGGCATTCTAGCCGACGTGATTTTGAGCATTCGCACTGGGATACGTCCACGGACGGCGCATGCGCCGTTCGTTCGGCCCCTCATTTACATGGGGTCACGGCTCATTGTAATACAACACGCCCACTGCCTTGATAATTTGAATTAGGCGGGCTTACGCCGGCCCATTTAAGCTACGCCGCCGTAACTTAGGTCGCAAGTCCCTTCTGAATACGATACTTGCCTCTCCAAGTTACGGCGGCGTAACGTATATGAGATGCGCTACGCCCGCCGAAAGTTACGCCATTCTTTCTGAATCTGGCCCCTTGTATCTGTGCACCATGGCGTGCCGCAAACATTCTGATGTCTGTTTCCAAAGAAAAAGGTGAGTACAAAGTCAGGACTACAGATAAATGGCTAAAATATGCATATGGAAAGGTAAACGCTGGGCACAGGTTAACTGAACCATGCCTGAATTTCATTGTCCAGCCTTCCCATCCCCCCACTGGTCTGCACTCAGACTGTGCTTTAAAGGGTAACCCCGGAGCTGAAGTGAATAAAATAAGTCTTTCCGAGCACACTTATGTTGATCCATGTAGAGTTCTTTGCTCGGCCACAGTTTGCACTCACACTGAAACAAACTTCTTCAGATCACAAGTGAACAGTGCTGGGGACCACCTCTTCCAATTTGAATTTGATTGTGGCAATGTCGCCAAAATCACTTGTAAAATGTGTGCTGTCGTCCGTCCTTCCCTTCCCCCCCATATACCTCTCTCTGCTGGCTCTGTCTTCGGGACTCCGTTCTCCCCCTAGCCGCCGAGTCCGTCTCCTGTTCCTCCCCCGATGTACACAGTGAGAGGGGTGAGCTGTGCTCTTCCCATCTCAGCTGTGACAGGAGTTCTAGCACAGTCCTAGGACTCCTGTTTTGGAGGTGACAGGGTCAATAAAGAGAACATGTCACCTCCAATTGCTATCACACAGGGAATTGTTTTCTCCTGTGTGATAGCAATAAAGTTAGGTGGAAAAAAAATAAGAAATAATAATTCAATTAATAAAAAAAAAAGTAATTAAAAAGTAAAGAATAAGAAAAATAATATATATATATATATATATATATATATATATTAAAAAAAAGAAAAGTATACAAAAAAAAGTAAACGACAAGATACAAATAAAAAAAAAACAGTAAAAAAAAAAAGAAAAAAAAAAGAAACAAAAAATATTTGAACTGCCATCCGGTTACCATTCTCTGTTGATTTGGGGGGGGGGGGGGGTACATTGCGGAACCTGGCCTTGGGGCGGCAGGGAGAGCAAATCCGGCCCCGCTTACCTGGACGCTTTTAGCTTCTGTTCTGGAACAAGCACGCCATCTGTAGCTGGTGTCTCATGGCCCTATTGGATAGATTGATAGCAGCTCAGCCATTGGCTCCCACAGCTGTCAATCAAATCCAATGACGTGGGCGCCAGGTGACAGGGCCGAGTCCGGCATTCGTGTCTATAGATGCAGAATGCTGGACTCGGGAGCGTGCCCGTAAGGTAACCCCCCGGGAGAGCACTTCTCCTAGGGGGTTATCTGAAGTGAGGAGGTGCCACGAGAGCCACCGGGGGACCCCAGAAGATGCTGTTCGGGCCATTCTGTGCAAAATGAGCTGCACAGTGGAGGTAAGTATGATGAGTTTGTTATTTTTATTTTTTTTAAACGATCCTTTACAATCACTTTAACCATTTCCGGGCATGGCTCAGAGCACTCGAACTACATAAACAAACCAGACCAAGGAGCGAACCCATTCCTGGGCATGGCTTAAACTGCCTGTATGAATACACCATAAATGGCCAGAGTGTGACTTTTTTTTCCATGCATGTATATTATGTATATGCATAGTAAATCTAATAAAAATGTAACTTCAGCCCTTATTGTTGTAAACACTGAGGAATTCACCTATGTGGATACCCAAGGCTATTTTCCAATCACTACATGGCTTGATTTTGAAGTTTGTTTGGAAAAGCGTGGTTCCTATGCTTCGGCTGGGGATCCTACAGCAACATTGGAAGAAATTTTACAAATACATTTTGGCAGGTCAATTAGTCATGGCCCATAGGTGGCTTACTGATCCATTGGATGATGCTGCTGTTGCCTTAGAAGCATCAATAGTTGGCTCGTATGAAGCCTTGGCCTACTTGGTACATAGAGGGCTTAAATCACCTTATATCCAAACTACCTCCATGAAATGCATCTTTAGAGCCTGAATGGTGGTCCATGGGGTGGAATTTGGGAGTCCATTCTCCCTTTCACTCCATGCACCCCTATGGAGAAACCCCAATCTATCCTATTTTTGTACATTTGAGGATCCCATCATCTGGACACGGTATGGAATTAAAAAAATAAGTGATGCCACCTCCAATGGGTTGTTGAGATCTTTTGATGAGTTAAAATCCTTATATAATTTACAAAACAAGCAGTTTTTGAGCTTATGATCAACTAAAACCCCCAGATCATATCCTGGGATAGTAAATCTTGATTGTTGGAGTATTTGCCTCCCTTGTTATTCTAAGACACAGGCTGGAGGGGCGTGACACAGACACTTGCAGAAATCTGCCCACATCATGTCTTTTTATTTTCCACAAAATAATAAAGACTTGATTTCAAATATATATTTGCATGCCAATTAAAACAGTTTATTGATATTATTTATTTTTACTCTGTATTCCAAAGGCTGTTTTTTTTTTGTTTGTTTTTTAACATGTGACCAACAACAGGACTAGAAGCTCCTCCTGCTTATGTTTGCCTGCAGACAGGCTATGAAAGATCTGGGTGATGTGACAGCTGTATGTCGATTAGGAAAAAGGTACTTAGATGTTTTTTTTTTTATTTAAATAATTACAGTGCCATCATCCACATACAGAAATAAAACGGATAATGTAAATTAAGCAATGTGTGCAGGGGCGGACTGACCATTGGGGCTCTCGGGCACTGCCCGAGGGCCCCATGCCACTAGGGGGCCCCATTAGGGTTGCCAGGCTCAATAAAACCAGGGACAGTATGTAAAAATCTGTGTTTTCTTTTTACATCTGTCCCTGATATGTCTGAAACCGACATGCTTTTGATGTGAAAATACGGAGATTTTAACTGCCCTGCCTCTGCACTGCCTCCTGGCATGGTGGCCATCTGTAAGCCCGGGGGCCCCATAGTCTTCTATTGCCCGGGGGCCCCATGAGTCGTCAGTCCGCCCCTGAATGTGTGTTTATATCCCTGTAAATAACACTAGTACAGTATCACCTTTTGCTTTGTTGTGGGGCATGGAGTTCTTTAATATATATTTTATTCATATATTTGATATATACCTTGTTTCCCCCGAAAATAAGACAGTCTTAAATACATTTTTGGCTACAAAAGACACATTAGGGCTTATTTCCATGGGATGTCTTATTTATTCATGTACACTAATCTACATTCTGTGTGTTCTAAAAAAACATTGTTGATCCTGCCAGTTCTTGTGTCCCCCTGTGTTCTCTTCCCCTCTCCCCCTTACTCCCTGCCTGTGAGCTCGGGAGTCTGTAGCATTAGCATTAAGAAATCCTGTAATCCGTCTGTTACAGGATTATATAATGTGCAGTGTAGATGTTTGTGCAAAAATACCTTATTTACAGCGTGTTGGACACTCACGTGACCCGCCGGAGCTCTCTCCTTTATTCTGAGCACTCCAGAGAGAGGGGCCGAGATCCCCCACTGACGTCAGCCGGGAGGAAAGGAGGAGAGCAGCGGGAGGTCACGTGAGCGCCCAGCAGCACTGTAAATAAGGAATTTTGCACAATAATTTTACACAAACACACACACTGTACGTTATATAATCCTGTAACAGAGTGGATTACAGGATTTCTTAAGCCTCATACACACGATCGGACTTCCAACTGACATTTCTGTGGATTTTGCTCCGAATGGGCGTTGCTGTGAACTGTATGCATGCACACAGTAGGACTTTTTCAGTAAACAAGCATGAACGTAGTGACATAATAGACGTACTACGTGGTCTTTCTGCTCTTTACCACCACCCTTTGGGCAACTTCTGCTATTGTTGTCTGATCTTTAGTATTGGTTCTGAGAATGCGTGTTTGTACTTTGGACTTTAGTCGGATGGACTTGTGTAAACACAATCGGATTAGCCGACATAGGACATTTGTTGCCGTAAAGTTTGTCTGTTCTCACAGCGAACATTTGTCTGATGAAAAAGCAAAAAAGTATGTCCGATGGAGCGTACACACGGTCAAATTGTCCGCTAAAACAGGTCAGTGGGACAATTGTCAAAAAGTCAGATCGTGTGTATGGGTCTTTATAATGACTTTAAAACCACTTTAACTGGGGCTTATTTTTGGGGTAGGGTTTGCGTTACAAGTATCCTGCAGAATCATGCTAGGGCTTATTTTCCGGTTAGGTCTTATTTTCAGGGAAATACAGTATTAGGTAAAATATCATATGTAGTCTTTATGTACTTAGGGGCAGATTCACATACATTTAGAAAGGCTCAGAGATACGCTACGCCGCCGTATCTTACCTGGCTTTAAGTCGAATCCAAGAAGATTTCGCGCCGTAAGTTACGGCGGTGTAGTGTATTTCTGGTGGCGGAATTCAAATCGGCGATTAGGGGGCGTGATTAATTTAAATGAAGCGCGTCCCCGCGCCGATTGAACTGCGCATGCTCCGTTTCGAAATTTCCCGCCGTGCTTTGTGCGAAATGACGTCGCAACAACGTAATTTTTTGAACTTAGACGTGACTTGCGTTCATCCCTATTCACGGACGACTTACGCAAAAAAATAATAATTCAAATTTCGACGCGGGAACGACGGCCATACTTAACATGGCAAGTCTATCTATATGCCGCAAAATAGCAGCTTTAACTATACGCCGGAAAAAGCCGACTAGAGACGACGTAAGAGAATGCGACGGCCGCGCGTACGTTCGTGGATCGTCGGAAAAAGCTCATTTGCATACCCGACACGGAAAACGACGTGAACTCCACCCAGCGGACGCCGAAGTATTGCATCTACGTTCCGAAGGCGTACGAAGCCGTACGCCTGTCGGATCGAACCCAGGTGCCGTCGTATCTTGGTTTGAGGATTCAAACTAAAGATACGACGCGGGTAATTTGAAAGTACGCCGGCGTATCAGTAGATACGCCGGCGTACTCTCTCTCTGGATCTGCCCCTTAGTATTTTTAATTAGAACATTATCCAAGCCAAACGTATGCTCTCAACGTCTCTATATCCCCCTTTATATTTTTTCTATCAATGAGCAGAATTTGAGTTTGAAGAATTAGAATTAAAGTACTTATGTTTCCCTGTTATACATATTCAGGTAACTGCTTTAGTCATTAACTACATCTTTGGAATGAAATGTTGATTTTGTAAAGTAAATTCGGAGGAATAGCCTTGCTACCAAAGCAAGCATTTACATCAGGAAAATGGATTTTGTGATTCTGCAGGGGATACATTTAGCAAGCCAGTGTGATAAATATGTTTCCTGTCTGCATCTTGGTATAAAAGCTTTCCTCTAAATGACATGATATTTTTAGATTTATCATTTCCTACTTTTAGACGTGAGACTGCCTTGTGGTTTTCAGAGATTTACTGATGCATTGAAAGCTCATAACTAGGTCCTTTCTTAGATCGTTGTACCAGATGAACTTTGGAAATGCGAGATAACAACTAGGAATCTATAAAAATTAGGATGTCAACTTTGAAGAATCTTATCGACTAACACCACCTACAGTGGAATAATAAGCACTGGCTGATTTACTGGTAGAGATGCAGGAACGTTCACAGCGAAGGTAACTTGGGCACCAGAGACTTTTAGCAAAGTTAATGACATGCCCTCTTATGCCCTTCCAATCTCGTTTTTTGCCACAAATCACACTGACGAGACAACATCTATGTGGTCATTTTACTTGATGGCCTTATTTCCAATTTTTACTGACATTTCCAATGTTATGTGGAAACAACAACAGATAAGGAGAACTTCGGTGTTAAAGGAAAACGCCACGGTTTTTAAAAACTGATACAACATGTATAATTTCTGCAGAAACTATTTTGCAATTAAATGTTTTTTATAATTACCTTTTAATTTATGCGGCCAGCTATCAGTTTCTATATTGGAATGTAGCGTATTTATCGACGTAAACCGCGCACTTTTTTCCCCTTAAAATAAGGGGAAAATCGTGGGTGCGCGATATAAGCCGATCCCCGCTTTCCGCACTGTGTTTGAACGCCGCCGCCAACATATACCGAGCGCAGTACACTTGGGTACACTCGGCCAGGCTCGGCTCCCCTTGCGGTCACGCCCTGTGCCGCCTCCTAGCCTTTATGCGAAAGGAGCCGAGCGTGCCCGAGTGTACTGCACTCGGTATATGTCGGCGGCAGCGTTCAAACACAGCGCGGGAAGCGGGGATCGACTCAGAAACAGCGCGGGAGAAGCGGGCAGGACACCACCAGAGCCGCAGACGGACACCGGACCGGACAAGGCCGCAGATGGACGCCGGGCAAGACACCGACGAGGGGCATTCAAACTGTAAGTATTTTCTTTTTTTCAGGAAATTTCCCTTCCAGGTTGGCTATACGCCGGGGCCCGCTATATGAAGATAAATACGGTAAATATAACTTTTTGTAACATTATAGCAACAGGGGTTACATCCTTTATACTGTGTAACTTTGTACAGACCACCCCCAACATGTTGTTTCCTGCTCATGCGACTTTTACCAGAAGATAAACTCATATTACACAATTAAGACCATTTATGTATTTCCAGCAAGCAGACGTTGAAAAGTGCTGCACACTACATGTACATTAAAATGGTTGTAAACCCTTTACAACCAATTTAACCTACAGGTAAGCCTAGATTAGGGCTTACCAGTTGGTGCTTGAAAATTTGCAATGTCCCCGAACGCTGTGCCCTTTCAAGCTGGGATCGTGCCGTGACTGGCGCCTCCCGCGCGCATGCTGTGACTGACGTCACACAACTCCGCCAGTCACAGAGCGGGAGTTTGCGGCCCCTGGAAGGAAGAGGGGTGAAGAATGGACGCTCGCTGCCAGCAAAAAGGAACACAGGGACATTGCAGGCTTCTCCTGCAGGTAAGTGTCACATAATGGGCTACTATGCGATGCATAGTAGCCCATTATGCTTTACCTTTGCAGGTAAACCAGGATTTACTTCCTCTTTAACCTCCTTACAACCGCACGCCGTCAAATGGCGGCGGGCGGAATACCCTATTGTTCTGACAGGACGTCATATGATGTCCTGTCATTTAAAGCCGCTAGGGGGCACACGTCGCGTTACTGGGAACACAGTGCGCGTGCCCGGCGGCCGCGATGGCCGCCGGGCACCCGCGATTGCCCAGTAACTGAGCAGGACCGTGGATCTCTGTGTATAAACACAGAGATCCACGTCCTGTCAGGGAGAGGAGACCGATGCTGTGTCCCTTGTACATAGGGACACAGATCGGTCACCTCCCCCAGTCACCCCCCTCCCCCTACAGTTAGAACACTCACTAGGCTACACATTTAACCCCTTCCTCGCCCCCTAGTGGTTAACCCCTTCCCTGCCAGTCACATTTATACAGTAATAAATTCATATTTTTAGCACTGTTCACTGTATAAATGTGAATAGTCCCAAAAATGTGTCAAAAGTGTCCGATGTGTCCGCTATAATGTCGCAGTCCCAAAAAAAGATCGCCGCCATTCCTAGTAAAAAATAACAAAAAAAAAATCATAATTATGTCCCCTATTTTGTAGGCAATATAACTTGTGTGCAAACCAGTCACTATACGGTTATTGAGTTTTTTTTTTATTTTTTTTTTTACCAAAAATATGTAGAAGAATACGTATCGGCCTAAACTGAGATAAAATTTTTTTTTTTTTTAATTGGATATTTCTTATAGCAAAAAGTAAAAAATATTGTGTTTTTTTTTCAAAATTTACTTTAGTTTTTGTTTATAGCCCAAAAAATAAAAACCGCAGAGGCGATCAAATACCACCAAAAGAAAGTTCTATTTGTGGGAAAAAAGGACGTCAATTTTGTTTGGGAGCCACGTCGCACGACCGCGCAATTGTCAGTTAAAGCGACGCAGTGCCGGAAGCTAAAATTTTGTCTCAGCAGGAAGGGGGTGTAGGTGCACAGTAGGCACGTGGTTAATATACAGTGACTTATTCAGAAAGCAGGGATGGACTGGCCATCGGGAGGACCGGGAGATTCCCGGTGGGCTGATCCCTCAGTGGGCCGATTTTTAGTCACAGCTCCGAGTCTCTGCACTCTGCTGACCGCTGCTTATCAGTACTGTAGAGGGCTTGCTGAGCCGCAGCTTGTGCGGGCTATTTTCGTTCCTGCACGCTGCTACAAGCTACACTTTTTACTGCAGAGAGAGCCGAGTCAGCCTACATCTCTCCCCGCAGTCCCCGGCTGCCTGGCCCTGATACATAACACACACACATTGCAGAGTGCAGTGGAGAGAACTGAGCCCGCCCCCTCCTTCTCCTGTTGTGTGATATTTCCTGTGTGCACAGAGGAGGAGGAGGCTCACCATGCTGCCGAGTCAAAGCTGCTCGTCTGAAAATGCCTGAACAACTGCAAAGTAAGTTTTCCAAAGGTGGGGACTGGAGAACAAGCCTACAGTTCACTTTGAGTGATTTGGGGGGAGAGGATATGTTTTAGGGGGCACTTTAGGACTTGTGCTGCAAGGGGGCTTGTATATGAAATCCACCCCCCTTAGCACATATCCTCTCCTTCCCCCCTCAAATCAAAGAGATACTCTCTGCCACAGAGGGGGGTGGCCCTTGGCACCCCACAAGTGATGTGCACAAATGCTCCAGGTGCCCAAACTAATGCCCCCCTTCCAGCCAAGTTAGTGCAGCAAAGTGAAAAACACAGGAACACGTTGTGCGATCTGTGCAATGCACACGTCACCTGGGTGCAATTTCAGCCCAATTATGTCCGCACACTCTCTGACCCTCTCCTGTAGTATGTTTGCAGTCTCTGACCCTCACCTATAGTATGTTTGCAGTCTCTGACCCTCTCCTATAGTATGTTTGCAGTCTCTGACCCTCTCCTGTAGTATGTTTGCAGTCTATGACCCTCTCCTGTAGTATGTTTGCAGTCTCTGACCCTCTCCTGTAGTATGTTTGCAGTCTCTGGTCCTTTCCTGTAGTATGTTTGCAGTCTCTGACCCTCTCCTGTAGTATGTTTGCAGTCTCTGACCCTCTCCTGTAGTATGTTTGCAGTCTCTGACCCTCTCCTGTAGTATGTTTGCAGTCTCTGGTCCTCTCCTGTAGTATGTTTGCAGTCTCTGACCCTCTCCTGTAGTATGTTTGCAGTCTCTGACCCTCTCCTGTAGCATGTTTGCAGTCTCTGACCCTCTCCTGTAGCATGTTTGCAGTCTCTGACCATCTCCTGCAGCATGTCTGCAGTCTCTGACCATCTCCTGCAGCATGTCTGCAGTCTCTGACCATCTCCTGCAGCATGTCTGCAGTCTCTGACCATCTCCTGCAGCATGTCTGCAGTCTCTGACCATCTCCTGCAGCATGTCTGCAGCCTCTGACCATCTCCTGTAGCATGTCTGCAGTCTCTGACCATCTCCTGTAGCATGTCTGCAGCCTCTGACCCTTGCCTGTAGTACGTTTTGCAGTCTCTGACCCTCGCCTGTAGTATGTTTTGCAGTCTCTGACCTTCTCCTGTACTGTGTCTGCAGTCTCTGACCCTTGCCTGTGGTATGTTTTGCAGTCTCTGACCCTCGCCTGTAGTACGTTTTGCAGTCTCTGACCCTTGCCTGTAGTATGTTTTGCAGTCTCTGACCCTTCGTCTGTAGTACGTTTTGCAGTCTCTGACCCTCTCCTGTACTGTTTCTGCAGTCTCTGACCCTCGCCTGTAGTACGTTTTGCAGTCTCTGACCCTCTCCTGTACTGTGTCTGCAGTCTCTGACCCTTACCTGTAGTACATTCTGCAGTCTCTGACCCTCTCCTGTACTATGTCTGCAGTCTCTGACCCTTGCCTGTAGTACGTTTTGCAGTCTCTGACCCTTGCCTGTAGTACGTTTTGCAGTCTCTGACCCTCTCCTGTACTATGTCTGCAGTCTCTGACCCTTGCCTGTAGTACGTTTTGCAGTCTCTGATCCTCTCCTGTAGTATTTCTGCAATAAAGGAGGGCACAAGCATGAATTAATTTATGTACTGCCACTGCTGGTCATGGTCACTGATGAAATAATGTTTTTTGTGCGTGTTTGCAAAATTAAAGTGGGCCGGTCTGGATGAAGTCCAGGGCCAAATCTTTGTCCCAGTCCAACCCTGTCAGAAAGTAACATATATTGATCAGACAAATGGTGTATCATACAATCCTATCCAGAATGGACCATTCACTTACTGTATGTATATAAATTATAGTCCATACGTGACATCAAAAAGAAAAATGTTCATAAATATTAAAAGCCCAAGGTGTATCAAATTTCCATATAGATAGAAGAAAGCCTTTTAATTCCAAAGATCACCACAGTGTATAAGCCATCACCAGTATATACAGTGCCTTGAAAAAGTATTCATACCCCTTGAAATTTTCCACATTTTTTCATGTTACACCCAAAAACATAAAATTTATTTTATTGGGATTTTATGTGATAGATTAACACAAAGTGGCACATAATTGTGAAGTGGAAGGAACATGATAAATGGTTTTCAAACTTATTTACAAATAAATATGTGAAAAGTGTGTAGTGCATTTGTATTTAGCCCCCTTTACTCTGTCCCCTCCTAACTAAAATATAGTGGAACCAATTGCCTTCAGAAGTCACCTACAGAGTCCATCTGTGTGTAATTTAATTAAATCTCAGTATAAATACAGCTGTTCTGTGAAGCCCCCAGAGATTTATTAGAGACGCTTAGTGAACAAACAGCATCATGAAGGGCAAGAAACACACCAGACAGGTTAGAGATAAAGTTGTGGAGAAGTTTAAAGCAGGGTCAGGTTATAAAAAAAATATTCCAAGCTTTGAACATCTCACAGAGCACGGTTCAATCCACCATCTGAAAATGGAACGAGTATGGCACAACTGCAAACCTACCAAGACATGGCCGTCCACCTAAACTGACAGGCCGGGCAAGGAGAGCATTATTCAGAGAAGCAGCCAAGAGGCCCATGGTAACTCTGGAGGAGCTGCAGAGATCCACAGCTCAGATGGGAGAATCTGTCCACAGGACAACTATTAGTCGTGCACTCCACAATTCTGGTCTTTATGGAAGAGTGGCAATTCTTGAAAGAAAGCCATAAGAAGTCCCATTTGCAGTTTGGGAGAAGCCATGTGGGGGACACAGCAAACAAGTGGAAGAAGGTGCTATAGTGAGATGAGACAAAAATTTAACCTTTTTGCCTGAAAACAAAACGCTATGTGTGGCGGAAAACTAACACTGCACATCACCCTGAACACACCATCCCCACCGTGAAACATGGTGGTGGCAGCATCATGTTGTGGGGATGATTTTCTTCAGCAGGAACAGGGAAGCTGGTCAGAGTTGATGGGAATATGTATCTGCCAAATACAGGGCAATCTTAGAAGACAGTCTGTTAGAGTCTGCAAAAGAC
Source organism: Rana temporaria (assembly GCF_905171775.1). Classification (NCBI taxonomy): domain Eukaryota; kingdom Metazoa; phylum Chordata; class Amphibia; order Anura; family Ranidae; genus Rana; species Rana temporaria. The sequence continues at coordinate 60,591,621 of NC_053491.1, forward strand.
TTAAGACTGAGGCGGAGGTTCACCTTCCAGCAGGACAACGACCCTAAACATACAGCCAGAGCTACAATGGAATGGTTTAGATCAAAGCACATTGATGCGTTAGAATGGCCCAGTCAAAGCCCAGACCTAAATCCAATTGAGCAACTGTAGCAAGACTTGAAAATTGCTGTTCACAGATGCACTGGAACTAATCTGACAGCACTTGAGCTCATTTGGAAAGAAGCATGGGCAAAATTTCACTCTCTAGATGTGCAAAGTATTGACCCAGGAGGGCTGAATACAAATGCACGCCACACTTTTCATATTTATTTGTAAAACAAATTTAAAACAATTTATCATTTTTTTTCCACTTCCCAATTATGTGCCTCTTTGTGTTGGGCTATCACATAAAATAATTTAATTTTTTCCGTTGTAACATGACAAAATGTGGAAAATCTCAAGGGGTATGGATACTTTTTCAAGGCACTGTAGGTTCAAATGCGCTTATCGGATAGTGTGGACTCAAAGGTTATTAACATATAGCTGGATTCACGTAGATGAGCCTAACGTTAGGCAGGCGTAGCGTATCTCATATACGCTACGCCGCCGTAAGTTAGATAGGCAAGTGCTGTATTCACAAAGCACTTGTGTCCTAAGTTACGGCGGCGTATCGTAAATGTGCCGGCCTAAGCACGCCTAATTCAAATTGTGAAGAGGTGGGCGTGTTTTATGCTGATGAATCGTGACCCCATATGATTGACGTTTTGAACGAACGGCGCATGCGCCGTCCGTGGACATATCCTAGTGCGCATGCTCCAAATTACGCGGCAAAGACTTATTGGTTTCGACGTGAACGTAAATTACGCCCAGCCCCATTCACGGACGACTTACGCAAACGACGTACAAATTTAAAAATTTGACGCGGTTCCGACGTCCATACTTAACATTGGCTGCGCCATCTTTTTGGTGGAATAACTTTTGGCCTGAAAACGCCTTATGTAAACGACAAATCTTTACTGCGACGGGCAAGCGTACGTTCGTGAATAGGCGTATCTCACTGATTTACGCATTCTAGGCGTAAATCAGCGTACACGCCCCTAGCGGCCGGCCTAAATAGACAGCTAAGATACAACGCGGTGCCCGCGGTCGTATCTTAGCTAGATTTAAGTGTATCTCAATTTGAGAATACACTTACATTTACGACGGCGCAGATTCAGAGTTACGACTGCGTATCTACTGATACGCCGGCGTAACTCTCTCTGTATCTGGCTAATAGAGTCAGATGGGCATTAGGAGACTAAGCTCTCCTAGACTTTAAAACTGTGTAGCAGATCCACCATCCATTCCCACATCAGTCACCGTAAACTTCTCACTCAGTACGACAATTGTCATAGAAGCAAAAAGAATCTTCACATCCATTTAAATCAAACTTATTAAAAGAATATTGCACTTACATCCAACAGGAAGAAAACAGGCATGTCATCATAAAATCCAATAAACCATGGTGATCGAACGCAGTTGATAGATGAACATCAACTCAACATATTTGATCTGATAAGACATCATCTGGAGTCCACTCCACGTGGTTGGTACAAAAAAAAAAGTATTTTCCTAGCTTTAGAAGCTGCAGCTTGGCATTACATGCTATTGTTCAAAATAAACTAAACTTAAATCTACTTCCACCCCCATTCTAAGCCTAATCTATTTACCCTGTAAAAGGAAAGATGCCTATATTTACCTATTTTGAAGACTCTCCGGTCCGTTCAAATGATCGGATTCTATCACTAGCTTCAGTGTAGAGGTGGATCAGATGACAGCCAATGCCCCATAGTAAGCCTATGGGTGACATTGCAAAGGATGTGCAGCCGTTGACAGTGATTGCTTCTCTGCACTGAATGGCGCTGCAGAGATCATGTGACCAGACTGTGGTAAAATCAGAATAAGTATGGCCATCTTTCCTTTTACAGGGTAGCTAGAGTTGGCTTAGAATTGGGGTAATCACAGGTTTAAGCTTAATTAGGCCTTCCAACTTTACATTTATTAAACCTCATTTTCCACATACAGTATCTCACATTAGTGAGTACACCCCTCACATTTTTGTAAATATTTTATTATATCTTTTCATGTGACAACACTGAAGAAATTACACTTTGCTACAATGTAAAGAAGTGAGTGTACAGCTTGTATAAGAGTGTAAATTTGCTGTCCCCTCAAAATAACTCAACACACAGCCATTAATGTCTAAATCACTGGCAACAAAAGTGAGTACACCCCTAAGTGAAAATGTCCAAATTGGGCCAAATTAGCTATTCCCCCTCCCTGGTGTCATGTGACTCGTTAGTGTTACAGGGTCTCAGGTGTTAATGTAGAGCAGGTGTGTTAAATTTGGTGTTATCGCTCTCACGCTCTTATACTGGTCACTGGAAGTTCAACATGGCATCTGAGGATCTGAAAAAAAGAATTGTTGCTCTGCATAAAGATGGCCTGTCGGATCTAACAGATATCTATGCGTAACTGATTCTAAGAATCAGGCGCATAGATACGACGGCGCAACGCAGAGATACGACGGCGTATCTGGAGATACGCTGTCGTATCTCCACTGAGAATCTGGCCCGTAGACTTTAACTTACAAAGTAGTCATGTTGGGTTGTTGGTTTAGTATATTGTACAATAATTGTATGCATCCTTTTTTTAAAACAAAAATTTAGGTGAAATACTTATACTTTCCAGTTGCTTTGTGGTCTAACAGTGAAAGATGTTTTCGGTTCAGTCCACTAAATGTAGACATTTTATGCATTGCTCCTCTTTATCTGTATGAAGCCTTTTTTTTTTTTTTTTTTTAAGATGCCTTTTTCCTTATACTGTGTATTTACTTCACTTTCAGCTGTTCATGGATTTGTATGTGTATTGACTGATATTAAAATATATACCCTTGCCCTTCTCATAATACAAACTAATTTCATACTCTTTCCGCTTGTATTATTAGAATTTGTAGCTTGCTTTGTGTTGAAAATTCAAACCTGTAATAGGTTTAGCAGAACTTCTAGAACTGTTATCCTAAAGCTCCAGTATTGACATTTTCTGTTAAGAAATAAAAAAGACTCACCATTTTTCCTGGTTTAAAAATATTTATCAATTGAGTATTAGGACTTATGCGGCGTACACACAACCGTTTTTAACGTCATGGAAAAAACAAAGTTTTGCATACACACGATCGTGATAAAAAATGCTTGAGCAAAGCGCGGTGACGTACAACACGTACAACGGCACTATAAAGGGGAAGTTCCATTCGGATGGCGCCACCCTTTGGGGTGCTTTTGCTAATTTTGTGTTAGTAAAAGTTTGGTGAGAGACGATTCGCGCTTTTCAGTCTGTTACAGCGTGACGAATGTGCTATCTCCATTACAAACGCTAGTTTTACCAGAACGAGCGCTCCCGTCTCATACCTTGCTTCTGAGCATGCACATTTTTCTCCCATTGTTAAAGCCTCACGACGTGAAAAACGCAGAGAAAAATTAGAGCATGTTCTAAATTTTTATTTTTTTATTTTTTTTTTATTGAAGGTTTTATCATAACAGAATGCCAGAAGACAATGGCACATTACAGTACATAGCTTATGTTATAACAGAGTTCTGGAGTTATTCGTCTAAAAAAATTCAAACATAACATAGCATCTCAGCCAGAATATAGTATCCGTGGTTGTGCTGTCGGCCTTGTGTCTGCCCGTAAGGCAGCCAGGCTTGTATACTACCGCTGCGCGGGCCCCGTGACACTCATCTCCCCGGGCGCCCCTCTAGGGTTCACACTGCGCCCTGGGAGCCAAGGCCCCGGAGCCCCACGCTGCCCCATATAGTAGCGCACGGCCTATGTGACTCAAGGTGTCTGCCTGCAACTGCGCATGCAGTCAATATGGGTAAATATCACCAAATGACTAAATGCCCTGCTAACCGAACCGCACACCAAGAGAGGTGCAGAAGCAGGGAGAGAGAGAGAGAGACACGTGGGATGGAGAGGAAAGGAAAAAAAAGAGGAAAGAGAAGAAAGAAAGGGGAAGAGGGACAGAGAGATGTCTTTATGTGTGGAGTGGAGTGCTCCCACCCCCAGGCTGTATCCCTGGTAGAAGGGACACCCCGCAGTATGTAGCCCAAGGCTCCCACACCGCTCTAAATTTCTCCGATTGGTCCGCACATTTTGCTACGATTTGCTCCTGTGACATTATCCAGGAGACTTTTCTCTTAAACGCCAGGAAGGAGACTGCAGGCTTCTTCCATGCCTTAGCTATGGTCATTTTGGCCCCCAACAGTATGAAAAATGCTCTGGGATAGTTTAGGTAGACCAGGGATACACTGGTTCAACAGTGCAACATTAGGCTGCGGTGATATCACTGTCCCCAGCAGGGCTCCGGTGGCACGGAAAACCTTTTTCCAGAAGGCTCTAATGCGAGGGCAGGACCACCACGTGTGGTACATGGAGCCCCCCAATTCACAACCCCTAAAACACTGTGGAGAGGTCCCTGGGAACATTCTTGCCAGCCTGGAGGGGACATAATACCACCGCACCAAAAGTTTTAGGCTCGCCTCTATAAGGCACACATTCATAATACCTTTGTACGCCCTTGTGGAGGCGCGATACCATACCGCAGTGCTCCAGGAATTGTTCATGTCCTCCTCCCAGGCCCGTGCATACGATGGCTTCTCCGTCTTAGACATCAATGCTACGTAAATCAGGGATATTCCACCCCTCTGATCCATTGTGTTTGCACACCAGTGTTCATAGGGGGTTATGGAGGGGGGGACCGACTTCTCCGTCCTAATGGAGTGGAGATAATGGGAGATTTGTGAAAACCGAAAGAGCTCGCTGTCGGGCATATCCAGTTTTTTCCTACAGTGTGGTAGGGAAAGCGGTCCCGCTGGGGAGAGATAGTGTCCTATCCTGTATAAACCTTTGTCTGTCCACCACCGGAATGCCCTAATATCCAACCCTGGTGGAAAGTCGGGATTATGAAACAAATGTCTCAGGGGTTTCAGGGGGGAAATCAGGGAGTGAAGGGAGTAGAGTCTGGAGCAGAGGGCAACAGAGTGGGACAGTGTTGGGGCTAGAATGGCTGGTCTGCGTCTGGGGTCGCCCCCTAAAATGAAATCAATGGTGTGTAATGGGATGGCTTGTCGCTCCATGGCTATCCAGTCGGGTTTGGGTCCGTTCGAGAAAACTGCCGATATTTGTGCCAATTGGGCTGCTCTATAGTACCCCCAAAGGTTGGGAAGCCCAATTCCCCCCTCTGTCCGAAGCCGGTAGAGTATGCCCGAGGGACATCTATACCCCTTTTTCCCCCAGACGAATCGGACAATCTCTGATTGAAATTTGCTAAGGAACTGTTTCTTCACCGGGATTGGTAGGGCGCGGAAAAGGTACAGAAGACGTGGGAGCAGGGTCATTTTAACCTTGTTCACTCTGCCCAGCCATGACAGCCCACATTTGGCCCAACGCATGATATCCCCTTTACATCGGAGGATCATTGGGGGGTAGTTGGCCTTGAAAAGATCATTGATGTCGGGCGTCAATTTGATACCCAAATATGGGATGTGCGTGGGGGTCCAGGTGAAGGTAAAATTACTAGAAAGCTGTTTGAGTAGATCGGGGGGGACAGAGATATTCATCGCTAGGGATTTACCCAAATTAACTTGCAGACCCGAAATCTCACTGAAAACCCGTAGTGTTTTAAGAATGATTGGAGTGGACAGCAGGGGTGATGTGACAAAGAGCAGGAGGTCGTCTGCGTATAGGGCGCATTTGTGTTCCATTGGACCACAGGTAACCCCCTTGACGTCTGGATTTGCTCTCAGGGCCACTGCCAAAGTCTCTATGGCCACCGCAAAAAGGAGCGGGGAGAGCGGACACCCCTGTCTGGTTCCCCTGCCTATGGCGAATGTCTCCGAGTATCTGCCCATTAGGCGTACCTGTGCAGAGGGGCGTGAGTAAAGCGACTGTATGAGGCTAAGGAAGCTAGGGCCAAATCCCCATCTACCCAGAATTCCATTTAAGTATTTCCAATCTATGGAGTTGAAGGCCTTGTGGAGGTCTATGGACAGCAGGAAACCCTTTTGGGGTGCACCTCCATCCCATTGTGATTTAAGTAGGGAGATTACATCAATGGCGCGTCTGATCTGATCCGTTCCCTGTCTCCCAGGGATGAAGCCCACCTGATCCTTGTGTATATAAGATGCGATGAAACTCGATAGTCTGTTTGCTAAGATTTTTGTCATAATTTTAATGTCGTTATTAATCGAAGATATGGGGCGGTAATTACATACTTCGCTAGGGTCCTTATCTGGTTTCGGTATGACCGAAATGTAAGCCGAGTTTAAGTCCGCCCCCAGCCGGGCTCCATCCCTGAGAGAGTTGAACAGTCGCGTCAAGTGGGGAGCCAAACATGTGCCAAATTTCTTATAGTACCCCGTGGAGAAGCCATCCGGCCCCGGGGAGGAGCCTAACTTCAGGGTCTTAATGGTCGCTAATACTTCCTCCTGCGTGAACGGGGAATCCAAAAGGTCCCTATGCTCCTCAGTAAGAGAAGGCAGAGGTAGTTCCGCCAGAAACTCTTTCCCTGCCGGGCTGAGGGGAGAACCGGCCGGTTTATAAAGGTCCGAGTAGAACCGTAGGAAGGTGTCCATAATTTTGGTCGGGTTCTGCGTCAATTCACCCGTGGCCGTTTTGATTTTAGGGAAGGCTAATGATCGCTGTTTGGGGCTCAATTTCGTGGCCAGCCGGGAGCCCGTCCTGTCAGTTTGGGAGTAAAATTTCGCCCCGGTCCACCGAAGGTGTTGTTCGGCCGCCGTCGTTAGGGAGAGATTAAGTAGGGCCCGCGCCTTGTCCAGTCGGGAGAGCAGTTCAGTCGTGGGGTGGCGTTTGTGAGTCTTTTTTATTTTTTTTTCACAATAATCGTTTATTAATGAAAATGTTGCACAAATGTGGAGTCTTTTTTAATGTGCGAAATTCCTCCTCGAGTCTAAGCGTGTCCGCCCTATGTTCTGCTCTAAGCTTCGCTGCTAGCTGAATCAATTTCCCCCTGACCACCGTCTTGTGCGCCGCCCAGACCGTGGACGTAGAGACCTCCCCTGTCGCGTTAATAAGAAAGTATTCTTTGATGTCCTCCTCCAGCAAGGAGCACTGAATTGGGTCGCTCAACAGCGATTCCCTCAGGCGCCATCGAGGTGGGTTCCTAGCTCCTGTGGGCCTCTGAGTTGTCAACGTCACCATGGAGTGGTCTGAAAGGGGGGAGTCTACTATCCTGGCGTTACATATTAGGGGTATAGTCGTGGCGTGTGTAAAAATGTGGTCAATCCTGGCGTAAGAGTTGTGTGGTGCCGAAAAGTGTGTGTAGTCCTTCGTCCGTGGGTTGGCTTCACGCCAGACGTCTATCAACCCTGCTGAGTGAAGGAGTTTAGCTATTTTAGAGCTCTGTTTGGAAGGGCGTTTAGGTTTGGATTTCCCGTCCGCTGATTTATCTAGTGAGAAGTCAAAAGCTGTGTTAGAGTCCCCTCCCATGAAGACTGTACCCTTAAGGTGCGGTTGTAGCTTCCGAAGCAAGGAGTCAAAAAAGGATTTTTGGCCCTTATTAGGGGTGTAGTAAGACACGAACGTGTAAAGTTCCCCATCTATGTGTCCTGATACCAGAAGATAGCGACCCAGAGGATCGACAATCGATTCCACCAGGGAGAGGTTGATATGTCTAGCAAAACAAATGGCTACCCCTTTTGTTTTGTTGTCTGCTGATGATAGAAAAAATTGGGGGTAACGCTGGTGTAGGAACGTGGGTTTGTAGGAGGATGGGAAGTGGGTCTCCTGAATCCTAAGGACATCTGCGTGCATAGAGTGGTAGAGTTGGAGGAGCTTCCTGCGTTTAACGGGTGAATTTAGTCCCTGCGCATTATGGGAGATGAGTTTGAGGGTTGGTGGGGGGGGTTGTGTGTCAGTCATGGATCAGAGGTGCAGAAACTATACCAGACAAACGCCGCCTACCTTGAGCCAGCAGCGAGAGCTTCCAGTGGAGAACGGACCATCGGGGCACACTGGTCACGAGACCCGGGACGAAGGACCGGAACCTGCCGTGGGACCTAAGAGCACTCCAGGGATTAAGAAAGGGAAGCAGAGAAGACAGAGATGAAAAGGAGAGGAAAGAGAGAAGAGACAATATTATGCATGTATGTCTGCATCGATGCATACCTACAAAAACCAGGAATAAACAGTACATAACTTGAACCTGGGGGTCCCCCGACCCCTCCCCACCCCGGGGTGAAGTGGGCACGCCCGCCTCTACCCCTGCCCTATTAGGGAATAGTGTTGCTCACGAATATTCGCATTGCGAATATTCGACTCGAATATAGCATATTCGAGAAATCGCGCTATATTTCGAATTTCGCGGTGAATATTCGCAATTCCGAATATTCGCATTTTTTCAATTTGATTTTTAAAACAGATCACATCCTATCGACGTCTAAAAGCATTGCTGGTATGATTAGAGACCCTGGGCCGAGTAGCTAAGCTGAGGCGATCCTTTTATGTTGCCAAATTGAAAAAAAAAAAAATGCGATTTTTCGCTATTGCGAATGCGAAAATTATTGCGAATTTTCGATAACTGTGGTAGGAGAACTCTGATTGTCTCTGATGCAAAAGGGGGGGCTTTGTGTATGTGTATGTTATGAATATTTGTATGTTTGATATTATTATTTTTTGTAAGAAGGAAAAAATTGCGCATACCTTAAAAAAGGGGAGAATACAGCAGCAACTCAAAAATGTTATACAACATAAATTAATACAAGACAGAAAATGGAGTCGCTCTACAAGAATAAAAAATATGTCTAGTGACAAGACATGTGGGCAAATTATAAAATAAGCAAGCGCAAATAACTTGTGAAATACACAGTGAAACAAATATATAAAGAAATATAGTCCCAATAATAGAAAAATAATCTTTCATAAAAATGTCTGATATGTGAAGTGAAAAAAAGTCCAAAGCATGCAGCATGAACGTGTTCAATCTTCAAGGTGTTTGATTGACAAACGGCTGTGACAGATGGATAGAGTAAAGAATCACCACCAATGCAAAACACTTTTTATTTTGTATTGTAAAATATCACGAATATTCTGAGCCAATCAGAGTGCTCCTTCAGCATTTGCCGAATATTCGCAATTATTTTGTATTGTAAAATATCAAGAATATTCTGAGCCAATCGGAGTGCTCCTTCTGCATTTGCCGAATATTCGCAATTATTTTGTATTGTAAAATATAAAGAATATTCTGAGCCAATCAGAGTGCTCCTTCCGCATTTGCCGAATATTCGCAATTATTTTGTATTGTAAAATATCACGAATATTCTGAGCCAATCAGAGCGCTCCTCCAGCATTTCTCGAAATTGCGCAATAAATATCGCATTCGCATGTTGCGATATTTCGATAAAATATCACGAATATTCTGAGCCAATCAGAGTGCTCCTACCGCAGTTATAAAAAAATCGCAATTATTTTCGCATTCGCAATAGCGAAAAATCGCAATCATTTAATTTCGATAAAATATCACGAATATTCGAATTTAGCGAATATATCTCGAATATTCGAATATATATTCGAGATATATCGCGAAATCGAATATGGCATATTCTGCTCAACACTATTAGGGAACTGAAGCTTCCCTAATGCCAGAAGACCGGATACGGATCTGATTGCACCCATGGTGCTCTCGATCCAACGGAGGTGCACTGGGTCCACCACGGCCCCACCACCACTAAACCATAACAGAGGGCTAACTAGGAGCCCGTGATTCCCATAAACTAAACGCCCCTCATGAGCGGGAGTGACCCCTTGGGAGCTAGCATGCCCATCCATATCGAAAACCGGTGCATATACTGTGAAGGATGCTACCTCCCGGGGTTGGCACCCCCCCCCCCCCCCACCAAGAGATCCTATGTTAACGTAGTGCCAATATTGTAACCGTTGAGTCGCATGTCTATACCTGCTATTAACTCTAACCCCCGTGTAACCTTGCAGAAATGCATCCCCCAGGAGCCCTGTGGCTCCGAACAAATCCCCCCCTCCCCCGAGTCCAGGTTTACCCCCCCAGTTCCGGTGGAGGGGAAAGTAACACCAAAAAAATAACAAGGAAGATAAAAAAAAAAAAAAAAAACATTAAGTAAAACTTTTACGGTGTTAGGTCCCTGTACCCCGGGAACCTCCCCTCTCCGAGCAGTCACTTGGGAGAAGAGAACGAGGGGGATCCCCAAGTCCCCTCTAGGAAGGGGAGACCCTCCCGGGTCAGGACCCCTGAATGACAAAAATGGACATCAGGACCCTATCCTCAGGTACGGAAGTTCTCCTTGGAACGCTTGTGGGTCTGTTTCATCCAGGTCTGCTGCAGCGGGCTTCCAGGAGAAGGCCTTTTCGTTGAGGCAGAAGGTCCTCTGTTGTTCTGTGAGTTCGGGGGTTCCAGGGCAATCAGTCCAAGTTGAACCAGCAGGTGCTCCCCCTCCGCGAAAGTTGAAAAGCCATAGCTTTTATTTCTGTAGGTGAAATTTACCCGGATCGGGAAAGACCATCTGTATGTGACCTCCTTATCCATAAGGACCTGCAGCAACGGTTTCAGAGCTCGCCGCTTTTGTACTGTGTAGGGGGACAGGTCTGCAAAGATTTGAATCCTGTGACCGTTCAACATGAGATTGTCAGAACGCCTTGCCCTTTTCATCACCTCCTCTTTGACCGCATAGAAGTGTGGTTTCACAATGATGTCTCTGGGTAAACCATCCGATCGGGGGGCTTGCAATGCTCTGTGAGCTCTATCCAGCTCAAGACGGTGCTCAGCAATGTCAGGGATGAGGCTTTTAATGAGGGTTTTCACTGCGACCTGTACCTCCTTATCGGTTTCGGGGAGCCCCCTCACCCTAAAATTATAGCGTCTCGAACGGTTCTCGAGGTCGTCTATTTTTGCAAATGCTGTTTCCAATTGCTCCTGCACGTCTTGTAACCTGGCAGAGTTCTGATTAATCCTTGCCACCGCCTGATCAGCTTTCTGCTCAATAGTGTCCATCCTCATCCCCAACTGCAGTAAATCAGCATGAATGGATGATGTGATTTGTGCTGCGTTTACAGCTAGGCTTTTGGATAGCATTAGGGAGAAGGCAGACATCATAGAAGGAAAGTCTGTGGGGATGGGGGCCTCCTCCTGCACCTCATACACAGAGAGCAGCATCCCTGTATGAGGGTCCATCATGGGGGTAGTGGGGAATCCAGCTCCCACCCTCTCCAGCAGTGACTCGGTGGATGCTGGGGATGCAGCTGCTGCCAAGGGGGGGAATTCTGTACCTGGGGACTGCGGGGGGTGCAGATCCTGGTCCGCTATGGAGTCCTCCTGCTGCTCCGTTTCAGGCAGGCCTCGTGTCGCCGCCATCTTGGCATAGCTGAGGGGGCCCGGAGACGCCGCCATCTGCCCTGTCAGGTCCCTCCGGACGGACGGCGAGGACATCTGCGGAATCAGGGGTGTTTCCCCTGCACGGTGATCCCGGTGGAACGGCTGCGGGGGCGCTCAGACTGCTCCGGTGGGATTCGTTAGGCCGTGGTGGAGCGGAGCTCTAGATGACGGCGGCCATCTTGGGAGCTGCCGCGCATGCGCCTCCATGTTCTAAATTTTTAATGCCCATTTTTCACGATGAAAAAAAGCTCTGGAGCCCACACACGGTCGTTTTTAATGACCAATTTAAAAAAAATTGCATTTTTCTCGTCATGAAAAACGGTCGTGTGTACGCGGCATTAGAACTTGACAGCTGTATCTGTGCTATAAATTTGAACGGCTACTATGAAAATAAACCTATACTAATTATGCTGCAACTTCAGTTGTTAGCTAATTTATAGACAGAAAAGAAGAAAAAAAAATATTATTATCACCCAACCGTGTGCAAGCAAAAATGCTGTTTTTTATTTTCCTTGCATGTGATTGGGTATTCTTTCTAAAGTGAAGCTTTCCCATAATTTTCCAGAAGTTATTTTTGCATCCTTTAATGTCCATTTCATGTTTTTTCCAGGCTGTACCAATTAGCTTTCCTTGTAAAACATGGCTTTGCCACAACCTTTATCTAACTGCTTGCCGACCGCCACACAAACATATACGTTGGCAGAATAGCACAAGCAGGCAAAAGGTACATCCCTTTGAATTTGCTGCCTTGTGGACGCATGCACGCCCAACACACGCCGTTGAAGCATGCCAGCGGGTCCCGTGAACTCGATTTTTACTGTCGGCTCGCAATTGTGAGACCGAGAGGCAGAACGGGGAGATGCTGATGTAAAAAAGGCATTTCTGTTCCTGTTCTGCCTAGTGACATGACAGGGATCTACTGCTCCCTGTCATCGGGAGCAGTGATCTCTGTCTTGTCAGTGGTAGCCCATCCCCCCCACAGTTAGAATCACTCCCTAGGACATACTTAACCCCTTGATAGCCCCCTAGTTTAACCCCTTCCCTGCCTATGTCATTTACACAGTAATCAGTGGCTATTTATAGCACTGATCGCTGTATAAATGACAATGGTCCCAAAATATTGTCTAAAGTGTCCGCCATAATGTTGCAGTCCCGATAAAAACTGCTGATCGCCGCCATTACTAGTAAAAAAAAAATTATAAAAAAAATTCCATAAATCTATCCCCTATTTTGTAGACGCTATAACTTTTGCACAAACCAATCAATATACGGTTGTTGCGATTTTTCTTTTTACCAAAAATATGTAGAAGAATACATATTGGCCTAAACTGTGGATGAAATTTTTTTTTTTATATATTTGGGGGATATTTATTATAGCAAAAAGTAAAAAATATATTTATTTTTAAAACTGGTTCTCTATCTGCATTTTCTCTATCCCCCTAATGCAGAGGTGCCCAACCTTTTGAAGAGCGAGTGCCACTTAAGCAACTTGGTAACCAGTCGCGGGCCACAATGAACGGAGCAGGCGGATGACAGCTCACGGCTATTCTATCCTCCGATTCGATCCGCCCAGATGGAGGGGGAAGAATTCCCTTCTATTTTTTTTTCAGAGGATCGGATTGGAGGTAGGCGGGCTTAAAACAGACACAAGTCTGTTTACATCTGCCGCTCTGTAGAGGTGAATTGAGGGTCTGATTCGGTAGGGCCAATCGTGTGAAAAGGACCTAAGACTGCTTTCACATTGATGTGCTGCGGTTTACCCACACCGTGGGTGCAGAGTAGTGCACCTATGTCCAGGGCCGTCTTAATAGCATCATGGGCCCCTGGGCAAAGTAATGCTCTGGGGCCCCTACAATGGAGACAGTGTAGGTAAACAGATATCAAGTAGGTAGGAGGCAGACAAGCGGAGCTTCCCCTTTTGCGTGGGGCTCCACATTAACTACATGAACAATCATTCTGTACAGCAAAGAAACCGTGGGAAAAATACTACATACAGTATATAAAGTAACAAAGCTGTCCTCTGCATATAATAAATCTGCTAGATTGATGCCTCCCCATCACTATGGCCCCTCTGCACCGCTACCAGCTTGCCTACCCTGTGTATCTATCACTCTCAGTGCCACCATGGGGTCCCCAATTTTGGGGCAGTGTGGGCTCAAGGACTAGCTGCTTTGGGGGAAGTGCAGGGGCCCCCTATGCAGCTGGGGCCTCTGGACAGTGTGATACTGATAAGTATCACACTAGATCGGTGCGCCCTCCGCTCTCTTTTTTCTTTTTTAGTCTCATGAATTCCCACGATTCTGAGGAGGGCTGCAAGACTCTGGAAGATACTTTTTAATTGAATTTTACCATCTCTTAAACATCTTCCAAAAATACCGGAGCAAAGGAGATTTTTCTTTGCCCCTGGGCAGTGCCCAGGTGTGCCCTCTCATAAAGACAGCCCTGCCTATGTCTATCCTGCAGATTAGACTCCGCCTGTGGCAAAAGCCAGCGCTGTACAGGAAGCATGGGGCTCTAATCCGCAGACGTTTTCTTCCTCTATCACCAGCTTAATTCACAACACCGATGATATGGTATGACAGGTCGGCATCCTTTCGATCTGGGCTTGCCAACCCGCCATTCCAGGGCGGGAGGTCGCGGGCCACATCAGAGGGCTCCGCGGGCCACATGTGGCCCCCAGGCCACTGGTTGGCCATCATTTCCCTAATGCTTAGCTGCTGGAAAGCATGCACTAAGCATGTGCCAGGGAAAGAAAACACGCACTGAGCATGCTCGGCTTTTGAAAAAAAAAAAAAGCTGAGAACTACCATCCAAGCTGTGTTCCAGAAGATATTAGGAACAAGTGAAGGTAAACAATCAAATTTATACTACAATGAAATAAATGTTTAGAAACTCTTTTTTTTAAAGGCAACAACTTTAGTTTTTGTTGCTTTATTTTGACAGCCCTGTGTGGTTTATTTTATGGATACAGATTTTTATGGCACGTATCACTTTTTTTTGGTGTGTTAACATTGTATGTTTCAAAATTTTGATGTGAGTTCATTTTTAAAGCTACTTTGATATGGTATAAAACAATTTGACCAGATTGCTTCATTTTTCTATATAAGTTCAGAAAAATGCAGCACTTAACAGAAATAAGGAAGGATCATCCCAAGCATCTCGATGATCACCAGATTTATGAACTTTTGTTTCACTACTGAGAATTTGCTTTACCATTTGGACATTTTCACTCCGTACGGGTGTTTATTTCTTTTAATTTTGTTTTTGTTAACTACTTGCCGACCGCCCACCGTCGTTATACGTCATCACTTTGAAGATGGATATCTCGGTAACGGCAGCAGCTGCTGCCACAACCGAGATATTCATCTCTTCAGTGGGCGGTCCTGTCAGCGATAACGGCGGTCTCCGCGGCGGATTCGCCGTGAGATCGCCGTTATGGGTGGCGGGAGAGGGGCCCCCCTCCCGCCGCTCTCCCGTGCCCTCCGCCGCTTACCGTAGCCGTCGGTAGGGGCGGAGGAGATCGGGAGCGTTCGGCAGCTGTGTGGGGTTGCGAGTGAAGGAAAAATCTCCTTCACCCTTCCCCATAGCTCTGCTGGGCGGAAGTGACGTCAAAACGTCAGTCCCGCCCAGCGTCTTTTTTTTTTGTCATTTAAAAAAATGACAGTTTCAATTTTTTTTTTTTTTTTTTAATTTAAGCCTAAATATGAGATCTGAGGTCTTTTTGACCCCAGATCTCATATTTAAGAGGACCTGTCATGCTTTTTTCTATTACAAGGGATGTTTACATTCCTTGTAATAGGAATAAAGTGATAATTTTTTTTTTATTTCAGTGTTAAAAATTGTAAAATAAATAAAAATAAATACGAAAACCCCCCAAAATTTTTTTTAAAGCTCCCCGTCCCGACGAGCTCACGCGTAGAAGCGAACGTATAAGCGAGTAGCGCCCGCATATGAAAACGGTGTTCAAACCACACAAGTGAGGTATCGCCGTGATCGTTAGAGTGAGAGCAATAATTCTAGCCCTAGAGCTCCTCTGTAACTCAAAAAATGCAGCCTGTAGAATTTTTTAAACGTCGCCTATCTAAGGGTAAAAGTTTGACGCCATGCCACGAGCGGGCGCAATTTTTAAGCGTGACATGTTGGGTATCATTTTACTCGGCGTAACATTATCTTTCACAATATATTAAAAAATTGGGCCAAATTTATTGTTGTCTTATTTTTTTATTTAAAAAAGTGATTTTTTTCCAAAAAAAGTGCGCTTGTAAGACCGCTGCGCAAATACGGTGTGACAAAAAGTATTGCAATGACTGCCATTTTATTCTATATGGTGTTAGAAAAAAAAATATATAATGTTTGGGGGTTTTAAGTAATTTTCTAGCAAAAAAAAATGTTTTAGTCTCGTAAACACAGACTCTGAAAAACAGGCCCGGGGCTAAAGTGGTTAATCGCTGCATTTTTCTGAATTTATGTTTACAGGTTTATTTGTATAGCTACACCCATTTCATGCAGCTTTGCATATTGCCATTAAGCACTTGCAGATTCTTTTGTTTCATATTTCTATATACATCTAAATCAAAAAGTAAGGTAATCAAATAAAACAAGTAATTATTTTGTTATGCCTTTTATGTAACCTCTAGGTGGCAGCATTTTGTTGTTGTGAGCTAACTGGTAGATTACATTGTTGTTGTCAGTGACAGTGTATTATGAATTTGTTACTCCTGCCATATGCTTTATTTATCTAATGATTTACTTCAGTAGAATGGGAGAAATTGCTAGAAATATTAAGTTTACTTTCATCTAAATGCCGTTATTTATGCCATTATTTACACTGTTCTATTACTCAAGCATCACCGTTTTCTAAACAAAAACATTTTAAGAGATTTAATTAGTGTCTACTAAATGTTTCTACTAAATATTTTTTCAGTCCTATTAATTAGCATCTTTTCCCACTGCATGTAAAGTGAGACCTTTTATTTAAGGAATGTCATCTAATCTTTTTGGACAGTGAGGATTTGGATGACACTTATTGATTTATTTATTATTTTTTGTTATGATCGGGATTGGGAGCCATACTGACGCTCCATTGGGTATCTTTTGGGCTTGTTTGGAGTTTACGAGGTGGTCCAGTGACCCCCGCTTTTTTCCTGTTGGGGGGCTATTTTTGCTATCGCCTGGATATTTGCCAGCACAGTCACAAGTCTACTTACATGGTGACGGGTATGATATATATGCTGTACATTTATGATACTCTCCTATCTTGTTTAGATATGCAATTCATTCTAACTCTGTACACATTTTTAAATATGGTTATTTTGTATTACATATAGTGTGACTCCACGCAGGACATTAGCCCCTGACAAAGGGACCAAGTCCCGAAACGCATCGAGCCCCATTGGACCACTGTGAAAAAAGTCACTCACCTATGTACCAATTAGGGGCTAGATTCAGCAACAAGATACGGCGGTGTATCTCCAGATACGCCACCGTAATTTCAAATCTGCGCCGTCGTATCTTTACGCCGATTCTCAAAGGCAGATACGTTTAAAAAATAGGCTTCCTCCGCTGATGTAACTTGAATACGCCGGCGTATAATTGTGTGCAATTTTACACTGGCCGCTAGGTGGCGCTTCCGTCGTTTTAGGGGTAGAATATGCAAATGACCTAGATACGCCGATTCACAAATTTACGTATGCCCGGCGCTATTTTTTTACGTCGTTTACGTTAGGCTTTTTCGGCGTAAGGTTACTCCTGCTATTAGGTTAAGTATGGCCGTCCTTCCTGCATCGAAATTATAATTTTTTAGGTCGTTTGCGTAAGTCGTTCGCGAATAGGGCTGGACGTAATTTACGTTCACGTCGAAACCAATATGTCCTTGTGGCGTACTTTGGAGCAATGCACACTGGGATATGTACACGGACGGCTCATGCGCCGTTCGTAAAAAACGTCAATCACATCGGGTCACCAAGAATTTACATAAAACACGCCCCCTCATCCGCATTTGAATTACGCGCGCTTACGCCGGCCCCATTTACGCTACGCCTGCCGTAACTTAGAAGGCAAGTGTTTTGTGAATACAGCACTTGCCTTTGCCTCTCTAACTTACGGCGGCGTAGCGTATATACGATACGCTACGCCGCCGTAACATTGCCTGCCCCTACCTGAATCTAGCCCTATGTTTTTAAACTCTTTTGGTATAAATTGTTTAATACATTCTGTATATTATTACTCTTTTTGAATTTGAGTCGTTGCCTTTAAAGTCCCACCTTAGGGGTCCTTTTCTCTCCAACTCCAATATTAAAAAATAAATTGTTAGCAACATCAAGGGTGTGGTCGAGCGTGATACATCACTTCCACCCATAGTGGAACACAGGTGGAGCGCTCTACGGCGTCATAGCTCCCAACTGTCCCTGATTTCGAGGGACTGTCCTTGATTTGTAACAAAGTCCCTCTGTTCCTCTTTCCTCCGCATTTTGTCCCTCATTTTGGTCTGATCCATGTAATTGTATAGAAAATGCACTTTTTATTTTTCAAAAACTTCCCAGTGCTAAACCTTTCATCCAATTTCTAAATGGCTGCATTTTAAAATTTCAAAAGCCAATATAAAGAGATAATAGTAGTAAAAAAAAAACAACAACAAAAAAACACTTGTGGGTTTAACCAATAACTTTATTGTATAATGCTCCTTTAATTAAGGGGGCGTGGCAGGGGGTGTGTCCTATGTCAACATACTTTTGATACTATCCCTCCTTCCCATCTGAAAAAGTTGGGAGGTATGCAGCATGCCTGCGTAGACTTGCTTCTTTTTAAACTTTGTACACTTGTAAAGTGTTTTAAGTGCTTAATTTTTTAATAAAACACCAATGTACTTCACCATGAGAGATTATTCCTTTTTCACTTTTGATCCTGTTCGGAGATTTGGCGGGTATCCTTTTTGATAATCGTTTGGAGGCTCCATTGCTGGGTACTGTGACGGATCATGGGAGCATCTTGCACGCCAATGTTGTATATATCTTCTGTAATGGGGGTCATGTATTTCTGATGAGTAGGCCGAGTGACCTGTGTTGGTGGAGGAAGATTTAACAGTCACTTGTTTGTTGGATTCACAAGATCACCGTATTATTGGAAACCATTTGATGAATTTTTGGACTTTCTATATTAATCTTTTTGACACTGCACATTTTTTGGTATCCACCAGAATATTAGGTGGTCATATTTTATGCTTATTCATTTACACTTTATATTTGTCTAGCACATTTGTAGAGCATATTGTCACCATCACCCACTGGGGACACCCAGTGGTTGTTCACATTTTTGCACTTTGCACTTTACTGTACAATTTACCCTAATGCCGCGTTCACACGATCGGAATTTCCTGTCAGACTTTTTCCATCGGAAATTCCGATCGTGTGCATGCCCCATCGGAGAAATTCTATCGGAAATTCTGATGAATTTCATCGAAGTTTAATTATAGAACATGTTCTATTTTACTCCGATGGAATTTGTCGGAATTCCGATGTGCTTTTGGCCGGGCAAAAGCCTGACCGTGTGTATAAGGGTGCGCGGTTCATCACAAGTTTTTTCACTTATTTTTGTTAAGTGGTTCCCCCTAAAACAAATTTCTAACAATACATTCGGAAGACTGCTTACACTGCGGGTAGGCTGGCTTTTTTTTTTCGTACATACCTCGATCATATCGCATATCGCCGTTTCATCCCTCGGCTTCCGGGTATGAGTCTTGCTGGACCTAGTTGATTGACGTTCCTCTGACCGGCGCATACTGCGCGTCACGACTTTCCGACAGAAGCCGAACGTCATTGCGCAGGCGCCGTATAGAGTCGGCTCTATACGGCGCCCGCGCAGTGACGTTCGGCTTCTTTCGGAAAGTCGTGACGTCAAGTATGCGTCGGTCGGAGGAACGTCAATCAACTAGGAATGCCCACCGCCACAAGACTCATACCCGGAAGTCGAGGGATGAAACGGCGATATCGAGGTATGTACGGAAAAAAAAAGCCAGCCTACCCGCAGTGTAAGCAGTCTTCCAAATGTATTGTTAGACATTTGTTTTAAGGGGGAACCACCGCTTTAAGCTCTGCATTTTTCAGAATTTTATTTGTATATCAACGCCCATTGAATGCGGCTTTGCATATTGCCTAAAGAGCTTGCAGATTATTTTGTTTCATATTTCTATATAAATCTAAATCAAAAAGTAAGGTAATCAAATAAAACAAGTAATTATTTTGTTATGCCTTTTATGTAACCTCTAGGTGGCAGCATTTTGTTGTTGTGAGCTAACTGGTAGATTACATTGTTGTTGTGAGTATATTATGAATTTGCTATTCCTGACATATGCTTTATTTATCTAATTTATACTATAGAGTAGAATGGGAGAAATTGCTAGAATTATCAAGTTCACTTCCATCTAATTGCTATTATTTATGTCATTATTTACACTGTTCTATTACCCAAGCATCACCGTTTTCTAAACAAAAGCATTTTAAGAGATTTATTTAGTGTCAAAAATATACTCAACTCATACAAAAAAAAAAAAATGATAGCAACATCAAGTTTCAAAAGGTACTAATAGCATAGAGGCGCTAGGCTAATGACCTCTGACCCAACTAATAAGCAGTTTGGCCAGCAGTGTGTAAGTAATCAGTGAGAACTATAATCCATATCAGAAAAAAAAAAAAAATGAATAATGTTTGTAGCGTGAGTGAATTACTTAGTACTTCCGCTGACAAACCTAAATAAAGTAAAAGTGAATGGGCTCAATATAAATTGGGGGGCAGATCCACAAAGCGAGTACGCCAGCGTATCTACTGTTACGCCGGCGTACTTTCAAATTTCCCGCGTCGTATCTTTGTTTTGAATCCTTAAAACAAAATACGACGGCATCTGGGTTAGATCCGACAGGGGTACATCTTCGTACGCCTTCGGATCTAAGATGCAATTCTTCGGCGTCCGTTTGGTGGCGTTCCCGTTGTAATCCGCGTTGAGTATGCAAATAAGCTATTTCCGACGATCCACGAACGTACGAGCGGCCGTCGCATTGTTTTACGTCATCTCTAGTCAGCTTTTTCCGGCGTATAGTTAAAGCTGCTGTTTCGTGGCATATAGTTAAACCTGCTATGTTAAGTATGGCCGTCGTTCCCGCGTTTAATTAGAATTTTTTGTTTTTCCGTCTGCGTAAGTCGTCCGTGAATCAGGATCGACGTAATTTACATCCACGTCAAAACAATGACGTCCTTGCGATGTAATTTAGCGCAATGCACGGTGGGAAATTTAGGGACGGCGCATGCGCAGTTCGTTCGGCGCGGGGACGCGCTTCATTTAAATGAAACACGCCCCCTACCCGCCCAATTTGAATTACGCCACAAGAGATACACTACGCTGCCGTAACTTACGGTGCAAATTCTTTGTGGATTCGAACCAAAGAGAAGTAAGTTACGGCGGTGTAGCGTATCTCAGATACGCTGCGCCGGGGCAGATCTTTGTGGATCTGCCCCTGGGTGTTTATTGTTAGCAGGATGGATATAACAATGTGATTTTAGAGAGGATAAGCACACCATGGTAAAAAAAAAAAAAATGTTGACCAATTTGGACCCAAATTAATATTTTTTATAACATGTTATTTTATTTAAAGTGTAAATTAAAAAAAAAACTCTGAAAAACAATCTCCTATAGATGAATTATATACATTGCAAAGGTTTTTTATATATCAAAAATGTTGTATATTTATACTTTCTTTGTTTTGTAGAAGTAGCTGTTTGCCTTACCAAATCCTTTCTCACATTGACAGCCGGATGGGAGGCTCATTATAACCATCTGGTTGTAATGAGAAAAGCTGTGGAGTCGAAACCGCTATTAGGTGTGGATGAGTTTTTTGAAATTTCATCTAAAATAAAATTCCTATTGCAGAGGCCTATAATTTGCCTTAAATCGTTCAATAGAAACACTGGAAACAAGAAGTGAGCAAATCATACATGCCGGAAATAAGACCGCTAGGGGACGTTTTGGGCACATAGGGGGGTATATAGGAAAACTGACTTATTGTTTGCAGTTGCTAATCTGTAGCTTTATTTTAAAAATTTGAAAAATTAACTTCTATAAAAATGAACATGTCTGCATGTTGCAATTTGACTGAACAATCACATCAGATTCAATGTATCCATTTAGTCACAAAACAGACTAAAGCATCAAACAAACTTTCCCTTGGATTTTTGTCCGAAAGGAGTTGTCCGGTCACACCCATAGCATACACACGCTCGGACTTTTCTGCAAACTTTTCTAAAACTTTCCCAACATCAGGGGCCGGATTCAGAAAGAGATACGACGGCGTATCTCCTGATACACCGTCGTATCTCTGAGTTCCGACGGTCGTATCTATGCGACTGATTCAGAGAATCAGTTACACATAGATATCCCTAAGATCCGCCAGGTGTAAGTGTTTTACACCGTCGGATCTTAGGCTGCAATTCCAGGCTGGCCGCTAGGTGGCGCTTTCGTGTTTTTACGCGAGGACTATGCAAATGAGGATTTACGCCGATTCAGAAACGAACGACCGCCCGGCGCTTTTTTTTTACGTCGTTTGCGTTCGCCTTTTTCCGGCGTATAGTTACCCCTGCTATATGAGGGGTAGCTAATGTTAAAGGGTCACTAAAGAAAAAATTATTTTTTGCTGAAATGACTGTTTACAGGGTATAGAGACATAAAAGTTAACTGATTCCTTTTAAAAATGATTAAAAATAGATTAAATTCAATCATATAATGTGCCTCTAGTTTCACTTTCGGTTTTAAACTGGTTTCATGTTTCTGTGAAGTAAAGAGACCCACAGAACAAAAACAAACAAATCCAGGGCAGTGTTTTGTTTTTAAAATGAATCTGATTGGTTCTGAGGAGTTTTAGACACACAGCTTAGACCACAGTGAAAAGCTGCCATGAGATTTTTCATAAGGAGCCAGACAAGCAGGAAGTGTGGAGATCACAGCAGAATTACAGCAACTTCAAAGCAAAAACGAACAATGAGGACATGAAACCAGTACTGCAGTAAGGTAAAGGAAGCTATTTAGCTGAAAAAAACAATTCCTTAAGTGATCCTTTAAGTATGGCCGTCGTTCCCGCGCCGAGTTTTGAAATTTTACGTCGTTTGCGTAAGTCGTTCGCGAATACGGCTGGACGTAATTTACGTTCACGTCGAAACCAATGACGTCCTTGCGACGTCATTTAGAGCAATGCACACTGGGATATTTTACAGACGGCGCATGCGCCGTTTAAACGAAACGTAAAAAACGCGGGCTCAACAAAAATTTTAATAAAACACGCCCCCTACATCCCCATTTGAATTACGCGGCCTTACGCCGCAACACATACGCTACGCCGCTCTAACTAAGGGCGCAAGTTCTTTCTGAATAAAGAACTTGCGCCCAAAGTTAGAGCGACATAACGTACATCAGATACGTTACGCCGGGCGGACAGATACGCCAATGTATCTGAATCCAGCCCCACGTGTTTTTCCTGCTCTTTACCGCCACCCTTTGGTTAACTTCTGCTATTGTTGGTTGATTTTAACATTGGTTCTGAGCATGCGTATTTGCACTTTGTACAAAAGTCCGATGGCTTGCTGTACACACGGTCGGACTAGGCACCATCAGACTTTTGTTGACGAAAAGTTTGTCCGTTTGCAGACCAAACTTTTTGTCCGATGAAACACGAAAAAGTTGGTCCGATGGAACGTACACACGATCGGACAAATTTGAAAACTTGTTGATTTTGAAGTTTGTTGGCCGAAAGTCCGACCGTGTGTACGGGCCTTAAGACTGGCCATACACCTATAGATTATCTGCAGATTTTCTATGGTCAGATGGAAAAAGTGGAACAGATTCCTCCATCTATGATGAACTGTGTGGATGGAACAATCTCCTACTGGCCCAAGCTTCCATATCTTGCTTGTCAGCTCAGCTGGCTCTCACAATACCTGAACATTCTGATTGGGTGCAGGCATTGTTTAGGTTGAGAGCCAGCAGGGCTCAAGGTACAGCAAGATACTGAAGCTTGGCCCAGTGGGAGATTCCTCCATCCACACAGTTTAGAGTACATGGAGAAATCTGTTGTACTTTTTCCATCTAACCATAGAAAATCTGCAGATATTCTATAGGTGTATGGCCAGCTTTAAGCCTCATACATACAATTGGATTTTCTGCGGACAAAGCGTAGGACTTTTGTCCAAAGGGCGTTGGCCAGGAACTTGTATTGCATACAAACGGCAAAGAATTGTTGGCGAACAAACATGAAACTATGTGGTTTTTCAGCTCTTTAGCGCCCCCTTTCTGCAACTTCTGCTAATGTTGTGTTATGGTTAGCATTGCTTCTAAGCATGCGTGTTTGTACTTTGTCGGATAATCCGACAAAACACATTTGCTGGCGGACAATTTTTAAGCATGCTATGCAACATTTGTTGGTGGAAAATCAGACAATTGTCCGATGGAGAATACAACCAGACGGATTTTCTGACAACAGCCTGCCAACACACACCTCCCGTCGGATAATCCAATCGTGTCTATGAGGCTTTAAAAATGAATGCTTACATTTGTTCACACATATTGCACATAAATTAACATACACCTGCTTTAATAATTGTCCCTTATGGAATACAGAGAAATGCTACATTGCAAGGAACCTGCTTTTTTTTTTTTTATTGAAATGTTTATAAATACAACATTATATATATATATACACACATATATATTGTCGAAAACTGCAAGTACAGTAAAACCTTGGTTTGCGAGCATAGTTCCAGAAACATGCTTGTAATCCAAAGCACTTGTATATCAAAGCATTTTTTTACAGGGTATAAAAGAGAAGAGAGGCGCCTCTAAGTGTAGCAATAAGCTGCTAAATGTTGTACCTTCATTAACCGCTTAACGACCGCCGCATGTATATGTACGTCCACAGAATGGCAAGTACAGGCAGATGGGCGTACATGTACGTCCCTGCCTTTTCTGCGGGTCGGGGGTCCGATCGGGACCCCCCCGGTACATGCGGCGGTCGGAAATCGTCGGGGAGCGATCCGGGATGAGGCCGCGGCTATTCGTTTCTAGCCGCCCCCTCGCGATCACTCCCCGGAGCTGAAGAACGGGGAGAGCCGTATGTAAACACGGCTTCCCCGTGCTTCACTGTGGCGGCTGCATCGATCGTGTCATCCCTTTTATAGGGAGACACAATCGATGACGTCAGTC
This sequence comes from Rana temporaria, assembly GCF_905171775.1. Classification (NCBI taxonomy): domain Eukaryota; kingdom Metazoa; phylum Chordata; class Amphibia; order Anura; family Ranidae; genus Rana; species Rana temporaria. The sequence continues at coordinate 60,616,294 of NC_053491.1, forward strand.
CTACAGCCACACCCCCCTACAGTTGTAAACACACACTAGGTGAAACATAACTCCTACAGCGCCCCCTGTGGTTAACTCCCAAACTGCAACTGTCATTTTCACAATAAACAATGCAATTTAAATGCATTTTTGCTGTGAAAATGACAATGGTCCCAAAAATGTGTCAAAATTGTCTGAAGTGTCCGCCATAATGTCGCAGTCACGAAAAAAATTGCTGATCGCCGCCATTAGTAGTAAAAAAAAAATGCAATAAAACTATCCCCTATTTTGTAAACGCTCTAAATTTTGCGCAAACCAATCAATAAACACGTATTGCGATATTTTTTTACCAAAAATAGGTAGAAGAATGCGTATCGGCCTAAACTGAGGAAAACATTTTTTTTATATATATGTTTTTGGGGGATATTTATTATAGCAAAAAGTAAAAAATATTGAATTTTTTTCAAAATTGTCGCTCTATTTTTGTTTATAGCGCAAAAAATAAAAACCGCAGAGGTGATCAAATACCACCAAAAGAAAGCTCTATTTTGGGGAAAAAAAGGACGTCAATTTTGTTTTGGAGCCATGTCGCACGGCCGCGCAATTGTCTGTTAAAGCGACGCAGTGCCGAATCGCAAAACCTGGCCTGGGCATTTAGCTGCCTAAAGGTCCGGGGCTTAAGTGGTTAAATGTAACCATATTGCTACACTTAGAGGCTCCTCTCTTCTCTTTTATACTCAGTTGTGACATGACGCTACTCTTATATCAAGACATAATTTATTAAAACATTTTGCTTGTCTTGCAAAACACTCTCAAACCAAGTTACTCTCAAACCAAGGTTTTACTGTGTGTGTATATATATATATAAAGTTACACACAGGATAATCCTGAAAGGAGGGAGAGAAAAGAACAATATAAAGCAGCTCTTTAGATGTGCTTTCATCTTGATTATCCCTGAAGAAAATTGTAGAGTTGCGAACCTGCACATCAAAAAAGATGCTGAGGGTGCTGTAACCCCAGATTTGTCAGATCTTTCATTTGTAATATATTTGGGGGAAAAAAGTACAGTTGCAAGAAAAAGATTGTGAACCTTTGGCCCGGTACACACGGGCAAACATGTATGATGAAACCGGTCCGTCGGACCGTTTTCACCGTACATGCCTGCCAGAGGGCTTCTGTACGATGGCTGTACTAACCATCGTACAGAAGTCCGCGCGTAAACAATACGCGGGGCGTGTCCGCGTCGTCGCCGCGACGATGACGCGGCGATGATGCGGCGACGTGGGCGGGCCTGCCATTTAAAGGCTTCCACGCATGCGTCGAAGTCATTCGACGCATGCGAGGGACGGCGGGCGCTCGGACATGTACGGTAGGTCTGTACTGACGACCGTACATGTTCGAGCGGGCAGGATTCCAGCGGACGGTTTTAAAACACGTCCAGGAATATTTGTCTGCTGGGAAAAGGCCGGTGGGCAAATGTTTGCTGGAATTCGGCCCGCTCGCGCCTACACACGACCAAACATGTATGCTGAAACTGGTCCGCGGACCAGTTTCAGCATACATGTTTGGTCGTGTGTACGGGGCCTTTCCGTAAAGCGTACATTTCTGCATCAGGTCCTCTTCGCCCCCATTCACATCTAGGCGTTTTAACGCCTGTAGTGCTACGCCGCTGCCGCCAGAGGGATGAAAACACATGTCCCTCTATGGAGATGGTTCACATCTCCACGCTGAACGCGGGACGCCGGACGCCTGCCGCCTGAAAAAAGGTCCCGGACCTTTTTTTCAGGCGGATTTCGGCGTTCGGCTAGGAGATGGGAACCATCTCCATAGAGGGGGTCAATCTGGGGCACATCTAGGCGGACAATACCGGCGTTTTGTCGGCGCAAATCGCGGTACAAAACGCCGCTATTTGTACCGCGATTTGCGGCGACAAAACGCCGTGAATTTGTCTGCCTAGGTGTGAATGGAGCCTTAAATTGTGATCTTATCTTCAACAGAAAACGTTGTTCTATGTAAGCTATTCTGTTGTTTAGTTACTCCTGTGTTTCTGGTCGTTGTCTTATTCTATTACTCAGATTCTGTGAAGCTTCAGATGATGGACCACTACCCTGACATTCTCCTGTAAAATGTCTTGTTCCTAACATAGCAAGCTGTCCATTGCCTAAGGCACACATATTCCCTAGATCATTATGCTAGTTTCACTATTCTTCACAGTTGGAATGGTATTGATGTGCAGACATCTGTCCCCTCCAGAAGCTGTTGTGTGTTTTCATTGTATCTCTCTGGAGAAAACTGTCCCAGAAACATTGGAAACCTGAGATGTGTAGCAACATTTTTAGGGACGCTGTAGAAATAGGAAGAGATGGCCCAGCCGCCGCACACCTTGCCAGGCCCGAGGGGCAGCCTCTGCTTAATTCATCCACCCCAGGGGCAGGGGAAACATGTTGGGGTGTGATATGGTTTAATCAAGCTGAGGCTGCTTTTATCTGCTAACCACTCCGGTAGGGCGAGGTGCATGGCGGTCGGGTGATCTCTTCCTTTTTTCTACAGCGTGCTTTGAGTCTGGACGAACCTATTCTCAACCTGCACCCTCACTTGTCAGTGAAATGCAACTCATGGGACCTTGTTTTTCTACGTTTTCGTTTCATGGGTCAACACATAGATGTGCGCACAGGGTGTGCCAGGTTTGCCCAGGCACACCCTAATCACTCTGTGCAGCACAGATTCCCTCTACTGCCCTGGCTCCCATCTTCCCCCCCGCAGCGCTGCCAGCTTCCCTCCTCTCCTATCGGCTGTTGCTGCTGGGAAGTTTTAGAAGTGGGGAAGGGGCCAGTAGATATGTAATTTACTGACCCATTCCCTTTCTGAATGAACACCATGAGCGATCGGTAATGTGTATTTGTGCTTTGGGGTGCACACCCTAATGCAATAGGCTGCACACACCTATGAGTTAACATTTTTAGGGAGACATATTTTCCTCTGTGGTGTCTTTCTTTGCTAGTAGGCACATGCACAGAGAATGTATGCAGGTAATTTGGTGTTATCCTAGGTTTCTCTTTGCACCATCTTCAGCAATAAATGTTAAAAGGTAGTTACTGAATTGCATTTCCTCCATTTGTAGACAGTTATGCTGCGTACACACGATAGGTTTGTCTGATGAAAACGGTCTGATGGACCGTTTTCATCAGACCTAACCGATTGTGTGTGGGCCCCATCGGTTATTTATCCATTTATCCAGGTTAAGAAAATAGGAACTTGTTTTAAAATTATCTGATGGATAAAAAACCTATAGAAAAAAACGATCGTCTGTAGGTACGTCCATCGGTTAAAAATCCATGCATGCTCAGAATCAAGTCGACACATGCTTGGAAGCATCGAACTTCATTTTTTTCAGCACGTCGTTGTGTTTTAAGTCACCGCGTTCTGACACGGTCGTTTTTTTAACTGATAGTCTTAGTCTTATTGTGGGTTGGTGAAAAACCTAAACGTGAAAACTAACTATACATGAAAAATGAAAGGTCCAGTTTTTTGTCAGCCTGCCATCACCCACACAAAGTTAGCTGCCAACAAAAGCATTTAATATCAAACTGCAGCGCCAATCTGTTATGTTATCCATGAAAAATATGTTAGATTTGCTCAATTTTTCCAAATTGTTGGACTGTGGACAGTATTTTATCAATTGCATGTTGTGTTTTTTCCAAATACAGTGTATCCGTATGTAGCACCCTCTACCGTAGGTAGGTGCTAGCATAGGATTTTTGTCAGTGCAGGTAAATTTAGGCAGGCCTATGCTTCAGGCTAGGCCTGCTTGTTTTGATCTGGGGGCAGGGAGTGGTTAGTGTAGCAGTGAGTGTGACCACCTGTGTTTTAGTTCTGGGATGCCTCCCCTGCTTCCAGGGAGATTGTTCTTGAAGAGGGGCAGGGCCTGGGACTGGAGTGAGCAGGCAGCTCATGTGAGGAGCCCTGACCAATTCCCATTTGGTATTGGCAGGGGGCAGGCCTCCCTTATAAGCTGAGGTCACATTCCCCCAGGGAAGGAGTTGTCAGCCGGGAGAATGGAGTACTAGGCAGCAGCAGGAGGCCATCATAAAGGAAAGGAGATTCTGCGCAAAACTACACGTTCACAGAAATAAGTGACGATATGAGTAATATAATGTGCACAAACCATACACATAAGTACATAAAGAGAACACTGCTCTAAATGTATAAAGTGAAAATCAGGTCAAAATATTAAGGTGCAAAGTGAAAAAATAAAAAAATAATAATCAAAAAGTGCACAATATCCCTTAAGCAAATATTGTGATGAGCTGCCAAATGAGAAAGCTGAATCTTCACTAGGCCAGGTATAAGTGGATGATGTAATAAGAATTACAACCAAATGTAAGTAGGCATGTAGGACATGATTTTCCAAATTGCACCCGACGTTTCAGAGAGACAGCTCTCTTTCCTCAGGGGTATGAGGGGAAAATCAGCAAGCTATCTATAATGTATGAAATAATGAATTAGCATAAGATATAAAAAAAAATAATGGTATTTGCAACAAGTGATTGTTCTGATATAAGTACTCACATATTTGGAGCTACTCTACATGCATATCATTCCATCAGAAATTTAAAAACAGAGCAAAATTGAGCAGCATTGCGCCCTGGAGCTACTGGTGCATCCGATAGTTAGTAAATACTGCTGAATTATCACTTGGTACCCGTTAGAGTGCCCATCCAACACTGCTGGAGTCAGTCCGAACCCGGCCCTATAATGTAGTGTGCTAGATTTAGTATACATAGCAACAAAAATTCTTATAATAAATTAAGCTCAAACCATTAGCATACCTATCAAGAGCAGGTCGCACTGATTAAACTGTGCTGCTGCAACCAGTACCCACTGCAAAAGAGATAGATGAAATGGGTGTAGCATGGAGTATGTATTGAAAGGCTGTGACCGTGAGATGATGCCGGATTGGTTATAGACACCTAGTAAGTGTTGTTGAGTGTTGACTGACTAGAGGGTAAAAATTAAAAATAAATAAATAGGAGGGTAATAATAAATAATAGGCGTTGATTGAGTCAGAAATAAATTAAATGAGAGTTGAGAGATTAAGGGCAACCTCATTTAATTAATTAATTAATTTTTGACTCAATCAACGCCTATTATTTATTATTACCCTCCTATTAATTTATTTTTAATTTTTACACTCCAGTCAGTCAAAAACACTAACTAGGTGTCTATAACCGTTCCGGCATCATCTCACGGTCACAGCCTTTCAATACATACTCCATGTTACACCCAGTTAACCCCTGCATTTCATCTATCTCTTTTGCAGTGGGTACTGGTTGCAGCAGCACAGTTTAATCAGTGCGACCTACTCTTGGAAGGTATGCTAATGGTTTGAGCTTAATTTATTATAAGAATTTTTGTTGCTATGTATACTAAATCTAGCACACTACATTATAGGGCCGGGTTCGGACTGACTCCAGCAGTGTTGGATGGGGACTCTATCGGGTACCAAGCGATAATTCAGCAGTATTTACTAACTATCGGATGTACCAGTAGCTCCAGGGCGCAATGCTGCTCAATTTTGCTCTGTTTTTAAATTTCTGATGGAATGATATGCATGTAGAGTAGCTCCAAATATGTGAGTACTTATATCAGAACAATCACTTGTTACAAATACCATTGTTTGATATTTTTTTTATATCTTATGCTAATTCATTATTTCATACATATAGATAGATAGCTGGCTGATTTTCCCTCATACCCCTGAGGAAAGAGAGCTGTCTCTCTGAAACGTCGGGTGCAATTTGGAAAATCATGTCCTACATGCCGACTTACATTTGGTTGTATACTTATTCTGTACTGTATTCATTCCATACATAGCCAATTATATTTTAAAGCGGGAGTTCACCCGAAAAACAATTTTTAACATTAGATTGAGGCTCATTTTGTGAAGGGGAATCGGGTGTTTTTTTTTAAATCGAATTTAGAGATAGATGTTCTCCGCCGCTTCCGGGTATGGTTTTCGGGACTGGGCGTTCCTATTTGATTGACAGGCTTCCGACAGGCTTCCGACGGTCGCATACATCACGTCACGAGTAGCCGAAAGAAGCCGAACATCGGTGCGGCTCTATACGGCGCCTGCGCACCGACGTTCGGCTACTTTCGGAAAATCGTGATGCGCTGTAGGCGACCGTCGGAAGCCTGTCGGAAGCCTGTCAATCAAATAGGAACGCCCAGTCCCGCAGCCCATACCCGGAAGCGGCGGAGAAGATCTCTCTCTAAAACGGTAAGTACTGCTTCGATTTAAAAAAAAAAACACCCGATTCCCCTTCACAAAACGAGCCTCAATCTAATGTTAAACATTGAGTTTTTGGGTCAACCTCCACTTTAATGTATATTGTTTTGTATATTTATAATAAATTACATTTATATTTTTTCAATATTTGGCTAAAATCCTTGTGCCTTTAAAGTCCAGTCAGGGATCTCCTTTTCTTGATTTACTATTTATGGATGTGGCACACTATAGAGACATAGACCAATAAGCTTTTCTCGTTAATGAAGATGATGGGACGGGATCTAATATTTTTACAGTGGAAGTTTTGTGCAGGAGGAGAGAAGTCCTGGGAGCAACAGTCTGCAGGAGTTAATGCAGAGGAGGAGGAGCAATAGTCTGCATGGTGTTATGCAGGGGAAGAGACTGTAAATGTTAGAAGTACATCAGTTCTTCAAGGCTAAACCAATTTACCAATGTTCACTAAATATGATGGCAAAGCAACATGTTCTTTGGGCATCCCATAACCCCCTTTCCCCCAACCAAGTTATACCCCCAATCAGTGGCGGCTGGTGAAGTTTTATGATGGGGGGGCGCAATACCCCGCCCTTCCACATTTGGTCCCTCCCACTTCTCATAAGCCACACCCCTTATAGAATCCACCACTCCGTCCCCTGTATTCCACTCAATGTCAGGAGTATACAGCTCAGTGTCACAGCACAGAGTATATAGCCCCAGCATCACAAATCATGGTATATAGCGCAGCCTTACAGATCGGTGCAAACAAACTAAAATATGACACTGTTAGTAATGAAGTACTCGAAATGGGCAGGAGATTACCAGAGACTGCGGACATACTGCACAGGATTACCAGAGACTGCGGACATACTGCACAGGATTACCAGAGACTGCGGACATACTGCACAGGATTACCAGAGACTGCGGACATACTGCACAGGATTACCAGAGACTGCGGTCATACTGCACAGGATTACCAGAGACTGCGGACATACTGCACAGGATTACCAGAGACTGCGGACATACTGCACAGGATTACCAGAGACTGCGGACATACTGCACATGATTACCAGAGACTGCGGACATACTGCACAAGATTACCAGAGACTGCGGACATACTGCACAAGAGTACCAGAGACTGCGGACATACTGCAGAAGATTACCAGAGACTGCGGACATACTGCGGACATACTGCAGGAGATTACCAGAGACTGCGGACATACTGCAGGAGATTACCAGAGACTGCGGACATACTGCAAAAGATTACCAGAGACTGCGGACATACAGCAGGAGATTACCAGAGACTGCGGACATACTGCAGGAGATTACCAGAGACTGCGGACATACTGCAGGAGATTACCAGAGACTGCGGACATACTGCACAGGATTACCAGAGACTGCGGACATACTGCACAAGATTACCAGAGACTGCAGACATACTGCAGGAGATTACCAGAGACTGCGGACATACTGCAGGAGATTACCAGAGACTGCGAACATACTGCAAAAGATTACCAGAGACTGCGGACATACTACACAAGATTACCAGAGACTGCGGACATACTACACAAGATTACCAGAGACTGCGGACATACTGCACAAGATTACCAGAGACTGCGGACATACTGCAGGAGATTACCAGAGACTGCGGACATACTGCACAAGATTACCAGAGACTGCAGGAATTACTTGTCCTGCGACTTGGGACTTAAATGTTGCATGACAAGTCGTACCCCATGATTTCCAATGAGAACCGTTCATATCTGTGCGACTTCAAAGTAGTCCCTGCATTACTTTGGTCCCACTTTGATGCAACTTGAGGTCCATAGACCTCCAGAATACACAGGCATTGCTTTAAGTCACATCAGAATTGCAGTAGAATTGTGCAACTTTCAGACTGCATTAGCCTGAAAGTCGCAAGATTCTGCCACAATTTTTTGGTGCGATTTTGCAGCGACTTGAAGCAATGCCTATGTATTCTGGAGGTCTATGGACCTCAAGTCACATCAAAGTGGGACAAAAGTAATGCAGGAACTACTTCAAAGTTGCACAGATATGAACAGTTCTCATTGGAAATCATCGGGTCCAACTTATCCTGCAACTTTCCAGTCCCAAGTCGCAGGACAATTTGCAAGCGGGGGGTGGGGTGGTGTTGACGGCCGATATTTTCCCTGCACATTAAGTATAAAAAAAGTTTTTTTTTTAATAACTGGGGGGGGTGGTCTGGTGGGGTAGTGTTACCGCCCGCTATTTGTGCTGTAATGAATTTTTACATAGAAAAGAAATGTTGTTAATAAATGGGTAAATGAATTATAAAAAAAAGATTTTTTTAATAACCGTTATTGGAAAAATCTTTTTTTTATAATTCATTTACCCATTTATTAACAACATTTATTTTCTATGTAAAAATTCATTACAGCACAAGTAACACTACAGCGGGCGGTAACACTACCCCACCAGACCACCCCCCCCTCCCCCCCAGTTATTAAAAAAAAAACTTTTTTTATACTTAATGCTAAATTGAATCAAATATAAAAAATAAACGGTTAATAAGCTTAATATATTTAACTAATATTAAATAAAAAAAAACATTGATTGGGGGGGGGGGGGGGTTGTTGCCTGGCATTGTATATAAAAAAGAAATTGGATTAAGCAGGGGGGGTGGAGGGTGGATGCCAGCCGCCGAATATTAGATAAAAAAAATGACGAATATTAAATGCAATAAAAAGCCTTTGAATAAGCGGGGGGGGGGGGGGGCCGCCGAATAATCAATTGAAAAAAAACTTTGAATAAGCGGGGGGGGGGGGGGGGGGAGGGGGGGGCCGGCCGCCGAATACGAACATACTTTGTGGAAATCGCGGGAGGGGTTGGATGCAGCTGTGAAGCGGCCGCCGAAGTAGAGACAGGCAAGCTTACCTCGTCCACGGTCGGGCGCACTGAGCTCGAGCTGCCCCGACGTCACTTCCTGTTTTTCAAGTGACGTCGGAACGAGCACAGAGACGGGCGGGTGCACACAGACAGTGTATGCACCCGCCCGGCCATAACTATACACTCCATCGCGCCGGAAGCAAATGGCGCGATGGAGAGCGCCACAAAGGCATATTTTTTGTGCCAATGTAGCGCCGCGTCTGCAATCCCGTGATTGCACAGACGTGGCGCTACTCCTACAGGACTGTTCCCGGCGTCCGGCGCGCAGACATAGAGCCCATAAGGCCCTTAAAGGGACAGATTTAAAAAAAAAATATTTTTTTTTTTTTTTTTTTTTTTTACTGACTGTGGGATGGGGGGCGGCGCCCGGGCGCCCCTATGGACGGGCCGCCACTGCCCCCAATAAACAAAAACAAAACAACGCAAATGACTGTTCATTGTCTCTGAGTTGATAGATGGAGGTCTGGCAGCAGGGTGATATGGTGGATGTTAGTTACTAGTAGCAACCAAGCGCTATAAGTATATCATCTGCTCCAGTATTAAGAGTAGGTAAATCAAATGAGTCAAGATAAGTCAGAAATTTTGAGTGACCATAATTTGTTTGTTCTTCAAAGGGTCTGGTGTAAAAATTCCTTACTAATCTGATTGTAAGCCCAGGTTCACTCAGGCTTCAGCTTATAAAAGAGCAGTGTGAACAGCAAGTTTTGACGAACCATTTTAGCAAGCTTTGTTGAAGCTTTTAAAGTACCATTCAGCTCCAGGATGTAAATGTTGAACACAGATCCTAATGAGAATGCTGATTGTCACTTTAAACAAGCTACTAGCAGGCTTCAGCACTATTTGAAGCTTGTTGAAAGCCAACTGGCAGCTTGTTTAAAGGGACAATCTGCACTCCCATCTGTGTATAACATTTACAAACTGGATATTTAATAAACCAGTGCCAACTAAAGATACCCTAGGTACCACATCCTGAAGTTTGTCAGCAAATAAGAATTTGTAAGTATTATGGATTTTCTTGGTACCTCCTTAGATATCAAACATACATTTTATGTTAACATCATCCAATTATTATTACAAATACTGCTTTAAAATAGATCCATAAATGGGAAATTACAAAACGAAGTATTTGTAGAAAAGCATTGCTACTAATTTGTTGAAATACAGTTCCTATATTTGGTAATATACATGTAGCACTACCCCTGGGGGAGCTGCTGGTTTGTTTTGGGTGGCACATTTACCTCGTGGCTCTCCGAATTCCTAGGGGTGAATGGTGCATATAGCAGAAGTAAAGGAATGTCCGCAACAGGTGTCTTTTCTGTGCTCTTTATTACCCAGCCGGGTAAAAACAATAAAACTTGTGGTGAAGAAGGTAGAGTTGAAGGAAGGAGAATAGCAAATTCAGGTGGACTCCCCACCAAACAGCTATACCGCTTGGAATCTTCAGGATTGGGAACCCAGTCGACCACTGGGCTCCCTGCCACGACTCAAATGTTCCAGACCAACATGCTCCCGGAACCAGGAACTCTGCGTGGCACGCACGCCCCGGCCAGGTAGGCCATAACGCCGGGGCGCCGTGGTGCAGACACCCTAAAGGTGGGTGCCACACTTGAAGAAGAAGACCCAGAACTAATGGCGTCTGCCCCATAAATACCCTCCCCAGCATACACAGCGAGTCTCCACTGCTGCCACCTACTGCACTGGGGTCTGAAGAACACCCCAGCACAACAGAATGAGCCCACAGCACAGGCAAGCTAAGACAGAGACCCAATTTAAACATATCAACCAGATCAGAGTTTAACTACACTCTGATCTCCCTCTAAATTTAAATAGCACCAGTACTTTAAAGTAACCAGGCGCTACATACGCATGACGGTAGATTATTTTGCAATATCTTGCAAAGTTAACAACATAGAAGAACATGTGTACAGCCGACGTGTCTCACGGTAATAAGCCACTTCTTTGGGAGATTGGGGAGCATGAGGTATCTACAATAAAATAAAGCGCACACTGATAATATACAGTATATAAACAGAAAATACAATATATCTGGATTCCAGACTGCCTAATAGGTGTCTTGAGTCTTATCCAGGAACAAAGGGCAAACTGGGTAGGCCACAAACACAGGACCAAGGGACTGAACAGGAGCTGAAGGGCCTTTAAATGGCTTAGAGAAAGCTGTTTGAAGCTTGCCAAAATCTCCCTGAATGTTTTATAAAATCTTGCTGTTCACACTGCCCTTATATAAGCTGAAGCCTATGAGAAACAGGCCTTAAACATTGTGTACAATTGTCATCATAGATTCTGTGTAATATAACAAAGGGTTCTTGAAATAGTTTTGCCATAAAGAAAAGAAGTCATTGTTTTTTTTACAACCATACTTGAACATGTGTTTCTCCTGATAAAGAAGCCTCTTTTTAGTATTTTCAGCTAGAGCAAGGCCATATAAACTTTCTACACCTGAAAAGTGTCAGTGGAAGAATTACATTTAAAGTGATATTAACCTCCTTGGCGGTATCCCCGAGCTTGACTCAGGGTGGATTTTCCATGCCAGGATCTGTATCCCCGAGTCACGCTCGGCGTAGTTGTGCAGAGTGTGCAGCGGTGCGGCTTACCTGCTCGCTGAATCCACAGACAAGTTACTTACCTTGTCCCTGGATCCAGCGATGCATCCCCGCTGTGTGAGCGAGCGGGTGCTCGCTCGATTCACAGTGTCCCCGTGTGCCGCCGATCTCCGTTCCCTGCGACATTACGACGCACAGGGGCGGAGAACGGCGCCAAATTAAAAAAAGTAAACAAACACAATACATACAGTATACTGTAATCTTATAGATTACAGTACTGTATGTAAAAAATACACACCCCCCTTGTCCCTAGTGGTCTGCCCAGTGCCCTACATGTACTTTTGTATAATAAAAACTGTTCTGCCTGCAAACTGTAGATTGTCCAAAAGTGTCCCTTTATGTCAAAAATGGTTTTAGAGCAGCTAGAAAACAGCGATAATAAATTATAATCACTTGCAGAATTGTGCGATAGCAATTTGTGGGGAAATTCGTCATAAAAAAATAAATAATGACAGCGACAATTCTGCAACTGAGCAAATTTCAGTGATTTTGAGTTGATTACATTATTGAATAATGTTTATTACAATTATATTATTATTTGTTATAATTATTTATAATTATTTATTATAATATAATTTATAATTTTGTTTTTAAAAAAAAATCATACCTGGGATGCCTACTACACTCTTGTTTGGTCAGATTTAAATGAGTTATTCCTAAGAATTGCAGGCCTACAGTATAAAACGCCAAATTTCCTTGCAAAATAATTGTACCACTTTTGGTACGTAATTCCAGACAGAATCATACCGCCAGGGAGGTTAAAGGATAGATTTTTTTTTTATTATTTAAAAACATGTCATACTTACCTCCACTGTGCAGTTCGTTTTGCACAGAGTGGCCCTGATCCTGCTGTTCTGGGGTCCCACGGCGGCTGTCTCGGCTCATACCCGCAATAGCTAACCCCCTCTGGGAAGCGCTCTTTACAACCCATTTAACATGTTTTCAGCTTCCCAAGCTGCCTGGCCAAGCTGGTTTAATTTTTCTAGATTTGTCTTTTGGTATGTAACCTCTCTTTATGGCTTTTACGCCCTCCTATCTTATGTTTTATTTCTCTCTAGAAATTATTCACGCTGTCTTGACATTTGTATCGTACCATGGGATCGTTTAGCCAGTAAGGGCTCATTCTTCAGGGCTTAAGACCCAAAGAAGGTGATAAATTGAGGAGGGCATGATATGAAATGGAAAAATGGATATTACCGCGCTTATCAAAGGGGGGGAAACAAAGAGGGGAAGAAAGGGGGAGGGGAAATGAAAGTGATGAGAAGTGGAGGTACAGCTGCGGCACTGGAAGGTGTATCAAACCATAAGCAATTGAAAATGGGGAGGGTAGTGCTGCGCTAATCAGTGGTGAATGGATAAGTGAATAAACAGGTGGGGGAGGGGAATGAAAGTAGGTGTAATTGAAATGAGGAGCAATATAGCCCAAATGGCATCAGCATAAAAATAAATATAAATGATCAGTGAACAATAACAGTAATGGTGCAAATCATATAACTACACAGGTTCCTCTTAATGTGATGAAATACACTATAAGTAATGGTGCAAAAAAATTCCAGGTAACTGTGCTAAGTGACACTCCTATACTGGTGATAAACAGTCCATCAACAGAGTTTGAAAAATATTAGCAAAAAATATAAGTAAAATTTCAAAAGTCCAAGAAAGCAAAAGTGCAAGTGTAGGTCCGCAATATGGAGTGAGAGGAAAATGGGTATCCAGTGATCCTTTTAGGGTAAGTAAGGATGTCCCCTTACCTTACTGCTATAAGGTAACAGCATATAGATCCAACCACATTAGATGGTTCACTCGATGGGCTCTGATCCAACAACGGCAGGTCCTCCTTGGAGTTCTCGTCCCAGATTGGTCAGTTTCTCGCCCCAAAGAAATAAAGCATCGATGGTGTGATACCGTTTTAAAAATTTTAATTCTCAAAGAAAATAGACAGGGGTACTCACATAATCCAAAATACAATTGAGCATGTAAAAAAGAGGGGCAATCTGTCGCCAACGTCACCTCCGATACCTCTCAGTGGACTCATGCGCATTCGTCACTATCATGTGACTTCCTCAGGCCGGCACAAGGCGTTCCTAATTTAATGGGGCGAGTCCCATTTAAATTAGGCGCGCTCCCGCGCCGGCCGTACTGCGCATGCTCACGACGTCATTTTCCCGATGTGCTTTGAGCGGTTTTACGTTGCGCTGGGTTTTGAGAATAGCGATGGGCGTAAAAAAAAAAACTACGAGTTGCGGCGGGAAAAAAGAAATTTGAAAAAAAAAAAAGACGGCGACGCGGGATAGAAGGGTGTACTTTTACAAGGCCTAAACAGTTTAGGCCTTGTAAAAGCAGCCCTAATATTGCGACGGCAAACTAATACTTACGGAGAAAAAACGAAGCTTAAAAGCTTCGTGGATCTCCGTAAGTGCTAATTTGCATACCCGAAGCAGCATTTCGACGAGAAATGCCCCCAGCGGCGGCTGCGGTACTGCATCCTAAGATCCGACAGTGTAAGTCCCTTACACATGTCGGATCTTCTCCCTATCTATGTGAAACTGATTCTGTGGATCAGTTCCATAGATAGAAACAGGGATACGACGGCGTATCAGTAGATACGCCGGCGTATCCCTTTTGTGGATCTGGCCCTAAGTATTTCAACATGATAATGATTTAAAGCACACCAACAAATCCACCTAGGAGTGGCTAAAAAATAAATGGACGGTTATGGACTGCCATAATCAAAACCCTGATTTAATTAATTGGTGGGCCATAGTGGCGAGGATGACCAAATTTGACTATGTGGCGATATAAGACCAATGATGTCATGAGAATTCCTGCCCCCTTGCATACCTCCCAACATTTTGAGATCAAGCTTATATAGGCATAGGACACACCTCATGCCACTCCCCCTTAAATGAGAATTAACAAAAAAAAAAGGTTAATTATATCCACAAGGGCTTTTTTTTTTTACCACTACTATTTCTTTATAATGGCTTTTACAATGTATAAATGCAGCAATCTATAAATTGGATGAAAGGTTTAGCACTCGGAAACACCTTTTGAAAGATAAAAAGTGCATTTTAAATACAACTATATGGATCAGACCAAAATGAGGGACAAATGAGGGGGAAAGAGGAACATTGGGCCAGATTCCCAAAAGAGATACGACGGCGTATCTCCTGATACGCCGTCGTATCTCTGAGATACGATTGTCGTATCTATGCGTCTGATTCATAGGGGTAGATTCACGTACGGGCGCCTTAAATTAGGACGGCCTACTCTTTTTAGGCTACACCGCCTTAAATTATTTAGGTTAAAAGTGATTCTCAAACCACTTACCTTCAAATTTTAGGCGGAGTAGCCTAAAACGAGCGGGCGTAAGCGCGCCTAATTCAAATGACTGGGAGGGGGGCGTGTATTATTGAAATGAGGCTTGACCTCAAGTTTTTTGACATTTTTTACACTGCGCATGCGCCGGGCGACTACATTTCCCAGTGCGCATTGCGGCTAAGTAGGCCGTACGGGCCTATTGATTTCGACGCGTACGTAAACAACGTAAATCCCGATTCGCGGACGACTTGCGCAAACGACGTAAAAAAATTGGAACCTCGCGGCGGGAACGGCGGCCATACTTAACATTGTTATTTCACCTCATAGGTGGAATAACTTTAGGCGGCCTATCGCGTACGGAAACGACGTAACTCGACGGCGTAGGCCCGGCGTACGCTCGTAAATCATCGGGAATCGGCGTAGCCCCTCATTTACATAATCTAGGCCGGCCGCAATGGCAGCGCCATCTAGCGGTCAAAAGAAACATTGCAGCCTAAGATAGAATGGCGCAAGCCAGCCTATCTTAGGTATGTTTAAGTGTATCTCTGTTTGAGAATACACTTAAACATAGGCCGGCTTAGATTCAGAGTTAGGTCGGCTTATCTGTAGATAAGCCGGCCTAACTCTTTGTGAATCTACCTAATAGAATCAGTTACGCATAGATAGCCCTAAGATCCGACAGGTGTAAATGACTTACACCGTCGGATCTTAGGCTGCAATTCAAGGCCGGCCGCTAGGTGGCAATTCCATTGCGGTCGGCGTAGAATATGCAAATGACTAGTTACGCCGATTCACGAACGTCCGCTTTGCCCGTCGCTCTAAATTTACGTCGTTTCCGTAGAGATACGCAGTGTAAAACTAAGGGTGCCCTCTAGGTGGCCTAGCCAATGTTAAGTATGGCCGTCGTTCCCGCGTTGAAATTTTAAATTTCACGTCGTTTGCGTAAGTCATCCGTGAATTGCACTGGACGCCATTTACGTTAACGTCTAAACCAATGACGTCCATGCGCAGTACGTTCGGCGCGGGAACGCGCCTAATTTAAATGGTGCCCGCCCCATTTGAATTAGGCGGGCTTGCGCCGAGCGGATTTACGCTACGCCGCCGCAAGTTTACAGGTAAGTGCTTTGTGAATCAGGCACTTACGCTGTAAACCTGCGGCGATGTAACGTAAATGGGATACGTTACGCCGCCGCAGCGTAACAGATTTCTACGTGAATCTGCCCCATTGCTCCAAATCGGGGACAGTCCCTTAAAATCAGGGACAGTTGGGAGCTATGCCCTTGTATTCGTCAAATAAACAAAAGATCATGTCTAGTCATAAAGGAATTTCTAAACCCCAATGGCTTAAAAAACAGGGATACATATTAGATCCCACTGGCTGACCATAGAGAGATTACTACCTGTTGTTGGGAGTGGGGAGATAACTGCCCTCTGCATTATAGTGAAGTAATAAGTGATCCTCTTGGCCTATTTTTACCAGTTCATGGTTACACCAAGAAAAGCGTGGAGTTTGTGGAAAAGATTTTCAATTGTTTTCTTATCTGTAATTGCAGCAATGTTTTGCTTGGAAGCACTGGGCCGGATTCAAGAAGCAATTGCGCCTGTGTAACCATAGGTTACACAGCGCAATTGCTTACTTGCCCCGGCATAATGAGTGCTCCTGATTCAGGAACCTCGTTACGCCGACTGCAGCCTAAGATCTGCAGGGCATAAGGCTCTTATGCCCGCATATCTTAGGCTGCATTCTTGCAGTGGACGCTAGGTGGCGTTCACGTTGTGCTCAGTGTATAGTATGCAAATTGCATACTAACACCGATTCACAACGTTGCGCGAGCCCTGCGTACGCAATTTACGTCGTTTACGTACGGCGGTTTTCGCGCAAGGCTGCCCCTGTTATTTTACGTACTTTGCGTAAGTGAATCGTGAATGGAGCTGGACGCCATTCACGTTCACTTTGAAGCAAATGACGTCCTTGCGACGTCATTTGCCGCAATGCACGTCGGGAAAGTTTCCCGACGGAGCATGCGCGCTACGATCGGCGCGGGAACGTGCCTAATTTAAATGATTCCCGCCCCCTACGGGATCATTAAAATTGCGTGCTCTTGCGCCGGGCATTTTGCCGGCGCGCCCGCGCAATTCACGGAGCTTCTGCTCCGTGAATCAAGGGCAGCGGAGCAAATTTGCGGGGGCGCAGGGCAAAAACTGTGCCCTGCGCCTCCGTAAATAATAGGCAATTCTACCTGAATCCAGCCCACTATTTTTCTTTGTAATATTCTTTTATTCTTGTTCCGAGTTTTCCAATAGAGAACAGAGGTGAAAAATATTTCTGCAGTATGTTTTCTGATACCATAGGGCGCTTTTCATTCAGGGTTATTTTCATTGTTGCATGACCCCCTTCTCCTACTGCTAGGGAATGTAACAGCAGTAGCGTGTGTCCTCCATTTGTAGGCGCTTTGTCTTACTATGAATTGGGGAACACAGGTTCTTAGAAATGCTTTTGTAGCAAGTTCCAGCTCTTTGTATACCTGCAGATTTTCTTGTAGGATTGTCTTTTGTTGATCTGGTCAAGGTTTGCATGAACAGACCTTCTTGAGAAGATCAAGCTTTGTTAATAGGTTTGCTTGCTTCTTCATAATTTGCCAGAACACCTTGAAACCCACCACTTATCTTATTGACTGTTAGAAAGAGGGTAATTGTTCTCATTTATAACATGTTATCCTCAAGATTTATGTTCTGTTTTTCATCAATAACATTGATTGTTTAATTCATTTGCTGAACATATGGCCATGTGAAATGTTGTATGTGCTGCTTGATAAAGTGTAACAAACAAAAAAATGTTTTGCCCTTTAGCTTTACTTTAAATTATAGTCTCTTTACCTATTAATAAGATCTAGATGAAGATCAGGCAATATTTTAGGAATCATTCATTGATACTGTAATGAATAGTCAATTCCTTGCAGTTGTGCATTCCTAACCCCATATGTAAATACATCTTTATAGACTTAATATACACTATATTAACTAAAGTATTGGGACACCTGCCTTTACACACACATGAACTTTAATGGCACCCCAGTCTTAGGCCTAGTACACACGAGAGGATCGATCCGCGCAAACCATGCGGAGGACTGTTTCCGCGGATAAATTCTCTGGCGGATTTTGATCTCATGGTTGTACTAACCATGAGATCAAAATCCCCGCAGAATTCCCTCCGCGGTGACGTGTCGCGCCGTCGCGACGCTGTGATATAAGGACTTCCACGCATGCGTCGAATCATTACGACGCATGCGAGGGATGGATTCGGACGGATTGATCCGGTGAGTCTGTACAGACCAGCGGATCAATCCGTTGGACTGGATTCCAGCGGATCGATTTCTTAGCATGTTAAGAAATTTTGATCCGCTGGAAATCCATCGGCCCGAAAAATATCCGCGGATAAATATCCGCTGGATCGTACACACCAGGGGATCTATCCGCTGAAACCGGTCCGCGGATAAATTCCAGCGGATAGATCCTCTCGTGTGTACGGGGCCTTAGTCTGTAGGGTTCAATATTGAGTTGGCCCATCCTTTGTAGGTATAACAGCTTCAACTCTTCTACGAAGACTGTCCACAAGGTTTAGGAGAGTCTATGAGAATGTTTGACCATTCTTCCAGAAGGGCATTTGTGAGGTCAGGCACTGATGCTGGATGTGAAGGCCTGGCTAAAGTGGAAGTAAAATATTTTTTAGAGTTTAGAGCTTTAGAGCTCCATGCGCTTGAGTGACGTCATCGAGGCGCGGCCAAGCAGAAGGTTGGAGGACGCGAGCCCAGAAGGAAGACCCTGTGGAGATGGAAACCCAGGCAGCGGTGACAGCCCGCTGCTGGAGGGCTTTGTTCTAAGGTATGGGATGCATACTAGCACATTATGCCCTTTACATTGCAGGTTAACCACTCGAGGACCGCCACACGTAGATATATGTCTGCAGAATGGCACGGCTGGGCACAAGGGCGTACATGTACGTCCCCTTTAAGACCCCAGCCGTGGGTCGCGCAGCGTACCGCCGGTGGTGCGTTCGCGACCTGGTCCTCTTCTCCGTGACTGCCCCCGCTGGAACAGCAGACCCGATCGCCGCTGGTGTCCTGCGATTGGGTCACAGAGAGGAAGAACAGGGAGAGGTAAGTGTAAACAAACCTCTCCCTGTGCTTCCTAGTGTGGCTGTCTCTGATCGTCTGTTCCCTGTCATAGGGAACGATGATCAGTGACGTCACCCGCTATGCCACGCCCCCCACAGTAAGAATCACACATTAGGTCACACTTAACCCCTACAGCGCCCCCTCCTAGTTAACCCTTTCACTGCCAGTGTCATTTTTACAGTAACCAGTGCATTTTTATAGCACTGTTCGCTGTAAAAATTACAATGGTCCCAAAATAGTGTCAAAAGTGTCCGATATTTTTGGGGGATATTTATTATAGCAAAAAGTAAAAAATATTGAATTCTTTTAAAAATTGTCCCTCTATTTTTGTTTATAGCGCAAAAAAATAAAACCGCAGAGGTGATCAAATACCACAAAAAAAAAGCTCTATTTGTGGGAAAAAAGGACGCCAGTTTCGATTGGGAGCCACGTCGCATAACCGCGCAATTGTCAGTTAAATCGACGCAGTGCCGAATCGCAAAAAGTGGCCCGGTCTTTAAGCTGCATAATGGTCGGGGTCTTAAGTGGTTAAAAAAGAAAAATAGGCTGCAGTTTACTACCGCATTAAAAAATGTATAATGAATTCCAAAATTTGAATTGCTTGTGAATTATTTGTTTAAAGTTTATGTATGTGTGTTTTTGAAGGCCATAAAGAAGAATTAGCGCTCCATCCAGGTTGTCTGTGTCCTAGCTTTTTGTCCTGTGACTATTGTTACTAATACTGAAGCCTCATGTACACTGGACATTTTTTTTTTCCTCCCTGGACGCCTTGCTTCAGGGGAGGCAAAGGCAGTATTAAAAAATGCATTTTGTAAAAAGCTTTTAAGCGCGTAAAGCGTTTTTTATGTTAAAATGCTATTCTCTTAAACATGCCCTGGGTTGTTTTTTTCTGTTCTGTAGATCTTAGGCCCCTTTCACACGTGCGGACCGTATGTCCGCATTTTCATCCATCCGTTGCGGATGAAAACGGGACATACATTGGTCCCTATGTGATTGCGGGTGTCAGCGGATGACCATCAGCACCCTTGATCTCCTGAGACCATACTGATCATCCTAACACAATCCACCTGGAGCGGTAACTTTCTTTCTGGCATTTGTACGGTGGTCAGTGCTATAAAAATGGACTTGCTGTATAAATGACACTGGCAGAGAAGTGGTGATCAAGGGGTTAAATGTGTTCCCTGGGAGGTGTTTCTAACTATGGGAGGATGGAACTGACTGGGAGTACAGAGAGATTACTGTTCCTAATCACTAGGAACAGAAAATCACTCAGTACTCCCCTGACAGAACAGGGATCTGTTTGTTTACATTGACAGATCCCCGTTCTGGCTCTCTGTGGAGCGATCGTGGGTAGTCGGCGCCTCTGGCCACACGCATCAGATCCCCGCTGTGTAGTGGGTGGGCGCGTGTGCCTTCTATAGCTGTTAAAGGGACCGACGTACTGCTATTCGCAGGATCAAGTTGAGCTGCCGCAATAAAATGATGGCAGCTGGCCGCAAGTGATTAAAGTGACAATCAGCACTACCATTAGGCCCATTTTCAAAATTTACAAACTGGAGCTGAATGGTACTTTAGAGTAAAAGTTTCAACAAAGCTTTCTGAAAGCTCTGAAAATGCTTTGTAAAAGCTTGCTGTTCACACTGCTTTTGAACAGAGTGATGCCCATGTGAAACAGACCCAAGAGTTGCTGTGTGCCTGTGTTGCCCTGGAACCAGCAGATGGCAAATCTGGTTGACTTTGGCTACATTTGTATACAGTCGAGCAGCTCTAAATTCTGAGTAAATGTGCAAAGTAGAGGGAATTTTCTGTTCTTCAGTACAGGATGTATAGCGTGTATATGAAATTTAATAACTCACTCATAGGTTTGCTTAGATCAAACAATGAGATTGTTTTATAACTCAAACCTGGAAGGGCCCTACCCTTAAGTGTAGTACACACAGGCGGCATTGGCCAGTTCAATATAAACCGGCCAACATTAGGCTTGTGTGTATGGAAGCCAGACCAACAGAAGCCGGCCTTTAATCGAAGGGTCATCGATTAAATTGAATTGTTAGTACAGCGGCTCCGACCTGAGCTAAATGGAAAAAAAAATTGTAGTGTGTACGAAGCTTTAGTATAGTGGCGAGCAGATCCAGAAGCTAATAAAAGTAATGTTACATGAGCAGATAGGTGCCAACCTTGGGCTAAACAGTTCCTGCCCTCCAGTTCTGACACGCAACTACTCACCTGTGGTGGGGCCGTTGCCTGTAGTGTTTTCAGATCCCTTTACTTGATCCCACCACTGCCCTTTCTCCCTCCTCTCTATCTGCAACATGTCTGATCACCCCAACCTCTTTTTTCTTGAATTTTTAACCTTTCCATCACCCTACTGGAGGACTACCCCCGAAAGAGCTGCTGGTTTTATTTGGGTGGCACGTTACCTCTGTCTTCCCACCGTCTAGGGTACTGGATGAGAGGTGCAATAAAGTCATTGGGCCATATTCAGATAGGTTAGCGGATCTTTAGATCCGCGTAACCTATCTGATTTACGATCCGCCGCCGCAAGTTTTTGAGGCGAGTGCTTAATTCAGAAAGCACTTACCTCAAAACTTGCAGCGGCGTATCGTAAATCCCCCGGCGGAATTCAAATTCCGTGGCTAGGGGGAGTGTACTATTCAAATCAGGCGCTTCCCCACGCCGATCGAACAGCGCATGCGCCGTCCGGAAATTTTCCCAGCGTCCATTGCTCCAAATGACATCGCAAGGACGTCATTGGTTTCGACGTTTACGCAAATTACATCCATCCGTATTCGCGAACGACTTACGCAAACAATGTAAAAAATTCAAATTTCGTCGGCCATACTTAACATTGGCCGCGCTTCATAGACCCAGGGGTAACTATACGCCGGAAAAAGCCGAACGCAAACGACGTAAAAAAAAAGCGCCGGGCGGTCGTTCATTTCTGAATCGGCGTAACTCCTCATTTGCATATTCCTCGCGTATACAAACGGAAGCGCCACCTAGCGGACAGCGTGAGATTGCAGCCTAAGATCCGGTGGTGTAAGTCACTTACACCTGTCGGATCTTAGGGAGATCTATGCGGAACCTGATTCTATGAATCAGGCGCATAGATCCGACCGACGGAACTCAGAGATACGACGGCGTATAAAGAGATACACCGTCGTATCTCTTTGTGAATCTGGCCCATTGTCCACACAACAGGTGTCTTTTCTGTGCTTTTATTACCCAACGGGATAAAAATGGTAAATAGTAGGAGAAATTGACTGATAGAAGCAAAGGAAGATGACAGATTCAGGTGTAACTGGCTACTGGAAACAATCCTGCTTCCAACGACAATTCTCTTCACCACTCTGGCCAGAGTGTGTATACTGCACCTGGATAGGCCTCTCTCACCAGCCTAGCAGCCAGAGTGTCACTCGGAAACTTTAGGGTGAAGTCTCTGCCGCAGACCCTCCTAAAGGTGGAGATAGCTTCGGTCCAAAATCCTTCTCAACTGCACCCGGATCTCCTTCTAACAGCTTTAGTTATGTCAGGAACTGATAGGCGACCATCGTCTAGCCTCTCAGAAACATAGGGCCAGATTCACAAAGAGATACACCGGTGTATCTCCTGATACACCATCGTATCTCTGACTTAAACTGGTCGTATCTATGCGCCTGATTCATAGAATCAGTTACGCATAGATTGGTGGCAGGCCTCTGTACAGTGGTCGGTTCTAAGTGAGGGCAGGAGAGCGGTGATGCCGTGCAGACGGAGAGAAATGGTGTCATCCCTCTGCTCCCCTGCCGCACCTCAGTCATTAACGAGGCCCATGCTGTGAGGGCGGAAGAGCAGTGATGTGGGGTGGACGGAGAGAGATAATGTCATCTCTCCGTTTCTCTTGTCCGCCCGCCTCTCTGATCCAACCGGCTCTCTCACTGGCCCGCTTGCCTGCTTTGCTCTCTCATGCCACCTGTCCCCCACAGCCTGGCTGCAGAGAGGCCACTGCTGGAGCCGGTGGTTGGGGACCCCTGGACTAGAGTACAATCTGCCTGCCCATACATGGTTTGAATCTCGTCCGGTTCCTGTTGAACCAGCCAAGATTCGAACCATCAATGGCCATCTTTACTCTACGCCACCTTGAATGTTTTTATAATTACCTGTTAAAATCTCAGTAAACATTTGAAATAAGAAAATAATGTGATTTTAGCAATGTTATACGCATTATTGTTTACTCTCTATAAAGGGTACAAGAAGCAGGATTTATTTTGGTTGATTTTGCTAGATTTATAAAAACTGCATTCCCAAGATAAGGGAGCATTTCATCAAAGGTCCAGCTGCTTTGTTCCGCAAAAGGACATGGAGTTTGCAGGACAGATATACTCCAGGCTTTAGTATCATCGTGTGTGCTATATTAGTGAAGACAGATTAGACCTGTCTGCAGTCCCAGATGTTAATCTGTACCTTATAATTCTTCAGACGGCTATGTCTGATAACATCTTATTCTTTTAGCACTTGCTAGCAGTGATGATCTAAGAGCAGAACACTTGTGTTTCAGTTATGTTGTGAAGAACTCTCATAAATACGCATCTTGACAAGGAGACAAAGGGGAAATAATTGTGTATGCATTGTTTGTGGAAATAAAGATGTGTGTTGGATATCTATTGGGGTACTTGACTCCTAATTCAAAGATTTTTATAAGGCTTTATGTACATGGCTGTACATAGGGTTGCCACCTTTTCTTCAAGTCAAAGCCAAACACTTTAGTGGCGCACAGCAACTTTTTTTTTAGTATAAACTATATATATATTTTGCTATTAAATTACATTTCTAATCATATGAAGTTAATAACAAGGGGGTAGATTCAGGTAGCAATTACGCCTGCGTATCCATAGATACGCAGCGTAATTGCTAATTTGCGCCGGCGTATCGACTTTTCTGTATTCAGAAAGCTCGATACGCCGACTGTAGCCTAAGATATGACTGGCATAAGGCTCTTATGCCGTTGTATCGTAGGCTGCATTCTTACGCTGGCCGCTAGGTGGCGTTCCCGTAGTGGTCAGCGTAGATTATGCAAATTGCATACTCACGCCGATTCACAACCGTACGCGCGCCCGGCGTTCGCATTTTACGTCGTTTGCGTTCGTCGGTTTCTGCGTAAAGGCTGCTCATGCTATTAGCAGGAGCAGCCAATGCTAAGTATACCCGTCGTTCCCGCGTCGCGATTTTTGAAAATTACGTTGCTTGCGTAAGTGAATCGTGAATGGCACTGGACGCCATTTACGTTCACGCTGAAGCAAATGACGTCCTTGCGACATCATTTGCCGCAATGCACGTCGGGAAAGTTTCCCGACGGAGCATGCGCACTACGTTTGGCGCGGGAACGCCACGCCCCCTACGGGATCATTTAAATTACGCGCGCTTACGCCGGCCAGTTTTACGGAGCGCCCCCGCAAATTACGGAGCTACTGCTTCGTGAATGAAGCGTAGCGCACGTAATTTACGGAGGCGTAGCATAAAAACGGTACACTGCGCCTCCGTAAGAGGGCGCAAATCTACCTGAATCTAGGCCAAGAGTCCCCCTTTACATCAGAGTCCACCGAGTTTCCCTTTTACATCTGAACTCGCAGAGGTCCCTCACACTGTAAGGGGGAGCTCTGAAGACTCTGATGTAAGGGAGAACTCTGGGGCCTCTAACATAAGGGATACTCCAAAGACATGCTGGTAGGTTAATTGGACTGTGTGTCCCAAGCGTGTCAAGATCCTACGGGGTAAATGACCGCACCAGCCAGGAAGACACTGGCTGCAAAAAGCGCCTAGAGGCGATTCAGTTCGCATGTGTAGCACTATACAAGTCATTCATTCATTCATACTCTGGAAACCCTGATTTAACCACTTAAGCCCCGGACCAATATGCAGCTAAAGGACCAAAGGTGTTTTTACAATTTGGCACTGCGCCGCTTTAACTGGTAATTGCGCGGTCATGCAATGTTGAACCGAAACAAAATTTGCGTCCTTTTCTTCCAACAAATAGAGCTTTCTTTTTATGGTATTTGATTGCCTCTGCGATTTTTATTTTTTGCGATATAAGTGGAAAAAGACCGTAAATTTCGAAAAAAATATATTTTTCTTATAACAAAAAGTAAAAAATATTGAATAAACTAAATTTTAGTCAAACATTTAGGCCAAAATGTATTCAGCCACATGTCTTTAGTAAAAAAAATCACAATAAGCGTATATTTATTGGTTTTCGCAAAAGTTATAGCGTCTACAAACTAGGGTACATTTTCTGGAATTTACACAGCTTTTAACTAGGGCGGTGATCAAGGAGTTAAACCTTTATTAGGGGGGGGGGGGCTACCCTGGACCTAAAGGGGCCTAAAGCTAACTGCCCTAACACTTTTTTCTGTCACAAATGACACTAAATGCAGTGATCAGAAAATAAATGACACTGTGACAAGGGGCTGGGGGGGGGGGGTTGTGTGCCTATGTGTGGCTGTGTCAGTGTACTGTTAAGTGAAACTCACAGTTCTGATGTCTTCTCTCTCCTCAGCGGCGGTCGAAAAGACCGCCTCGAGGAGAGATGACATCACTTCCCCCTGCCTGTGTTTACACTTACACAGGCAGGGCGGGCAGAGGCGGCAGATAATTTGCTGGAAGCGATCGCAAGGGGGTGGCTAGAAATGAATAGCCCCCCCTCATCCCGGATCGCTCCCAGACGATTACAGACTGCCGCATGTACCGGGGGGGGGGGGGGGGGTCCCGACCCACGTCTAGGCAGGGACGTACCGGCACGTCCATCTTCCCGTACATGCCATTCTGCCGACGTATATTTACATGCGGCGGTCGTTAAGTGGTTAAGAGGGGACACTGAGAACTCTGATGTACGGAGAAGACTCTGATGTAAGGGGAACCACTGTGGCTTCTGGTGTAAAGGGGAACTCTGATGTAATGGGTGCCCAAAGAACCTTAATTTGCCTTAGTGTACTTACTCTGAGGCAGGAAAGAGAAGGGGGGGGAGGAGACTTCAGTCACAGACAGGGATGGATGTAGGCTCACTCATCCCTCTCAGCACCTCTCATCCAGATGTATCTGAGGCTGCTGGACTTCAAATTTCCAGCCCCAACTTTCCTTTTCTGAGGCACAGCACAGAGGATTGGAGTGTGGACAGACACAGAGAGGTAGGGGTGTTTGGGGGGTGGTTAGGGCTGGCTTTGGGAAGTGTTAAAGAGTGTAACAAACCCAAACTGTCCGGGTGAATCCTGGACAGGTGCAGAGCCTGCATGATCGCTCTCCTGCAGCTCTCATGTACAGCTGCCCATTGAGATGAATTAGAAGATGCAGCTCAGCGGCTGTATGCAGTTATATGCTGTAGGTTGCAAAGAACACCCATAGATTGATTCTGCATGAAACTGAAGAATGGGCAGCTCTGGAAATCAATCAGGTGAGTTAGGCCGGCCATACACGGATCTAGTCTTCCTGCTGAACCAGCCAAAATTCGAACCATTAGTGGGGTTGGGGCTGCAGGATTGGAGTCCAACCGAGTTGCAAAGGTTCAGCTGGACGGGGAACCAGTTGTGGTCAGAGGTAGAGGGGAAGCTGTCGCCACTAAGGGACCGTCCACCTTGCTATCGGAGACTACTGTGAGTAAGCCAGGGACCCAGCAGGAAAGCAGGGGTTACGCTTGAGGAGTATACAGTGGGATAGCTGTGGAAGAGCTCAGGGGATCCAGTGACGATTGGGATCTGGAAGTCTAGTGAGTGAAGATCTACAGTGGGATACTGTGAGATAAGTAAAGGACTGTTCTCTGTTATGTACAACTACCTATAGTGACTGTTGCAAGATTAGTTGCCATAGAAGACAGTGGTCCTACCTATACAGAAGTGTTATCCAGCTGAAGGCCTTCCATTGTATAGCTGTCTACCTGTAGAAGTCTCAGGCCGCGTACACACGACCGGTCCAAACCAATAAAAATGGCCTGAAGTCCAGTTTCATCGGTCCAAACTGACCAAATGTACGGCCCATCGGTCCGTTGTCCTTCGGTCAAAATTTTTTGAACTTGCTTTAAAATCGAACCGATGGACCACTGCCCGATAGGTCCAAACCGATGGTTAGTACACAAAAGCATTGGTTCAAAACCCGCGCATGCTCAGAATCAAGTCGACGCATGCTTGGAAGCATTGAACTTTGTTTTTTTCAGCACGTTGTGTGTTTTACGTCACCGCGTTCTGACACAATCGTTTTTTGAACTGATGGTGTGTACGCACATCAGACCATCAGGCCACTTCAGTGGTGAACCGATGAAAACGGTCCGTCGGACCATTCTCATCAGTTTGGACCGACCGTATGTACGCGGCCTCAAAGTCTGGCAATTATCATTGCATCTACTCAAGGGTGTCCTGGCTCTAACCCTTTCTCCCACAGTTCTGAGACAATAAATCGCTTGTTTTGCAAATGGTGGAATCCTCTTTTAACTTTAACAGAGAACATGGTGTTATCCACCAGGCTGTGGTGTGTGGTAGGACTTTCTAAATCTCAAGACTGAATGGATAGAATTGCAAATTCTTTGCCAAATAAAGCTGTGTTAACAACCTTGAGGGGAAAGGATAAATAAAGGGTAACACACTTGTCTGAAGTATTTTTTTTTGTAGAGGAATCTAATATAAGCAAGAGGATTTTTGTTTGTGATTACTTTGGGCTGCTCTTGGCTCTGCAGGCATGCGAGTTCGATTGCTTCCCTATGTCTTTTGGAGGCTTCCAGAATGTAGTGGGTGGGAGATGTAATTGAGCCAATCCCTGGGGAAGTGTGTACAGATGGTGGTTGGAGAGTACATAAATAGTTTGGAGGCTCAGAGAGCATGGTTCTTCCCCAGGAGGAGGTTCCCAGCCAGAAGGGCATCTGCACTTATTGGCAGTTCAGCTGAGGATCCTGCCTGTCTTACCGAAGTCCTAGCTGTGCAGAGTCGGGGGGGGGGGGTAGGGCAATCCTGCTGCTAATTCTTTGAGGATAGCTGGAGGCTCCACTGAGGAAACTGTCTGCCTGACTCTGGAGGGAGACATCCAAGTCCCAGGGACACTGTGAGTACAGACCTGAGAGAGGGATCCTAGTGACTGTTGCTGCTAACCCCTGGTGTTCCAAGTTTAGGAACATTGCTAGTGGTGTACCAGCACTCAAAGGATTGTGTCAAGAAGTAACTGCAAAGGGAAGAGTGTCCTCACATTCCTGTTCAGTGTTCTGGAGTATCCCACAGCTTCCCTAAGCTCCATTCAAGTTGATCTGCAATAAACTTTAAAAAGGCAACCGCTATCCTGTTTTCTGAGTAGAAGAGTGAATGTTGTCTGTTTGCCCGGATGCCACTAGACAAATTAGAGAAGAACCTGGGGCACAACCTGTTCTTGTAACTGCATCCAAAACAAACATCTTTTTGATCTTACGATTAAAAAATTAAACAAGTTATTAAAATTAAACATTCGGAATGAAACTCTGCTTCTGTATGATCACTTTCCTTCTACTTTAACCACTTGCCGACCAGCGCGGCGGCAGGTCGGCGCGATCACAGGAACCAGTGTAGCTGTACGTATGTCCATATAAGTGGGATAGCAGGTACGCACCTGCTAGAATACATACTGGCCTAAACTGAGAAAAAAAATGCTTTTAAAAAAAAAAAAAATAGGGATTATTTATTTTTTCAAAATTGTCACCTTTTTTTGTTTATAGCACAAAAAAATAAAATCGCAAGGATGATCAAATACCACCAAAAGAAAGCTCTAAAAAGGGACGTCAATTTTGTTTGGGTACAGCATCGCACGACCACGCAATTGTCAGTTGACGCAGTGCAGAATCGCAAAAAATGGCACGGTCATTGGGCAGCCAATTCTTCCGTGGCTGAAGTGGTTAATTACTCAGTCGGCTGATGTAATAGTAAAATGAGAAAATATTTTGATATGGATCTTTAGTTTGTTATTACTAGTATAGTACATTTCTCTATGCCGCATTTGTTTTTTTCAACGTGGCCTTTTCTACTATGAAGCAAGAGAAAAATATTTCTCATATTTCTAAGATTATTTCCATGCCTTGTGACTGCTGTCTCAATTCTTCAATTTGTCATGCTGTGCACACTTTTAAAGCAGGAGAAGAGTTTTTCCACTCTTGTCTCTCCAATATAGCTGGCATAGCTTGTCAGCAGCTGCCTAGTGCACAAGCAAGCTTGTAGAAACAGCTGAAATGTCTTCTGAAGATTCTTCTGCTGTTTTGGATGCCTTCAAAACTATTAATGCTTAGGGTTGCATATGTGATGTGGGTTTTGGGTGTGTGAGTTGGGTAGTACACTTGAACGGAGGACAGTATTGAGAGTTTGTAATTTATCCTTTTTCTTCTAGAATACCCAGAAGTTCTGGATGAGGTGGGGACAAATATTAGAGATTGGCGGAATAACTTGATGTTGATGTTTAGGTGTGACCACACCATAGAAAGTGTTTGTTCAATATTAGAGCATCCTTTGCAGTGCATCATATTAGTATTCATTTTATTATACAGGATTTATATAGTGGCAACAGTTTGCACAGCGCTTAACGTTAGGGAAGACAGTACAGTTACAATACAATTCAATACAGTAGGAATAAGAGGGCTCTGCTTGTTAAAGCTTACAATCTAAAAGAGAGGGTCAAGTGCTACAAAAGGTAATAACTGGGGGATGAGCTGATGGAGAAAATAAAAGTACAATTATTAGTTGGAGGCTTCTCTGAAGGTAAAGTTCTCAGGGATTGCCTAAAAGTAGAGAGTAGGAGATAGTCAAATAGATTGGAGTATGGAGTTTTGAGAGGGTGGGAGAGGCTCGGAAGAAGTCCTGGAGGCGAGCATGGGGGGAGGTAATAAGGGAAATAGAGAGCAGGAGTTCACGGGAGGAACAAAGAGAATGATTTGGTTGGTATTTTGAGACTAGACTAGTGATGTAGCCATTTGTGGATGGCTTTGTAAGTTATTGTTAGTATTTTGAATTTAATTTGTTGGGTGAGTGGATGAGAGAATTGGCAGAGAGGGATAGCAGAAAAATGATACCCTAAACACAATTTTCCATGTTAATAATTATGAAGGGCATTTCCCTTGAAGTATTGAATGGTAGTTGGAGATGGCGGCTCAAGCTTTAAGTGGTTCTAAAGGCAGAAAGTTTTGAATCTTAATGCATTCTATGCATTAAGATGTAAAACTTTCTGTGTGCAGCAGCCCCCTACTACTTACCTGTGCCCCATCTTGATCCAGCGATGTTGCATTAGAGCCTCGTCTGTCTGGGGCTCTTCCTCCTCTTTGGCGCCATTGGCTCCCACTGCCGTCAATCAAAGTCAGTGAGTCAATGAGGAGAGAGAGGGGGGTAGGCCGAGCCGTGGCTCTATGTCTGGATGGATAAACAAAGCAGTGGCTCAGCTCGGGTGCCCCCATAGCAAGCTGTTTGCTGTGGGGGCCCTTGACAAAAGAGAGGTGCCAGGAGCACTGGCGAGGGAGAAGAGGAGGATCTGGGCTGCTCTGTGCAAAACCACTGCACAGAGCAGTTAAGTATAACATGTTTTTTATTTTGAAACACAAAAAAACAAGACTTTAGTATCACTTTAACCACTTGCCCACCGGGTTAATTCTGGCACTTCTCTCCTTCATGTAAACATCACAATTTTTTTGCTAGAAAATTAATCAGAACCCCCAAACATTATATATATATATTAAGCAGACACACTAGGGAATAAAATGGCGGTCATTGCAACTTTTTTTCTCGCACGGTATTTGCGCAATCATTTTTCAAACGCCTTTTTTTGGGAAAAAAAACGGTTTCATGAATTAAAAAATAACAAAACAGTAAAGTTAGCCCAATTTTTTTGTATAATGTGAAAGATTATGTTACGCCGAGTAAATAGATACCTAACATGTCACGCTTTAAAATTGCGCACATTCATGGAATGGCGCCAAACTTCGGTACTTAAAAATCTCCATAGGTGACATTTTAACATTTTTTACAGGTTACTATTTTCGAGTTTGAGAGTAGGTCTAGTGCTAGAATTGTTGCACACGCTCTAACGCACACAATGATACCTCACATGTGGGGTTTGAACGGTGTTAACATATGTGGGCGGGATCTGCATGCGTGTTCGCTTCTGCGCGCGAGATATCGAGGACAGGGGCGTTTTGAAAAAAAAAAAAAAATTATTTTTATTTTACTTAATTCTTTTTATTTTTACACTTTAAAAAAAAAAAATTGGATCCTTTTTATTCCTATTACAAGGAATGTAAACATCCCTTGTAATATGAATCAGTGTGACAGGTCCTCTTTATGGAGACATATGGGGTCAATAAGACCCCACATCTCTCCTCCAGGCTTACAAGCATGAAATCGGTGAAAAAAGAATCACCGATCACATGCCGACAGCCGCGATTGCGGCTTTGTTTACTTCCGGGTACCGGGCATGACGTCATAACGTCGCGCCTGGTCCTCCGACGGTAATAGAGATGACTATGACCGTCTGGTCACCAGTCATCTCTATGGTTCTGCAGCAGACGCCGACCGATTCGCTCTCCGGGCCCCCGGGAGCGCCCGGAGAAGCACTTTGATCGTTCTTATGGTGCAGAGAATGGGCGGCTGAAGACGGGGATATCTAAATGATGCCTGTAGCTGCAGGCATCATTGAGATATCACTGCTCAAAGTGGAGGACGTCCTAGGGATGTCCTTGGTGGTAAAGAGGTTAAAGATAAAAGAGAACGATTGCTCCTTCTGAAAATTTACAGCTGAAACTAGGAGCATTCATATGTCTGTGGACCCTTTATATTTCGGTCTGGCCAAGCACTTTTTGGCATTGAAGCAATCGGCTTGCATTCAGGTTCTACCTCCTCCATAGGCAGCCAGATCATCCAAATGCGGCTTGCCCCCATTGAATGTTTGTAAGTACCTTGCCTTTATTATTATAGATAAAGGTAATGTTATTATATCACACTTTTGGTTTTACAGTACGGTATATTATGACACTTATCATTTTCTCTAAAGCGAGGTTGCAAAGAAAGGACGTGCACACCTAGTAACATACAGCATTACACTACAGCATAAATGCTTAACAATTTCTCAAATCAAGAGGTAATCTTGAAAAGAAGCTCCGTTACTTCCATTTGAATGTTCTCGTTGGTGATAGCAGAGGACAGTTTCAAATCAACTAATGTTCTACAGTGGCTGATAGTCAAGTGAGGAACAAAAGTCGTTTAATCAGGTAACTTGTTAAAACTTGGGTAATCAAGGGTTTTTACACCACACTACCACACATAGCCATTATACACACTTGTCTCTTGAAATCTGAGGTTTTTCCATTATTTCTGAGAAGGAGCAGAAGTCCTCTTAATCAGAAAAGAAAAGAGTCTCTTGATTTTTATTTTTTTTATTCCTTGCACAATCAAGTCCTGAACCAATCAATATTTTTTTCTCTTGTCTGAATAACCGAGCTTTGAGAAAGTAACCTTTCTTTCAGCATGACACTGCTTAGATTACAGGCAGACTTTGCAAGGATTAAAATATCTGTCACTGCTCTGCAAAATAACTCTTGCTCTTATATAAGATGCTAAAAAAAAGTTTGTCTGTTAGTCAAGGGAAAATATAAGTCTGTAGAAATGCTAATTCAAAGGTAGATTTGCAGTTTGCCTTTGACATGAACATCAATGTTTTTTTTTTTTAAAAGTGCATATTAAGTTCTTTAATTAACCATCTAAAAGCTACTGCCTATAGCTTTAGCTGATTTTATTCATGAGAAAAAAACTGCACTAAGAGCTGTAGTGTCAAATTATAATAGAGGTGGGATATCCTTTATCTTCATGGTTTTTAAAACGGAACTAAGTTTTATAATTGAATTGAATGGGGAGAAAATCTCATGTGTGAAAATGACATGGCAGCACATGTTAAATCATACTTGATGTTGCAATAATTTTCAGTTGAGTTTAGTGAGAACAAATCCTTGGAGCAAGGTGTGATAGAACACACTGTTGACATCTATGTTCCCATGTTCACTTGAAGGGCAACTCCAATGTCAAGTACAAACAGATGTGAGCAATATGTGAAAGCTCTATCTGCTGCTTTTAAAGTGTATCTAAGGCCAATTTAGTTTTATTAATTTTGGATGGAGTTGGGAATTGTAGAAAACCCTTGTCTGTTTTTTTGCCATCTGTGTTTCATTGGGAAGATTTCCCGTATGTCTTGTCATTAAGACATAGCAGGAATTAGAAGGAAATCTCTCCACATTAAGAAATACCATTTTAGAAAGTTGTCACCAGAATAAGTATCGCCATTGAAAGCTTTTCCATTTATCCTTTTCCAAAGCCAACTCAAAAATTTTGAATTTACGCTCACTTTCTGTCCCTGTCACATAGGTCACCTGTACAAATGGAGGGGTGAATTCCCCTAGTGAGGACACAGATGGACCACAGTAGGACTATATCTGCATTACTTTCCGGTTCCCTCACTCATATTTGCTTCTAGC
This sequence comes from Rana temporaria, assembly GCF_905171775.1. Taxonomy (NCBI): domain Eukaryota; kingdom Metazoa; phylum Chordata; class Amphibia; order Anura; family Ranidae; genus Rana; species Rana temporaria. The sequence continues at coordinate 60,650,080 of NC_053491.1, forward strand.
ATTTTCGGATTAAATCCTTCTTGGATCCTCTAAAACACAAGGAACAGATAAGGCCCCATTCACATAGACTTTCTGATTGGAACCTCCATTCTTCTCTTTGGAGCGGCATGTGTAAACAAACATGAATCCATTTACACCCACTTATATTCATTGAGATTGCCAAAACACACAAATGAGGATACGCCTGGCAGATGACAGTCAGGCATAAACGGACAGGTGGTCTGTTACATCCGGCAACCCATAGAGGAGAGTGGTCTGTGTCTGCTCTGCATGAGTGGACCTGACACAGACCAGTCATCCACATGCTCAGCGGGGATCAGTGGAGAGATCTCCTGCTGAGCAAGCGGATGGCAGCCGCAGTCCGTCCCGTTGTAAAGGGGGCCTAAATTCCCATTCTAGCACCTTTTAAATTGCTTGTTTGTGCATTTTATCAGTACTCACTGCAGAATTCATTAGCACTGTAGAATGTAACTTTGCATCACCAAGGTTGATTTTTTTTTTTACTTGGTTCACTTATTTGTAACAACTACCATGCATGGATTTATCTCATTCCAATAAAATCTCTGAAAAGTAAAAAACAAATGGGTTCTAACTTCTTACCACTATATCAAAAACAAACAAAATATTTACACTTTACAAATTTCAAACAACTGGTAAGTTTAGTTTGCATACTGTACATGCAATCACCCCCTTTTGTTTTTTAGTTTTCCATGGGTATTTAAAAGTGGCCAAAGTATTTCTAACAACTTTTTAGAATTAAAATTAGCACCCTACTTTTGTTACAAAATCTAGATTTAGTGCTAGGAGACCTAATCATAGGGAACGTATAGTGGGTTTGTACATAATGGGGCAGATCCACAGAGATCTGCACGGCGCAGCGTATGGGAGATACGCTACGCCGCTGTAACTTACTTGTTTAAACTTCGAATCCACAAAGAATTTGCGCCGTAAGTTAGGGCGGTGTAGTCTATCTCTCGGGGCGTAAGGGCGCCTAATTCAAATCGGCGAGTAGGGGGCGGTGTTTCATTTAAATGAAGCGCGTCCCCGCGCCGAATGAACTGCGCATGCGCCGTCCCTAAATTTCCCGCCGTGCATTGCGCTAAATGACATCGCAAGGACGTCATATTTTTTAAAATAGACGTGAATTACGTCCATCCCAATTCACGGACGACTTACGCAAAAAAAAATTCAAAATAAACGCGGGAACGACGGCCATACTTAACATGGCAAGTCTAACTATATGCCGCAAAACAGCAGCTTTAACTATACGCCGGAAAAAGCCGACTAGAGACGACGTAAGAATGCGACGGCCGCGCGTACGTTCGTGGATCATCGGAAATAGCTAATTTGCATACTCGACGCGGAAAACAACGAGAACTCCACCCAGCGGACATCGAAGTATTGCATCTAAGATCTGAAGGCGTACGAAAGGTCGGATCTAACCCAGATGCCGTCGTATCTTGGTTTGGGGATTCAAACTAAAGATACGACGCTGGAAATTTGAAAGTACGCCGGCGTATCAGTAGATACGCCGGCGTACTCTCTTTGTGGATCTGCCCCACTGACTTTTGGCATTATGGTTAAGATTAAACATTTTATATATATTTTTTCAGGCAAATATAAAATATTGCAGATTCATATTTTGTGTTTTCTTATGCATCCAGCACACCCCTTTTTTCCAGTTTCCCCTCACTTAAAGAGGTAATAAACCGTAAAAATAAAATGCAAAAAAGGTCCCCTGCAGAAAAATAGAATAATGTGCCAGTATGTATCGCAAACTGGCACATTATGAAAGACTTACCTTAGAACAAAGCTCTCCAGTGGTGTGCTGTCACTGTTGACAGGGCTTCCATCTTCCCCTGGTCTTCCTTCTGGGTTTGCAGGCTTTGGCTGTTTGAATGGCCGAGCCACGATGACGTCACAGCCATGACACACCATCCATTGAGATTGCAGTGCATATGCGCTGGTGATGTCATGACTTCTACTGTAGTAAGTATCTCCTAAACCAGTGGTTCTCAACCCTGTCCTCAAGTACTCCCAACAGGCCATGGGAATTACTTAGATAAAATAGCTGTCCAAAATACCAAGCCATTGACTCTAATATAAAGAACCTGTGCAAGATAAAGATAAACCTGCAAACATGGCCTGTTGGGGGTACTTGAGGACAGGGTTGAGAAACACTGTCCTATACTGTGCAAATTTAGGAGATATTTACTGTATTTAATTTAGACTTACCTGTAGGTACAAGTAAACCAAGGGGCTTTACTACCACTTACCTCCATTGTGCAGCTCGTTTTGCACAGAGTGGCCCTGAACCTCATCTTCTGAGTGCCCCCGGCGGCTCCTCCATCAGATAACCCCCTCTGAGAAGTGCTCTCCCGAGGGGGTTACCTTGTGTGTGCTCTCCTAGGTCCAGGGTTTCGGGTTGTATTAAGGTGAAAAAACACAAAGGTTTACAACCCCTTTAATAGCTCAATCAATACTGGATTTTACACACACAAGTAAAGAAGTTGGAACAGGCTTTTAACTGGAGTGAGAAAGCATAATATAGGAAGGGGGAAAATTATCTAAAACATATATAATGTATATATAATAGATCATTAGATAGACATTTTGCTAACAACACAAGCACTGCTCACTGCACTCTGTACTCTAACAGGCCTTGTAGACATACCACCTCTTTTTCTAAGTAATACAAGTGTGCATGAGTATACTTCTGCTGAAAGCATTATTCAATCTGAACTTGAGGCAGAGTTACCTTTGCAATGCCTCCTCCTGCCCCTCCCCCTCCCACCCTTTTTTTTAGGGGATGATAAATATGGTGAAATACTAACCATTTTTCGTCTCTTCTGGCAGCTGGCACTCCCCTGTCCAACGCTCCAAGGTGTGTCCAGGCCACTGGTGTACCCTCATTTAATGGATCACTTGTCCTACATTGTACGAGATGACATTGAAAAGCTGCGACCAGTTGGACAGTGAAGAGAAGCAGCCATTAGGAAGTCTATGGAAGCAAGAAGAAGGTCAGTATTTCACCTGTCGAAAAACAACAAACAAAAATTCCCAGCTCATTTACCGGCCAGCCTGCAACTAACCAAATTAACCCTGTGTAACAGTTCACATTAAAACAAGAGCTTTAGTTTGCGCACATTTGCAAATACTTGCATAAACTGTAGAAGCCAAGTCACAACACACCGGAGTACTGCAGTCCTAACTATAAATTTTCCAAAGATGGTGCACATATATGGATAGATTAAGGGCAGATGTTCCTAGAGGAAGCCCACCCCTCAAAGGTATTTCACCTTATTTCAGTCCTCTTAGGCCTCGTACAGACGAGCGGATATCCGATGAAAACGGTCCGCCGGACCGTTTCCATCGGATATGTCCACTGGCAGATTTTGATCTGATGGCTGTACACACCATCAGATCAAAATCCCTGCGGAAAACATCCGCGGTGACGTCGCCGCAACGATGACGCGGCGACGTGCGCGACCCTGGAAGGTAAATACTTTCACGCATGCGTCGAATCACTTCGACGCATGCGAAGGATGGGGATCAGGCGGACTTATCCGGTGAGTCTGTACAGACGACCGGATAAGTCCGAAGGACAGGATTCCAGCGGATAGATTTCTTAGCATGCTAAGAAATTTTTATCCGCTGGAAATCCGTCGGCTGGATTTCTATCCGCTGGAAAATGTCCGCTCGGGCCTACACACGACCGGATCTGTCTGCTGGAACTGATCCGCGGATAAATCCCAGCGGACAGATCCGGTCGTGTGTACGGGGCCTTAGACAAAAGGAACAGTTGACCTTTGCAGTGCCAGGGCAGGGGGTTTATGGTGGGGACGTTCCATGACCCACTGCAAGTGTAACTTTGTCTCCAATCAGATATCAGCTTTAATCTATGCTTGCATAGAGAGCAGATATGGAAGGATTAGCTGAATCACTTGTCTGACTACTATTTTATGGACAACTAGTGCAGGACCTGTGGTATGGAATATGATCCCAATCAGCTTCTAACTTCAGCTTGTTCAATTTACCCTTGACACTTTGACAAAAAACCTGGAAGCTGATTGGTTTCTATGCAGAGCTGCACCAAATTTTGCACCTTCCAGTTTCAGTAGATCTCCCCCATTGAATAGGAAATGATGCCAATTAAAACACATCTGAAACAGTCATTCTTACTGATATTTCTTTCACCTTGCTAACAAAGTCTGTGCATCCAAACGCTGGTACCTGGCATCCATGAACATGGAATTAATGACTGAAGCACCCAGAATATACAAGCATTACTTTGTTTTTATAGCCTGCTTCTAAGATGGAAATAGTTGTGGATTTTTTTACTTTGTAATACCATCCAATATATATGGTAATTTTGGGTTAGGTAGAAAGATGTAACTCTGATACAATTTGTGTATTATAATTCGATGAATGAATACATAAATTCATTATATTTGTGCCTGTATTGTTTCTTCCTGTAATGTCAAGAAGAGGTATTCTGCATTTCATTTATTCAATATACAGTGCAGTCAGAAAAAAATGTTGTTCATTATATATAATTTTTCTTTATTTTTAGGAGTTGAGTCTAAAACTTTGAAATAGTTGTAGGAGTGATTCAGATTTATTATAGCTATTTCAATTCTATTCTCCAGTTCTTTGGATGACTATCTCATGAAATCCCTGTGATAATAACTATCGAATAAGCCATTATTGAGAATAAGTTTTAACTTTGCCAACGTTGCTAGATCAAACTCAATATCCTGCTTTTCTTCCACTTCAGGAATATTATACATCTGTATCTTCATTCAATGTTATTTTTCCTAAAAGGATATATTTATACTCAAGTGTTAATTAGCAGTATCATCACCTTTATCTATGTAAATGTAGATATTTTTGGTTAATTATGCAAATACATAAACAACTGCTTGTATCCGCTTGCCACAGACCCTGACCATTTTTCTTTACCGTTTTCTAGTGACCTTTTTGGAAAATAGACAGTCAATTTATTAAGAAGCATGGCAAGCTTTTTGAAGTCGTAATTTTTTTGTCACAATTTTTTGGAAAATTAAGATATACATTTTTTTTCATGATTTTTTGTATCATCCGTGCAGTACAGCAAAATCATATAACTGGTGTGGTGGTGAATAGAGACACTGGCTGGTGACAGTATGTAAAAAATATTTTTTTTTCTATTCCTATTTATTTTAAATTTTTTAACACACCATAGTAACACTGTACCACTCTAGGGAAGTGATCAGAATTTTTTTTTTTACACATTGATTGCTTTACCAGTGAATTTCAAACCACCCCCCCCCCCCCCCAGATGGATGTGAATGTGGCAATCAAAATTCCTCCCGCCACCCACAGGAGATGGATGGGAATGTGGCGATCAACCACCCTCCCGCGCTGGAGGTGGATGGGACAGCGACAAACAGGGCATTACCTTTGGAGTCGGGGGAATGAAGAGCAGGGCCATTGATTCTCCTCCTGGGCAAACAGAAAGTGTGTCCTGTGACACAATTGGCCAGAGAGAGCTAAGACTAATTGGCCAATCAGGTCACAGGAACTGCTTCCTGATTTGCAGAGAGGAGAATCAGGAAGACAATAGTGAATGTTAATTCACTATTCTCCCACAAAAAGGGTGGGCTTGGGCGCGGTGCTCTGTGCCCCGAGCCCACCCTTTTTTAAGTCAATTAGAGCCTCCGAATCACGTGCTTAAAAAAAAAAAAAATTGAAATTCATATGTCCGGTGCCCTGCATGTAAATTAAGGGAAGGGCGCTTGGATTAGGAAGACAATTAGGAAGACAATAGTGAATGTTAATTCACTATTGTCCCACAACTGGATGGGCTTGGGCGCGGTGCTCTGTGCCCCGAGCCCACCCTTTTTTAAGTCAATTAGAGCCTCCGACTCTAATCACGTGCTTCAAAAAAAAATTGAAATTCATACGTCCGGTGCCCTGCATGTAAATTAAGGGCAGGGCGCTTGGATTAGGGGGCTGTGCCCCATATGGACAGGCCGCCACTGGTGTACTGTTTATTGATGATTTTTTTTTATTGGACTATAAGGCATAAGAGGTTGCCCAAAGTCTGACAGTCCCTGCCTTCTCTACAGCCTGATTTCATATACAGCGTCCACAAATTGGCAGTAGGTACTGGTTTTAAAGATGTTTTTAAATACCAGGGCAGCAAAACCAAACTTTTTTTGTTGCGTCACTCTACAACTGATTGGTGCAGAAGTCTTGCAAGGTTAGTGAGTAGTACCAATTATATTAAACATGGTTCTATTTTAGGCTCCTAAAACAGGGCACAGATTGGCTGAACAATATGGAGGATATATTGTCAAAGTAGTTGTACTTTAATTTAGTGTTCATGGTAGTCTTTGCAATGCACATGTCAGCAAATATTGCCTCTCAGCTAAAGTCACAATGTCTGAGCCAAATGATTTATAAAACTTCACAAACAATATAACAGTATAGCACTTGCAGCCTGAGTAATGGCTTTAGAGTTATGCTATACTGGATACATATGCATGTGCAAGCCAAGTAAATGAATGGAAATGAAATGTGACAGCCTAGAGCTTCAGCTCAGTCAGTTGTTGGGCCAATAGCCTCTGGCTCATGTGAAAAATTCTGCGAAGAACAGTACCCACTCTACCTCAACATAACTTTGAATAGCGAGCCATGGAAGCAGAGATGGCTATCACTTTTAATGAGGATAATGATGCCCTTGTTACTGGTATTTAAGCTCATGATGAAGTTTTTTAGACACAGCAGAACTGTAAATTTCAATCAGATTTTAATGCTCCAGCAACTGAAAGATGGTGCATATATCAGCGCTTTCATGTAAAATATTTAACATCCACTTTAGAAGATATTGACTCATTTTGTCTTCCTTCTGTGTTTCAGAATGACTCTAATTGTTCAGGAGCAGTGTTAAGTGATCAATGTAGCAGAAACCAGTACTTTTGTAGAATTTAAAACTTTGGGTACTTAGGAAGTGAATTAATGATTATAACGTGGCTAAAGTGCTGTGGGTTCCTACGGCTACAATAAGGAACTAGAATGAGAGTAATGCCGCGTACACCCGATCAGTCCATCCGATGAGAACGGACCGATGGACCGTTTTCATCGGTTAACTGATGAAGCTGACTGATGGTCCGTCGCGCCTACACACCATCGGTTAAAAAACCGAGTGTGTCAGAACACGGTGACGTAAAACACAACGACGTGCTGAAAAAACGAAGTTCAATGCTTCCAAGCATGCGTCGACTTGATTCTGAGCATGCGTGGATTTTTAACCGATGGTTGTGCCTACTAACGAATGTTTTTTTCCCATCGGTTAGGAATCCATCAGTTAAATTTGAAGCAAGTTGGCTTTTTTTTTAACTGGTGGTTAAATAACCTATGGGGCACACACACGATCGGTTTTGACCAATGAAAACGGTCCATCAGACCGTTGTCCTCTGTTTAACCTATCGTGTGTACGAGGCCAAATAATAATAATAATAGTGCTATTATTTATAGTGCGTTTATCCTTAGGGATCCAAAGCCCTTTATAAAACATGCTAAAAAAGTATAAAGGTAATGACTAATCAGCTCTATAGACTTGAGTGAACAAGTGTTTTTAGGCACTTTTTAATATGCCCAGCAATTGATCCTTACAGAAGACGAATGGAGTGAGTCCTGAAGTTCTAAGCCTCACACAACCGGTTTTCCCAGCAGGAAAACTGCCAGGAGAGCTTTTGGCCGGGAAAACCGGACGTATGCTTCCTCGCAGTTTTCCCGTCAGGAAAACAGCCGGGAATCCCGTCTGGAAAATAGAGAACCTGCTCTCTATTTTCTCAGTGTTTTTTTTCCGTCAGATCCACTACTTACCTATGGGAAAGGCTGCGAGGCAGTGCCGATGGAGCATACACACTCCTGGGATTCCCGGCCAAAGCTTCATGGCAGTTTTCTTGCCGGGTTCTCGGCTTTCCCCTCAGTTTTCTCGGCTGACTTTTTACCACCGAGAAAACCGAGCATGTGTACATGGCTTTTGATTTACGTGTGAGAGGGCCGCTAAAATGATGTGGAAAGAGTAAGTAAAGTACATTCATTTTAAACGCTTGCCGACAGGCGCGCGAACATATACGTCAGCAGAATGCCACAGCTGCGCAAACCAACGTATGTATACGTAGCTTTGAATTTCGCACACGTGCCCCTGCTGCATGCTCGGTAACCGTGCCCGCGGGACCCACAGACTCGACGTCCACTGGTGTCTCGCGATCACGTCACGTAACTGCCTTTGTAAACAAGGCATCTCCCTGTTCTGCCTAGTTACAGGACACTGATCGTCTGATCCCTGTCATCCCCTGTCATGTCACAGTAAGCCCCGCCCCCACACAGTTTGACTCCCTAAGACACACTTAACCCCTTCCTCACCCCCTAGTGGTTAACCCCCTTCACTTCCAGTGTCATTTACACAGTAATCAGTGCATTTTTATAGCACTGATCTCTGTATAAATGACAATGGTCACAAAATAGCATCAAAAGTGTCCGATGTGTCCGCTGCAATATCGTAGTCACGATAAAAATCGAATATCGCCGCCATTACATGTAGAAGAATACGTATTGGCCTAAAATGAGAAAAAAACATTTTTTATATATTTTTTGGGGGGATATCTATTGTAACAAAAAGTTAAAAATATTGCTTTTTTCAAAATTGTCCGTCTAGTTTTGTATATAGCGCAAAAAATTTAAACCGCAGAGGTGATCAAATACTACCACCTTCTCTTTTAGCTTTTCGAGGATCCCTGAAAACCCTCCTCTTCAGAGAAGCCTATCCTACCCACATCTAACAACTGTATTTTAACTTTGCCCACCTGATCACCCCCCACATCTACTACCCTCTGTTCCACTCCACCCTCCCTTCTAGATTGTAAGCTCTAACGAGCAGGGCCCTCTGATCATTCCTGTATTAAATTGTATTGTAACTATAATGTCTTCCCTGATGTTCTAAAGCGCTGCGTAAACTGTTGGCGCAATATAAATCCTGTATAATAATAATAATAACTACCAAAAGAAAGCTCTATTTGTGGGGAAAAAAGGACATACATTTTGTTTGGGAGTCACGTCGCAAGACCACGCAATTGTCAGTTCGCTGTGCAGAATCGCAAAAAGTGGCCCGGTCATTTGGCTGCCAAATCCTCCGGGGCTGAAGTGATTAAGGGATAACTCTTTTTAAAAGACAGTGAAACCTTCCTACAAAGTTCCCTTACACCTTTGCCCCAAACCCCCTAAGCAGGTGTAGTCCCCATGCACCAAATTGTCCTACTTACCTAGTTCTCTCTCTGAGGTATGTGCTATTGTTACCATTCCTCCACCAGCTTCTTGGCCTGATGTCCATACAAGTACAGTTTGGCCCTATAGATTTCTATGGGACTGGGAAATACAAAAATTATTATTTTGCTGCTCAGCAAATCAACTGTGCCAAAAAAGTGTTTAGAAGTTTAATTATCTCTACTAAGGCCGCATACACACGATCGGTCCATCCGAAGAGAATGGTCTGATGGACCGCTTTAATCAGTCCAAACCGATCGTGTGTGGGCCCCCATCGGCTAGTTAACCTTCGGTCAAAAAAATAGGAACTTGCTTTAAAATTTAACCGATGGACACCTAACCGATAGGTCAAAACCGATCGTTAGTATGCAAAAGCATCGGTTAAAAACCCGCGCATGCTTAGAATCAAGGCAACGCATGCTTGGAAGCATTGAACTTCGTTTTTTTCAGCGCGTCTTGTTTTACGTCACCACGTTCTGACACGATCGGTTAATTAACCAATGGTGTGTAGGCGCAACGGACCATCAGTCAGCTTCATCGGTTAACTGATGACAATAGTCCTTCGGACCGTTCTCATCGGATGGACTGATCGTGTGTACGAGGCCTTAGTCTTGCTCACAGAACGTAAAAAAGCCTTTGAAGCCTCATTTAAAGTTCTCTTCCACTGGTACTTTGATCCAGCTTGTGTAGTAAAATTTGTATCTCATTATTCCTCAGCCTGTTTCTATGGCTGTGCGGTGAAGTTGGCACACATTTCCTTATCTGGTGGTCCTGCCCTTTCATTAAAAAGTATTGGGTGGAAGTATTTGGGATGCTGTTGACGTCAGGGGTCAAGTCCTGGGGAAAAAAGTGTGGGAACTCCCACCCAAGATCCACTCCCCCACCAAAAAAAAAATAAAAAATGATACACTCATATGCATAATTACTAAACCGCATGTTTAGCATGTTCTTTCTAAATCCCACGATAACTCGCAGCAGACCTCCGCAATGTCTCCTGGGAACAATGACAAAAGCTCCCAGGAGACATTGCGGCATTGAGGAAGTGACGGAATAACCGCACACTACCCGATGAATCCATATACAGGAAGCGGCCAGTAACATAAAGGATTACTAAGCTTCGCCTGCCCCTGACAGTGACTCGAGCTGGGCATCGCTGCTTAGTGAAGGATTGGCTCGGGCGACGCGACTGCTCTAGTCCTGCAAAGGAAACTGCGTTCCTGCTGTAAAAAAAGTGCAGGAACTCCGTTCCCACGCGTTCCCGCAGGACTTGAGCCCTGGTTGACGTGGTTTGGAAAAGCCCTTTCTCCTGATCGTACTATAGTTCTCAAAATACTGTGAAAATTAGGAGGTTGCATTTTAAGTTACTTTTGCAGATTACCACGGCTGCTAAGCAAACAGTTGCAAAGGCATAGAAAACGCCAAACCTTTGTCTAGCAGAGACCAAGAATAAAACAGATCATAATTAATGGTTCATGATTCAAATACTAAAAGCGATATTGAAGTGCATTTTTTTTTCTTTATTAAAATAACAAACATGTCATACTTGCCTACTCTGTGTAATGGTTTTGCACAGAGCAACCTTGAGCCTCCTCTTTTTGGGTCCCTCACCAGTGCTCCTCCCCTCCACCGAGTGCCCCCATAGAAAGATGTTTCCCATGGCGGGGACTCGTATGGATTTGCTCCCGAGCCAGGCTGTTTGTGTCCATACAGACACACAGCCCGTGTCCACCCCCACCCCCGGGTCTTTGCTCACCGGTTTTTACTGACAGCAGCAGGATCCAATGGTTATGGTGTCCATGGATTACTTTTCTGTATGTCTGCATATATGGATCCTAATTAATGGCAGGGGGCTGTGAATTCATGATCTGGCTGCTAAATAACATTTCTGATGATATGGTATATTCATTGAAGGGAAAATGTCTCCTGCTTTTCACACTTTCTATTCCATAATCTCCAATAGCTATCTTCATTAGGTTTCTGTGTGGCAGCACTTAGAACCTCTTATTCTGCAAAAATCTTCCACTTTATGATTCAGATTGTCCAGACAGAAATAGACTCTTAAGCCCCGATCGGATTATCCGACAGGAATTGTGTGATGACAGGCTGTTGTCGAAAAATCCGCCTGTTTGTATGCTCCATCGGACAATTGTTGTTGGACAAAGGTGACAAAGGTGGGATAGCATGTTTTAAAATTGTCCGCCAACAAATGTGTTTTTGCGGATTATCCGATCGTGTGTACACAAGTCCGTCGCAATGCTCACCATAACACAACATTAGCAGACGTTGCCCAAAGGGTGTCGCTAAAGAGTGGAAAAAAACACATAGTTTTGTGTTTGTTGGCCAACAACTCTTTGCTGTTTGTATGCAATACAAATTCACAGACAACGCCCTTCGGACAAAAGTCCTACGCTTTGTCTGCAGAAAATCCGATCGTGTGTATGAGGCTTTATTTTCTACTATTTAGGCTACTTTTTGGGATTCAGCAAGGGATCATCTATCACCTCATGAACACATGCACAGGGCTATATATATATAGGGTTTTTCAAATTCATGAAGTCATTAAACTCGGGGTGGTTTTTTCATGCTACTATCGGTATCCCTGAGTCACGCTCGGGGTAGATGTGCAGAGCGTGCAGCGGCGCGGCTTACCTTTCGCAGCATCCACAGACAAAGTTACTTACCTTGTCCCTGGATCCTGCGATGCCTCCCCGCTGTGTGAGCAAGCGGGTCCTAACTCGATTCACAGTGTCCCCGTGTGCCGCCGATCTCCGTTCCCTGCGACGTTACGACGCACGGGGGCGGAGAATGGCGCCAAATTCAAAAAAGTTAACAAACACATTACATACAGTATACTGTAATCTTATAGATTACAGTACTGTATGTAAAAAATACACCCCCCCCCCTTGTCCCTAGTGGTCTGCCCAGTGTCCTACATGTACTTTTATATAATAAAAACTGTTCTTTCTGTCTGCAAACTGTAGATTGTCCATAGCAACCAAAAGTGTCCCTTTATGTCAAAAATGGTTTTAGAGCAGCTAGAAAACAGCGATAATAAATTATAATCACTTGCAGAATTGTGCGATAGTGATTTGTGGGGAAACTCGTTATAAAAAAATAAAAGTAATGACAGTGACAATTCTGCAACTGAGCAAATTTCAGTGATTTTGAGTTGATTACATTATTGAATAATTTTTATTATAATTATATTATTATTTGTTATAATTATTTATAATTATTTATTATATTATAATTTATAATTTTGTTTTTAAAAAAAATTCATACCCGGGATGCCTACTAGACTCTTGTTTGGTCAGATTTAAATGAGTTATTCCTAAGAATTACAGGCCTACAGTATAAAACGCCAAATTTCCTTGCAAAATAATTGTACCGCTTTTGGTTCGTAATTCCAGACAGAATCATACCGCCAGGGAGGTTAAAATGCTATTGCCAAGGCTGGCCATACGTTATAAAATGATATTTTTCAATTTTCTTTATATTTATTTTCAACTATGTAGTGCAAGGGCCTGCCTTATTGCATACAAAAACAGTGTTTAGGTTTAACCTCTTATTATATGGTTTTGATAAATTGTAAAAGAAAATTGTATAACGTATGGCCAGCCTAATGCCTAGTACACACGATCGGTTTTCCCGGCGGTCAAAAGTCCTGCTCAGTTGCTTTTCCCTGTGTACACACGGCCGGTTTTCCTGACAGGAAAACTGCCATGCCAGCTTTGGTTCGGAAAACCGGCCGTGTGTATGCTCCACTGCAGTGTTTCCCATAGGAAAACTGCCGAGCAAAAAAAACGCAGAGGATCGCGGCGGGAAAAAAGAGAACAAGTTCTAATTTTTTTGCTCGCAGCTTTCCTGTTGGGAAAACTGCTATTGAGCATACACACGGCCGGTTTTCCTGACCAAAAGCAAACATGGCAGTTTTCTCGTCGGGAAAACTGGTCGTGTTTATGAGGCATAAGGATTGAAAAACATTCAGCAAAGTATTTAATTCACAAGATTCACAAAAAATACATTCTCTGTTTCTGATGGGTCTCTGGAGTCAAATTGCCCATTGGATTCTTATTTTTCTAACACTCCCTTAGTACTATGAACAAAAGAAGTTGGACTTGTGATAGTGGGTTAAATATGTGATCAGTTCATCTATCCTAAAATTCTGCCATTGGCTGAGAGTGCTGATCGAGAGCCGGTCTGCTGCTGGTTTTCCAGCAGGCTCGTCCAACAGAAGTCGGCTGACACACACACACGGGCTAGGCTCAGGTTTTTTTTTTCTCAAAGCTTCATTGAACAAGCTGAAGTTAGAAACTGTCTACCATTCACAGTTGCACTGGGTTTTGCACTCTTCGATTTTAGTAATCTTCAGTGGCATATTATATTACAAATTGTGGCATTTCAACCTGAGCCGGAATAAAAAAGCTCCCTTAGGCCTCTTGCACACTGCAGCTTGAAAAAGCTCAGTACAGCTTTTTTTTTTTTTACTGAGCTAAAATACAGCCCATTAATTGTAATGTGTTTAGGCACACAGGCACGCAAACAAGCACCGTGCATTGTGAGTAAAAAAAATAAATAAAATAGACAAATCTGCATTTTTGGTCAGTAATTAACGCCTCACGCGCATAAATATGCACAAGTGCATGCAAGTGCGCGCTAATGTCTATTTTCATATTGTAGAGAACAAAAACACGAGAATAAATTTGCGTGAAAATGCGCAAAAATTCATAACAAAAACACACATGAATTAGGTCTGAAAAATGATATTGGTCAAACAGGAGTATCATGTGCAAGAGTCCTTATGCCTCATACACATGACCGGTTTTCCTGGCAGGAAAACTGCGATGAGAGCTTTTGGCTGGGAGATCCGGCCGTGTGTATGCCCCATTGCAGTTTTACCGTCAGGGAAAAAAGAGAACATGTTTTCCTGCCGGTTTTAAAGCCGGAAGTTTCCCTATGGGGAAAACCTGTGGTGGAGCATACACACGGCTGGGCTTCCCGACCAAAGCTCTCATGGCAGTTTTCCTGTCGGGAAACCCGGCCGCGTGTAGTAGGAAAAAGCTACTGAGCAGGTTTTCGATTTTCCCGGCAGACTTTTTACCGCTAGGAAAACCGATCGTGTGTACAAGGCATTATTCTGTAATCTCATTTTCCAAAAAGTTCGATTTAAAGTATAACTAAAAGCAGAACTTTTTTTTTTTGATAGAATGAAGAGGGATTAGAACACTCATCGGATTTTATTGCTGTCTGTGCCCCGTTAAGGAGACTCACCCTTTCTATTTGTCCTGTTTACCATTATCATTAAAAGTATAAGAAATTCACAAATTTTGGGTTGTCCCCAGAAAAGTAATAGAGGGGAAATCTTACAATGGGGACACAAGTTCTGGTGACCTGGTGGTAGACAAGGAACTCTCCTAATTTTCAGGGATTTCCTCTCACTTCCTGTTTGGCCATGGGACAGGAAGTGAAGGGAAATCTCTGCAATGGGACACAGATGGCAAAAAAACAAAACCAAAAAAAAAAATCTGACACAGGTTATAACCCTCCTTTACGCTATCCAAAATGGGGAAAAATAGTTTTGCCTATAATTCTACTTTAAGAAACATTAGATTAGCGGCAACTATTACTGCCAACTTCCTTTCTGATCCTAATTGACTAAACACTGTTATCAAAGAAATATGGGTGACCGTATTTCATAATGAACACGTCTAAAATGACTGAGCTTTCTAGAAGCCATTATTATAAATTACAGTAAAAAAACTGCATTTAATAGCTGATTACTTGAGTAATTGTACACTACAAGCCATAAATTTTGCTTTTGAAAGCCGGTTGACGTTAAACTATTTCATGCCTTTATGAATATAACGGCACGATTTACTGGAAACAGCACCTAGATTGGCTTTTCCCCCCTGCTGAGGACATTGTAATACTTATGCAGGATTTTGGCATTTGGGATTGCTGACATTTTTTTTATAATAATAATAAAAAAAAACAAGTGTTGGTGATTTATGCTGTTTGTAGATATCATGTCATATTTACTTATGGGTAGTTTTGCAATACTGAAAAACGCATTGGAGATGGCATGTTCCAGATGGAAACATCATCGAATCTCAAGTCTGAAACAAAAGACTTGGCAGTTCATAAGTAGCACCCCTGCTGGGAGCAGGTGTCTCCAGCTTGACAAGCTTGTGTTTTATTCATGCTTTCTTGCAGTGTACTTTTGGTTGTTACTTGGTCACGAAGGTCTCAGACTGAACTAAGACATTTCGCAAAGAGCTGGAGGTGCAGAACAATGACATGCGAAACCAATTACTTGTTTACTGTTGTCACAATAATTTCGGAACCCACTTTGACTGGAGCCACGCAGGCTGAGCTAGTTTTATTTTCAAGAACAATACAGGATCAAGTGCTAATGCGCAATATAAAGACATGTTTTTTACTTGTGCATATGGTTAGCAAAGCATAATCAAGTCTCAGGCTGCTGTGAACGTGAAGTAGACTCGGTGACAGCATTTTTCTTTTTTAAATCCAAGACACATACTTCTTCTAGAGGAGGCTTTAATTACATTAATTATATTAGTCTTTCTAACCAATGCGATACATCAGAAATCCGAGTCGTATATTAGAACTGACTTACTCGTAAAAACAAATGAGGTTTAAAGTTGTATTATTAAGATCCCTGCCTTTTTCTGTGGCCTTGCAAGGAGACACGGTACCGACAGACACCGAAGGGTTGAAGGTTGCAGGAAACAGGTAATAAATTTCTTGTAGTGCACTCTATGGAGGCCGCTATTAATTTACGTACTAGCAGTGTGATGACATGGACGGAGATGTGTTCAACTAAAATTAGAAATTCAATATGTATGCTAAACCAAAATGCCTGCAGTAATTAAATACTTTGATGAAGTCATATATTATGTTCACTGACCAAGCTTCTGGTTTGTGTGTTAACTACTTTGTGATTTATTTCAAACCAAGGAACAAGAAACAATTAAGTGGTGTGACCTATGGTAACCAGTACAATATTAGGATAAAGCGGTACTAAAGTGTTACTAAACACACAACAGTAAAATCAGTCTGTATATGCAGTAAAGCATTCTTGTTATACTCACTGTGGAACCTAAGGGGAATAGGCGTGCACACTGGGTGTGCCTGGACACACCCTAATCACCCCGTGCTGTCTCCTGAGATCTGCACTGAAATGTTGCATATAAGCATTGTGTAGCCCGCGCTGCCTGTGAAACAGTTTTACATTCAGAAGATCATGAGGCTTACCAGAGCCGCTCAGTGTGTGAAACTGTCAGATAATGTAATTACTTGCAGGGAGAGAGATCAGCTGTCAAAACTCAGTGGTGATGTCGGGAGTGGGCGGGACCGAACAGCTATCAAACACCAGCCAATGTAATGGGGTCTGGGCAGGTCGCTACATTTATGTTGTTTCCCCCATTTTCTTAAGAAGCTCAATCATTGGCTGTTTTTTGATAGCTGTTCGGTCCCGCCCACCCCCGACATCACTGCTGAGTTGTGACTGTTGGTCTCTCTCCCTGCAAGTGGTTACATTACCTGACAGTTTCACACACTGAGCAGCTCTGGCAAGCCCCACTATCTGCTGCATTTGATACTGCCCCTCTCCCCTGTCAGTATCCATGAGTGCTGCCAATCAGTGCACATCAGTGCTGCCTATCAGTGCCCATCAGTGCTGCTAATCAGGGGCACTCAGTGCAGCCTATCAGTGCTGCCTATCAGTGCTGCCAATTAGGTCCCATCAGTGCACATCAGTGCTGCCTATCAATGCCAATCAGTGCCGCTAATCAGGGACAATCAAGAGGGACCTTAGGAGGGCTGCTACACAAAGAAGGCTTTTTATGTTAATGCATAGAATACATTAAAGGGGTTGTAAAGGAATTTTTCCCCCCCAAAATAGCTTCCTTTACGTTAGTGCAGTCCTCCTTCACTTACCTCATCCTTCTATTTTGTTTTTAAATGTCCTTATTTCTTATTTCTGAGAAATCCTCACTTCCTGTTCTTCTGTCTGTAACTCAACACCGTAATGCGAGGCTTTCTCCCTGGTGTGGAGAAAGCCTCTTGAGGGGGTGTCAGGACGCCCACTAACACACAGCTCCTTTCTCTATCTGCAAAGTAGAGAGTGTCCTGACTTGCCTGCTCGCCCCCTCCCCTCTCAAGAGGCTTTCTCCACAGCAGGAAGAAAGCCTTGCATTACTGTGTGGAGTTACAGACAGAAGAACAGGAAGTGAGGATTTCTCAGAAGAAATAAGGACATTTCAAAGCAAAAATCAAAGGATGAGGTAAGTGAAGGAGGACTGCACTAAGGTAAAGGAAGCTATTTAGGGAAAACATTTTTTTCCTTTACAACCCCTTTAAGATAAAAAAAAAACTTCTGCCTTTACAATTACTTTAACTGTAGTGGCTGCATTAGTTTTATTTTTTTTTCTAGGCCCCCCCCCCCCCCCCCTATGTTTTCAATGGTGATCTGGCCAGTAACACACCTCCTGTGTTAGAGTGCCTCCCCTCTAGATAATGGAGCACAAGGAACATCTTTGGAAAGCAGCATTGTCAGTCTGGGGGAGGCGAATAAAAGATGTAGACAAACTGACAAATTGAAGCCAAATTCCAGCTCACACTGCACGTAGTTAACCACTTCACCTCCGGAAGATTTACCCCCCTTAATGACCATTTTATGTGATACAGCACTGCGTTACTTTACCAGACAATTGCGTGGTCCTGCAACAATGTACCCAAATAAAATTGATGTCCTGATTTACCACAAATAGAGCTTTCTTTTGGTGGTATTTGATCACTCCTGCGTTTTTTATTTTTTGCGCTATAAACAAAAAAAGTGCGACAATTTTGAAAATATATATATATTTTCTATTTTCTGCTATAAAACATATCCAATAAAAACATGTAAAAAAATAAATTTCTTCATCAATTTAGGCCAATATGTATTCTGCTACATATTTTTGGTAAAAAAATGTTCCCAATAAGCGTATATTGATGGTTTGTGCAAAAGTTGTAGCGGCTAAAAATTATGGGATAATTGTTTTATTGTTTTACTAGTAATGGTGTGACCATATGTCCTCTTCAGGGACTTTAGAGTAAACAGTTTATTCCAGTTACTGGAGATATATTTTGTACATTGTAAGCACACTCCCCTTTAAGCGCCTCTTCTCCAGAGGGAATAGCTGTAATATATTTAATCGATCTTCATAGTTGAGGTCCCCCCCCCCCCCCTTATTAGTTTTGTTGCCCTTCACTTAACTCTTTCTACTTCAATGTCTTTCCTGAGGATTGGTGTTTTGTAAAGGGGTGGAATTATTGATTTACCTCTGGAATGTATGTCCTTTTTAATGAATGATGAAATTTGTTCTTATAGGAGTCCCCCTACAAATGCATACTAACCTACATCAAATGGACACAGGTCTGCTGTTTGTTTACATACAGTGCCGCAAATCTTTATTGTCCTGACCATTCTTGTACATTAGTGCCCTGTAGGCTTCTATGGGATTGTCTCTGTTTGCCTCTTGCTTGAGACACATCCCCATAGAAGTCCATGGGGTGCTGATGTGCAGGCGTTGCCAGGACAGTGAAAACTTTTACTGCTGGATGTGAGTAATCTGTAATTATGGGAGGGCTAAGGTGGGTTAGGTTAGGTCAGAGGAAGGGGGCAAAAAGAATGAATGTACTTTATTTTAAATGATGTGCATACTAGCACATTATGAGAAACTTACTTTATTACGAAGCCCCCCAGTGCCACTGTGATTTGGCGTATGGAGGGTCACGTGCGGAGGTCTTCAGGAGAAACCGCGATCACGGACAGACCAGCCCCACGCCGCACATGACCCCCATATGCCCAATCACAGGGCGCCGGATACTGAAAATAGCGGCCGGAGCTTGGGGACACAGGAAATTAAAATTAAGAGGAGGCAGCCAGTAGAAGTGTCACTACTGGCACGAAAATTTCGCCCCCCTAAATGTCACGCACGGGGTCACAGGCTGCATTAACCTTCCTAGCGGTATTCCCGAGTCTGGCTCGGGGTGAGATTTTTTTACCAAAAGCGTTATCCCAGAGCCAGATTTGGGCTTGCCTCGCTGCAGCCAGAGACAAAGTTACTTACCTTGTCCCTGGATCCAGCGATGCCACCGCGCTGTGTGAGCAAGCGGGACCTCGCTCGATTCACACAGTGTCCTCCTGTGCCGCCGATCTCCATTCCCTGCGACGTTACGACGCACGGGGGTGGAGAACGGCGCCAAATTCAAAAAAGTAAACAAACACATTACATACAGTATACTGTAATCTTATAGATTACAGTACTGTATGTAAAAAATACACACACCCCCTTGTCCCTAGTGGTCTGTCCAGTAGTGTTGAGCGGAATACGCCATATTCGATTTCGCGATATATCACGAATATATAGACGAATATTCGTGAAATATTCGCTAAAATCGAATATTCGTGATATTTTATAAAACAAAAAAAATTTGCAAAATTTCGCTAATGCGAATGCGAAATTGATTGCGAAATTTTGACAACTGTGGTAGGAGAACTCTGATTGGCTCTGATGCAAAAGAAGGGCGGAGAAAGTATTCGCGAATATTCGGAAATCGAATATTGGTGATATTTTATCGAAATTTTGCTAATGCGAATGCGAAATTGATTGCGAGATTTTGACAACTCTGATTGGCTCTGATGCAAAAGAAGGGCGGAGAAAGTATTCGCGAATATTCGGAAATCGAATATTGGTGATATTTTATCGAAATTTCGCTAATGCGAATGCGAAATTGAATGCAAGATTTTTGACAACTGTGGTAGGAGAACTCTGATTGGCTCTGATGCAAAAGAAGGGGTGGAGAAAGTATTCGCGAATATTCGGAAAACGAATATTCGCGATTGCGAATATTCGGCAACATAAAAGGATCGCCTCAGCTTAGCTACTCGGCTCAGGGTCTCTAATCATACCAGAAATGCTTTTAGACGACGATAGGATGTGATCTGTTTTATATTAATATTAATATTCGGAATAGCGAATTTTGGCCGCGAAATTCGAGTTATTCGCGAATATTCGAATATGCCATATTCGTAACGAATATTCGAAATGCGAATATTCGTGAGCAACACTACTGTCCAGTGCCCTACATGTTCTTTTATATAATAAAAACTTCTTTCTGCCTGCAAACTGTAGATTGTCCATAGCAACCAAAAGTGTCCCTTTATGTCAAAAATGGTTTTAGAGCAGCTAGAAAACAGCGATAATAAATTATAATCACTTGCAGAATTGTGCGATAGCGATTTGTGGGGAAATTCGTCATAAAAAAATAAAAGTAATGACAGCGACAATTCTGCAACTGAGCAAATTTCAGTGATTTTGAGTTGATTACATTATTGAATAATTTTTATTATAATTATATTATTATTTGTTATAAATATTTATAATTATTTATTATATTATAATTTATAATTTTGTTTTTAAAAAAATGTCATACCCGCGATGCCTACTAGACTCTTGTTTGGTCAGATTTAAGTGAGTTATTTCTAAGAATTACAGGCCTACAGTATAAAACGCCAAATTTCCATGCAAATAATGGTACCGCTTTCAGCACCTTTTTTCTGAAATAATCATACTGCCAGGGAGGTTAAGTAGTGATGTGTCACTAGCCAGGATCAGGAAGCACGGCTTACTTTCACACACATCAATCAGTGAAGAAAAAAAAAGCCTCCTAACCACCAATGAGCACCAGTTTAATTCAGTACAGTACAAACATTATTAAAATCCACCCCTATACCCTCATTCACCCCTCTGCAGTATATGTGAGCCTCTTCCTGTCTCTGATCTGACCCATATATTAACCCTTATTCTGCACATCACTGCATTAACCCCTTCATGGAAATCCTCCCATTGTATATGACCTGTACATGAACCTCTTTCCCCCCCTGACCAGTTTGTGTATGACCAATACATTTAATGTATCGTGCACCATTAGCAAGCAAGATTTTTTAAACCCCCACAATACTGCCATGTATTTTCATTCCCCAAAAATTGTGAAAAAAAAAACAAAAAAAACCATATCACATAGGGGGGTGTAAGTTTAACTTTATATAATAAAAGCAAAACACAAGTGATTAATAAATACTATTAAGAGAAAGCTCTATCTAAAGAAGATATACAATTAATTTGGATACAGTGTTGCATGAACGAGTAATTGTCAATCAAAGTATTACAGTCCCGAAAGCTGAAAAAATGGCCTGGTAATGAAGGGGGTAAAATATGCCAATACTGAGCTGATTATGTACAAAAACACTTTAAATGTAATAAATACATTTTAGTGTATCTAAAGTAATGAATATAATCTGTTGCCATATAAACAAATTAATTTTGCTGTGTATCTTTCCTAAAGTTTTTATATATTATATGTTAAAAATTATATATTTTACATAATTGTTTGTGATGTATGTTTTAGGCTACATCAAAACATTTGCTTATTATCAGTTCAAAATGACGTTGTTTCAATTAACATCTACAATTCAAGTTTCTTTTTTATTTTTTAAGTAAATGATGTGCAAGCCAAGAGTAGATAATGAAAAAATAAGACTTAACACCATGATACAAAAAGAATGTCATAACCTGCATTTTCAGAAACTTGGTATACAGCGGTCTTTTGGTTGTAGAATTCAGTACTTATGGTTTATTCATGAAACTTGCTGGTGTGTGGCTACGTAGTGAAAATTCTGCTGATGGAAACCTTCCTGAGAAACAGGCCAGAGCCTTTTCTATAAAGGTGACCTCTAAGGGAAAAAAAAAATAAAGTGCGAACACAGCAGCTGTACGGTAGAGCATGTAATACCTGCACGTCTTTAAACTTAGAATTTTTCGTTCAAACGTCAAAATAAATGTTTATGTTTATTGGGAAAAGTATTCTTAAAATCAGAGCTACTCAAGTTGTGGCAGGTTTATTTTTTCAAATAAAATCTCAATAAAAATAATATCTCTGCAGTTCAAGGGATACCCCTTTCACCCTGATCATATTGAAGCTTATTAACAATTTAAGCCCCAGACAATTTGGCTGGCCAAAGACCAGAGCACTCTTTGTGATTCGGCACTGCTTTAACTGACAATTGCGAGGTCGTGCAATGTGGCTTCCAAACAAAATTGATGCCCTTTTTTTTCCACAAATAGAGTTTTTTTTGGGTGGTACTTGATCACCTCTGCGGTTTTTATTTTTAGCTCTATAAACAAAAATAGAAAATAAAGCACATTTTTTTCTCAGTTTAGGCCGATATGTATTCTTCTTAGGACTGTTACTGATTAAAACTTTCGTGTTTGATTAATCGTTTTTTTTTTTAAATCGATTAATCGACTAATTTTGATTAATTATAACGCACATACAGATCCAACTACTTTTAGCTGATCTCCTTGCATTGCAACTCTGCATTAGTCAGTGGTAATGTGGTATACACTATATACTATCACCCGACACTAGTTAGTTTCCACAATCCATGACTTAACTTCACAGTTCACAGAAATTCGTTTTAAATTCAAACGGTAGCACTGATGTAAGTAATTTTTTCTTATTAAACTTTAAGAAAAACCTAGAAAGTTAGTTTAACTAGTTTATCTAGTATATTGACTGTCAGCCACTTTATAGTAGGCAAGTAGGCATCACTTTGGCCAGTCACGCAGACATACCAGAGTGTTTACATTTTCTGGAAGCAGACATGATTGCATTTTATTGACAATATACCCTGAAGAACTGAACAGTCTTTCGCACGGAACAGATGTTGCCGATACACAAAGAATTGTCTGCACAAAACTGCTTAGGACAGGAAAACGATGGTTATTTTTGCCCCCTTACCCTGATGGAGCCTGATGCATCCTCCTGCTCCACAGATGCAAAGGTACCTCAATCCAATGGGTGCAGTTTACTCACATCCAGCATGGTAAGTCTCACTGTTCAGGCTGTCCGGTGACGTCAAGAATTTTGATCGATCAATGAGCCTATTAAATTAGGTAAGGCTGTGTTCACTTTAAATGTTTAGTCACCTGCAAGGACGATTTAAAATATTTTTTTTTACTATACTTGGGAAATATTCACCTTACCATTAATGTGAAGTGAATACTCTATAGACTAATTTCTATGCACATTTCTTTGCAGGTAAAAAAATGTGTATTATTGTTTTATGTTGCAGGAGCCTGTAAAGCATTCCACCAGTGATCAGCAGATGGCTGATGCCATGCAGGTCTCCTGCAGACCTGTCAGTGTATCTCCTTCCTCCTACAAGGAAGCCGATACATGCTGACAGGAAGAATAATTGAACTGCCAGCACTCACAGCCCGTGGTAGTTCATTGAAAACCTCAAGCCGACAGTCGCAAAGGCTGCCGTACCTTGACGTTTTCCATTCACAGAGCGATCTGAATAAGTGACGCAGCCAGGTGGGTGGAGCCCCGCATGGCTACATTTAAAAAAAAAAACATTTAGACAGCTAGCGGGTAGAATAGAACCCCCACTAGCTGGCACAGCGGGGATCAAGGAGGTACAGGGTCAGTGCATTCATAGCATGTTGGTGTAACGTGTAATGAAAGATTAACTTATCCTTTAGCCCAGGTTCACACTGGGCTGCGGGAGTGAAGACGTGCAAGTTCAGCTGAACTCGCACGATTTCACACCCGCTGGCAGTCCTGCTTTTGGCCGCGATTTAAGAGGCCAATATATATATATATATATATATATATATATATATACACACACATATATATATATATATATACATATATATATATATATATATATATACACAGTATATATAAAATATATTAGGTGATATACCTAATATATTAAATATGAATGTTTCATCATCTTTACGCAAATCTACCCTTACAATACAAAGAGATCACACTAACCAAACTGAGGAAACACACCAGACTAAAAGAGTTCAATCCGACTGACCCTGTAGAAATCCCCTTAATTATTTGGCAATTTTTCACCCGCCAAAATCAACAAATGATAAAAGGAATCTCTCTCTTTTACGATCTACTATCTACCCACCCATTTGACAACAAAAACGCACACATGATTAAATGGGAGAAAGATTTAAAGCAAGAATTTACCTGGGACCAATGGAAAAAAAGCATTCTATGTAGCTAGCAAGTCATCAGCATGTATTGAACACTGGGACAATGCACAAAAGATAATAAATAGATGGTACCTGACCCCATATAAGTTAGCGAAAATATATCCCTCAACGTCTAATGAGTGCTGGAGATGCAGCGATCAGATAGGAAACCTTTTACACATATTATGGAGCTGTAAAAATCTACATAGCTTCTGGAATTCAATTACTTCCTTTATAGCAGATCTCACAGGCATCCTAAATAAACTAGACCCTGCCACATCTTTACTAGGTATCAATCTGGATATCTATCCTAAAGAATATAGAACAATTGTATTCCACACACTAGTAGCAGCAAGACTCACTATAACCAGCCTGTGGAAATCCAAAGACGCGCCCAACCTATCGAGAGTTATAGCTAGAATCAATATACAGGCCCAATACGAATTAATGCTGGCTTATAAAAACTATTCCATTACTACGTTCAGAAAGAAATGGCTAGCTTGGATCACCCATCCTAGAGCATCCAAATACTTAAAAGAGTGTAATATTTAATCTATTGTCAAGTTTGAATTACGTCAAAGTCAGATATATGCTTGCCCCAGCTGTAATGTATTATCCTGGACCTACTTTATTGATCTGTGTAGCAAGTTTTGTTAAGTTCATTTAATTTCTGTATGTGTGTGTATGTGTGTATGTATGTATATGTATATGTATATATATATATATATATATATATATATATATATATATATATATATATGTATGTATATGTATGTATATATGTATGTATGTATATGTGTATATGTGTGTGTGTGTGTGTGTGTATGTATGTGCATACATTTGCTGTTTCTTTATGATTTTCTATATACAAATAGTTAACTCAATTGGGAGCCTAGCCATGCCTACAGATTGAACCCAATAGGGGTAGGCTGGTACAGGCTACCAAATAATGTATTGTTATAAGAACAATCTTATGAACCAAGGTAACTCGGTTGGTTACTTAGGATTAATGTGACAATTTTAATCTGTACTGTTAAGTAAATACTTTCAATAAAAATATATTGTTAAAAAAAAAAAATATATGAATGTTTCACATCTTAATCTACCATGTAAGCATATGACGTGATGAATGAACATTAGATATGACAAGTGAGTGACCTGTGATGAACAAGATATGTCAATGATGTTTAACCAATATGCAGGTTAAGGACCTTGCCCCTTTTTGCGATTCGGCACTGCATCACTTTAACTGACAATTGCGCGGTCGTGCGATGTGGCTCCCAAACAAAATTGGCGTCCTTTTTTTCCCACAAATAGAGCTTTCTTTTGGTGGTATTTTATCACCTCTGCGGTTTTTATTTTTTGCACTATAAACAAAAATAGAGCGACAAGTTTGAAAAAAATTCAATATTTTTTACTTTTTGCTATAATAAATATCCCCCAAAAATAAATATTTTTTTTTTTCCTCAGTTTAGGCGATACGTATTCTACCTATTTTTGGTAAAAAAAAAATCGCAATAAGTGTTTAATGATTGGTTTGCGCAAAATTTATAGCGTTTACAAAATAGAGGATAGTTTTATGGCATTTTTATTAATATTTTTTTTTTTTACTACTAATGGCGGTGATCAGCGATTTTTTCGTGACTGCGACATTATGGCGGACACATCGGACAATTTTGACACATTTTTGGGACCATTGTCATTTTCACAGCAAAAAGTGCTATAAAAATGCATTGATTACTGTGAAAATGCAATTGCAGTTTAGGAGTTAACTACTAGGGGGCACTGTAGGGGTTAAGTGTAACCTCATATGTGTTTCTAACTGTAGGGGGGCGGGGCTGGACGTGTGATGTCATTGATCGTCTTTCCCTATATCAGAGAACAGACGATCAATGACACTGCCACTGTGAAGAACGGGGAAGGTTTGTTTACACACAGCTCTCCTCGTTCTTCAGCTCCGGGGTTCATGTTTGTCTTTTTTTATTGTATTTTTGCAGATAAGTTGAAGATTATCATGACCTGTATGCTTATGATTTAGTATATTTATTGAAGTATTTGTGAAATCAGTGAAAGTAAAGGACAGTATCCTATTAACAATAACTTTCTATGGCTGTAATACAATGAGGTTGATTTACTAAAACTGGAGAGTGCGAAATCTGGTGCAGCTGTGCATGGTAGCCAATCAGCTTCTAACATCAGCTTGTTCAAATAAGCTTTGACAAAAAAAAACTGGAGGGCCGGTTCACACTGCTGCGATGCGGGAACCCTGCGAATCCACTGCAGGTTCCCGCTTAACATGTTTCCCGGCGGCAGTTCACACTGCCCTATGCGAACTGTTGGGAGTGTCAGTTAAAAGTTAATGACACCCCCAAATCAGTTTGCATATCGCAGTGCGATATGCAAACTCGGACAGGAATCGGATCGCATGAACACCCATGCCACCCGATTCTGCTGTGGACAAAAAAAAGGGTCCTGTGTGAGTTTGATGTGAATTCAGCCATACGCAGTGCAGTGCGAATCACATCCGATCGCTGACATCGCACCAGTGTGAACCGACCCAGAAGCTGATTGGTTTCCATGCATAGCTGCACCAGATTTTGCACTCTCTAACTTTAGTAAATCAACCCCATATACCTTTTTATATTTATTTATTTTCTTGCAGTTATATAACTACATTGCCTCCCTTCTTTCCTTCTTTGTAAACTTAGAAGGCATGTCTGTAGCACAAGGACAGTCAGCTGGATGGCTGTTAGAATAGGGTCTGGGTCCAGATAAAAAGTAAAATTTCTGCCTTTGCAGATGACACTAAGCTATGCAGTGAAATACCGGCATACCCCACTTTTAAGTACGCAATGGGGTTTATTTACTAAAGCTGGAAAGTGCAAAATCAGGCTCACTTCTGCATAGAAACCAGCTTCTAACCCCAGCTTGTTTAGTTAAGCCTGATAATAAAAACTTGGAGCTCATTTGTTTTTATGCAGCAGTGAGCCTGATTTTGCACTTTCCAGCTTTACTAAATAAACCCCATTGTGTACTTAAAAGTGGGGTATGTCTGTAACCTCCTTACAGGATGTCTCCAATTTACAAGCCAACTTCAATGCACTGTTTAATTGGGCAACTAAGTGACAGATGAGGTTTAATGTTGATAAATGTAAAGTTATGCACTTGGGGGCTAAGAATATGCATGCATCATACATACTAGGGGGAGTACAAGCTCAATAATAGCATGCAATGCCAAGCTGCGATTTCCAAAGTGAGCAAAGTCCTTTCTTGTATTAAGAGAGGTATGGACTCCAGAGAGAGAGATATCATTTTACCCCTATACAAATGATTAATAAGACCTCATCTGGAATATGCAGTTCAGTTTTGGGCCCCAGTTCTTAAAAAGGATATCAGGGAACTGGAGAAAGTGAAGAGAGGGGAAACCAAACTGATAAGAGGCATGGGGGAGCTCAGCTATGAGGAACGATTAGAGGAACTGAATTTATTCTCTCTTGAGAAGAGGAGAATAAGGGGAGATATGATCAACATGTACAAATATATAAGGGGTCCATATAGTGAATTTGGTGTTGAGTTATTCACTTTAAGGTCATCACAGAGGACAAGGGGGCACTCTTTACGTCTAGAGGAAAAAAGGTTTCATCTCCAAATACGGAAAGGTTTCTTCACAGTAAGAGCTGTGAAAATGTGGAATAGACTCCCTTGAGAGCTGGTTCTGGCCAAATCAGTATATTGCATTAAAAAAAGCCTGGATTATTTCCTAAATGTACATAATATAACTGGGTACTAACATTTA
Source organism: Rana temporaria (assembly GCF_905171775.1). Lineage (NCBI taxonomy): Eukaryota > Metazoa > Chordata > Amphibia > Anura > Ranidae > Rana > Rana temporaria. Next base: position 60,678,319 of record NC_053491.1, read on the forward strand.
TAAGTAAAGTTGATCCTTTTATCACAGAGTGACCTGCCTGTCTTGGCCCGCACCTCCATTGACCCCATGTTCTTTTCCGACCACCACCCCATCTCATTGACGCTAGCACTCCCTGAAAAGCGCCCCTCCTCACACTCTTGGAGGTTGGACCCCTCTTTGCTTACTGACCCCTTGATTGCGACAGAAGTCGAGTTACGCATTAAACAATATTTTGACTAAAACAAGTTGATGGACACCTATTCCCTTATCACATGGGAAGCCCACAAATGCGTAATCCGGGGTGTCTTGATCGCTGCGGCAGCTAAGCGAAAGCGGGAACATTGTAAACACTTCTCGGAACTCACCGCTCGCATCCATCAGTTGGAGAAGGCACACAGACGCTCCCTGGCCCTGACTACTTTACAACCCCTCCACCTAGCCAGATCCAAACTTTTGGAACTACTGGGCAAACAAATTAAACGTAAATATGTCCTCTCCCAAAGAGTCTTTTACGAGTTTGGCAATAAAGCGGGGCAAATATTGGCCAGAGTGCTACAGGCCAAGAAAGCTTCCACGACGGTCCACTCCTTAACTGACTCTAGGGGTCAAAAAATGTCCTCATCCCCTGACATTGCTAAACAATTTGTAGCTTATTATTCGAAACTGTATAACCTCCACCGGGCAGATTCACCCTCTGACTCACCCTCTAGGAAAAAAGCCATAAAAGACTTCCTGACAGAATACTGCCCCAAGCCAATTCCAGACTCTATAGCCAGAGACCTGGACTCCCCTCTTACTGCCATGGAAGCTACAGCAGCGCTAAAACAAATGAAACCAGGGAAAAGCCCAGGCCCTGATGGTATGATGGTCGGATACTACAAATCATGTGCCCACCTTCTTGTCCCCTTTTTCATTACGGCCTTCAACTCTTTTTCCTCTTCTACCGCCCCCCCCGAGATCTACTGACGACTCATATAGCCGTAATCCCGAAACCGGGTAAAGTCCCCTCTTTGGTAACAAATTACAGGCCTATCTCTCTTTTGAATGTGGACCTCAAATGGTATGCCAAGATGCTTGCTAACTGAATTCTCCCCCTCTTACCCCGAATAATTGACTTAGACCAGGTTGGCTTTATCCCTGGCAGAGAGGCAAGGGATAACACCCTTAAAGCTATCTCCGTCCACCATTGGCTAACATCGACTCAACAAAATGGATTCCTTCTTTCCCTTGACGCCGAGAAGGCATTCGATAGGGTGGGTATGGGATTACATGACGGAGACGTTAACCTTTTTGGGTCTCCCTCAGCATATGCTACATTTCAATCTTGCGCTCTACGCCAATCCCACTGCCAGAGTCCGCGTTAATGGCCACCTATCGGATGCCTTCTCTATCACAAACGGCACCCGTCAGGGCTGCCCTCTTTCCCCACTTATCTTTGTCCTCACGCTTGAACCACTCCTGCAACGCCTTAGGTCCAACCCAGACATAAAGGGGATTGACATCAACCACCACAATTATAAAGTAGCCGCCTTTGATGACGACATTCTTCTCTTCCTGACCGCACCTATCGTGACTCTACCTAACTTACTGATGGACCTTAAACTTTTAACTTCTTAACGAACTTGAAAATAAATTTCTCAAAATCCAATGCCCTCAATGTCACACTTCCCCCTGACGTTTGTGAACAATGCCAGGCTAATTTTCCGTTTAAGTGGAACACTAGCTCGATGACCTACCTGGGAATTCAGATCCCCTCTTCCCTTTCAGACCTGTATTCCGCTAACTACCTCCCGTTACTACAAAACATTCAGAAAGACCTCAAAAGCTGGTCTACGGGCCTCTTCTCGTAGTTTGGTCTGGAACGGACTCCGACCTCGGATAGGCTTTGACAAGCTCACCGTCCCTACGTTGAAAGGGGGCTTAGGTCTCCCAGATCTACTTAAGTACCACCAGGCCTGTTACATATCTAGAATTGTTGACTGGAACGTCCACCTCACCACTAAAGACTGGGTACGACTGGAACATTCGTTCTCGTCTATCCCGTTGGCCCATACCCCATGGATCTCGACAAACAGTATTCCCCCTTCATGTCAGGCTCACCCTCTCATTTCCCCGACGCTGACTACCTTTAGAACGGCTTGCTCTAAAAATCAGATCTCCTCCCTACTGGGCCCTATGACCCCACTCTGAAGCAACCCGGACTTCACTCCGGGTCTCTCTCCCTCCTTCTTGTCGGAGGCTTGGCCTCATGCCCAGATACCTGCGCAACACTTCTTCGAGAACGATTGTCTGCTCTCCCATGACACCCTATTGTCTAGAATGAGGAGCCAAAGGTTCCGGTTCTGGACGTATGTCCAAATCAGGCACTTTTTCGACAAACCACGCCTGAAACCGGCCTGGTCCCGCCAACTCACCCCCTTAGAAACTTTATGCTCGAGTTTTGAACCTTTGACCCACCTTATCTTCTCTACGTATGATTTACTGTTCCCTAATTGCAGGCCAAAAGACAATTGGGCCAGCCAGAAATGGGAAGCGGAACTTTCTATAGACCTAACAGACCAGAATTGGGAAGCTATGTACTCCTGCATTCATAAAGGGACGGTCAACGTACAATGCCTTTAAATTTTACTTACTGCACATTTGGTGGTCGTGTTCTAAACGACAACCATTTTGGACTGAGGTCCATCGCCTCACCAACTACATATCGACCTATAACCTGGACTTCTTGCCGGCGCAGTTTCTGCTCCATCACTCCAACATACCCCCAAAGATCTATTTCCACTCCCTGGCAATGCATATGGTCAGCAAAACTTTGCATTCCCGTGAAATGGCGATCTCCAGAACCTCCGACTGTAGCTGACTGGTTCAGACGCGTAAATCAAACTTCAGACATGGAAAACCTGATTCACCAGGCTCATGATACGCCCTCTAAATACACAAAATCTTGGGCTTGCTGGATACACTTTACCTCGACTGACGAATATAAGCAGATTACATCTTAGCGGATGTCCGAGAGCTGTGGTGGGAAACTGTACATCTCCCGCGTCTATTTTCTAACCCCCCCCAATCTGGACCTCCCCTCCCCCTCCCCCCCTCATCTGTTGCACCCGCTCTGCTCTCCCCTATAATGTACCTTCCTAGGTTTATACATTGCATTCGTAACGCAGACCCTCTAGAATTTTTTTCTGCACCCATCCAATATTGCTCCCCCCCCTCCCGTAAACGCCCCATCTCCCTCACATTTCCCTACTGACAATACATCCCCGTTCTCCTTCATTAGACAACATCTCTACATTGTTTTTCATATCCCTGCCATTTCAAGATGATCACACGACCTCATGGTCGTTTCCTGGTCATAGATCACATAGGCAACCACCCTGAAATGTTATCTTCAAATGTTGTACTATACGACTTCCCTTGTTTATTGATCACTCGATTTCTGTTATGTGGCGGCTTGCTTCCGCGGATATGCTTATCTTTAACTCCTTGTCAATGCATTTTATTTTCTGTATTGTTATCATTCGTTACAATAAAATATTGAAACAAAAAAAAGAAGTTGACCCAGGGAAAATCTGATTGCCTAGGGGGATCGGGAAAGAATCTTTTTACATGGAGAAAAAGGATCATGCTTTGCTGTTTTTTTTTTTTTTTTTTACCTTCCTCTGGATCAACTATGGGTGAAGGATTGCGTACATGGGATTGTATGATTTTATTTTTTGTTTGAACTAGATGGACTTGTGTCTTTTTTCAACCCAACTAACTATGAAATAATGGAAAGCAGAGGGGCATGACAGTCATGCATGTCTACAGCAGGGGGGAAGAGGTGGTTCTGGCCAGCTCAGTAGAATGCTTTCAAAAAGGCCTGGATTCTTTCCTAAGTGTACATGATATAACTGGTTACTGACATTTATTAGGTAAAGTTGATCCGGGAAAAATCCTCTCGGGGGATCAGAAAGGAAATTTTTCCCCTGCTGCAGTAAATTCTTGCATGCTTTGCTGGGTTTTTTTCCGGCTTCCTCTGGATTAACTGTAGGTGAAGGATTGTGTATATGGGATTGTATGATTTTTTGTTTTTACTAGATGGACTTTTGTCTTTTTTTTCAACTTGAATAACTATGTAATAATGGGAAGCAGGGGGGCAGGACCGTCAGGCATGTCTACAACAGGGGGGAAGAGCAGCAGAATGATACATAGGCAGTAGGGAAAGCCAAGGTCAATAAAATAAGGGGCATGGCCAGGAGCTTGTCTGCAGCAGGGATGAAGGACAACTTTTGGCATGTAGGACAGTAAGGAATGCCGCCGTTGTCAACCAGGCAGGAAAGGATTTCTGCAGCAGGGAAAAAAGACAGCAGAATGAAGAGAACCTCTGTCAATCCAGTAGAGCAGGGCTGGCTAGGGGCATGGCAGCAAAGCTGACTATTGGCAAGCTGTAGGTCTGCACAGCATCCTGTAGCTGTTATCAGCAAGCTCATGGATGCAAACTGACCAGGGTAGCATGGGTATATATTTAATGCTTGGCATTGTCAGCTTGCAATAGGAAAAAAAGTGGTCTGGAAGGATCACTAAATGAGTACATAATGTAAGAAAAAGCATAATGAACTATGTATTGTATTACTAAAGAAATACATAACTTGAATCATAATTTCAGGCTTAACATATGATTTAAACATTGTTCTTACAGTAATACATTTTTTATGTAATTTACATAACCTTTATTGTAGAAATTATTGGCTTAAATCAGAGTCATAAGTAGCGTACATCTGAAAGAAATACAGGCTTAGTGGTAATATACATATACAGCATAGGTATAATATTTTACAAGGGATTTTTATAGGCTTACATGTGTTTTGTCTCTTTGTGAAAACTATTGTTTTGACATCTTTAGCATTTTTTCTGCTACAAATTTGTCCCAGGGTCTTAGGGCCAGATTCACAGCCGAGATATCTCAGATACTCCGTCGTATCTCTCAGAGTATCTATGCGACTGATTCATAGAATCAGTTACGCATAGATATCCCTTTGATCCGACAGGTGAAATTGTTTTACACTGTCGGATTTTAGGATGCAATACCGCGGCCGCCGCTGGGGGGAGTTCGCGTCGTAAACCAGCGTCGGGTATGCAAATTAGTAGTTACGGCGATCCACAACGGTTTTTCGCGTTCGCTACGTCGCTGCTAGTCTAGTTTCCCGTCGCAAAGTTAGTCGTTGTTTTAGGTGCCCTAACTTTAGACAGCACACGTATGTGCTGTTTAAAGTATGGCCGTCGTTCCCGCGTCAAAATTTAATTTTTTTTTCTTCTTGCGTAAAACGTCCGGGAATATGAAAGTACGCTACGCACGTCGCATGTCGTCGCCGTTCGAAAAAATGACGTCACTTCGCGCAAAGTACGGCGGGAAATTCAAAATACAGCATGCACAGTAGGTCCAGCCTACTGTGCATGCTGTATTTTGAATTTCCCGCCGTACTTTGCGCGAAGTGACGTCATTTTTTCGAACGGCGACGACGTGCGACTGGAGCGCGCCTAATTTAAATGGCACACGCCCCTTTGAATTACGCGGGCTTACGCCGGAGGCCGCCAGCGTAAGTTTTCACGCAAGTGCATGGTGAATCAGGCACTTGCGATGAAAACTTGCGGCGGTGTACTGTATCTACGATACGTTATGCCGCCGCAATTCTTTGTGAATCTGGCCCTTACTTCTTTGACTGATATCACAAGGGCAATTTTGTAGCAAGATTTCTCTGGGCATCTGATGATGACACAATCACCCAGAACTTACCTACACACCTTGAGGTATTTCAAAGTATTTATTAGGCCTAGTATAGCCTAAAAGAATAGAAGGTTAGCAAGTGTACTTATACAAACAATTAATAATACAATATTATTACTCTATCAGATGTTAAACACCTGCAGTATTCTGACTAACAGTAATTAACAGAACTGAATTGCATTTACCTCGCAACAGTATATAAAGACATTCCCAATTTGCTATAAAAGTCCCAGTTTTATTCCACTGGCCAGTGATTGATTAAAACAAAATGTTGGCCAGCAAAGTTGGGGTCCTTTAAGAAAGCACAACTGTTCACAGCAGACAACAGATTAGCTTGTATGATGTTAGTCTCTTACCAACCCCAGGTCACCCTTGTCTGGGTCTCCAGACACGTGTTCTGATTCAGTGAATGTCCTGTCCAACTCAGATATCCTTTCAAGTGGTGGGAGTGCTCTCTGGTCCAGTCTAATCTCACCAGGAATCCAAATCACACCCTCCCATAGAAAAGTTTCTCAGTTTCTTTGCTTCTCTGAGTCCTCACCCGATTGTGGTCAGTTACGGAAGGGATCCATTCATCCACCAGAAACTCAGTCTCCTTTCCACACACCTTCTTGATTCCAGGACCATCCCCTCACATGTAGCACTGTACAGAGTATGATGGCAGCAGCAGCTTCTGATTAGCCCTCTTTTCCTGGGCAGCACAGCATCAGATAGCTCCAGTAAAATCTGACCATACATCACTGTTTCTTCTTCATTGCAAGCCTGTGTTGCTCTCTTTCAGCTACATGGGTCCCTCTCTGTATTCCTCAGGCTGGTGCCACAACTCAGCCCTCTTTCTCCAGATGCCCAGTTCACTTCCCTTGCTCTGTTGCATCAGCCAATCACCGTCCTCTAGACCCAGTCAAGATAGCTGCACTGGAGACACTCCATAGATGAGCATCAAAAAGTGCTCTCCTTAAAAGAGAAGTACGTTTTTTTAATGCTGCATATACACGATGTGAGCTTTTGGTCGGAAATTCCGACTGTGTGTATGCTCCATCGGACTTTTGCTGTCGGAATTTCCGCCAACAAAAGATTGAGAGCAGGTTCTCTATTTTTCCAATGGAAAAGGTTCCTATCGGAAAATCTGCTTGTCTGGATGCAATTTCGACCTGCAAAAAAACACGCATGCCTATTGAACTTCCTATTAAACTTCATTGATCTCGGCTCATCGTACGTCTTGTACGTCACCGCGTTCTTGACGCTCGGAATTTCCAACAAGATTTGTGTGACCGTGTGTATGCAACACAAGTTTGAGCCAACATTCTGTCACAAAAAATCCACGGTTTTCTTGTCAGAATTTCCGATTATGTGTACGCGGGATAAGAACCATACTTACCTAGGTGAATGCAGCATCGGTCTAACAGTGAGAACCGAACATTTGCACACCGCCAATAGCTCAGTTCTTAGGGCTCCCTGAGCAGACTGTCAGCACTGGGCTGTGGAGGGAGCAGGAGCGGCCGCCTCATGGCTCTCAGTCGGTCCAGGCATGTGGGCAGATCCCGACTTCATTGTTGCGAGTTTGTTCAAGCCTGGACCGCCACTGTGACATCAGCCGACAGCTTCAGCCTGCTGTATGCTAAAAGCGGGACACAGGAGTGCAGAACAAACTGCACTCCTGTGATCCACAGGAGAAGTACAACCAAAGCCAACTTCTCCTTTAAAGATGGCTTTTGCACTTCGGCATTAATGAATATTCAGTTTAATCCTGTCCACCCTGCAGAAGGATAATACAGCAGCAAGAAAGAAAGATGTTCCAGAAAAGTTATAAGCTACAGTCCAGGTTACATGTATTTATTTAATGGCAGAGGAGTATTGGAGAGATCTGTTGGAGATTGTGGGGTATTGTTATATATTAGGAATGTATTCACTCAAAGTGCTTAGGACAGTATACTCCATATATGCTGTATATGGCTTGAGCTGTGCTTCTAAACATAAGCTATAATTTATTGTTTAAATGTCCAGCCATGTTCATGAGAATCTCCGATGACTCTGATGTTTTCAGGATGCATTTGTGCTGCTGATATGATATGCTTTGTATTCTGTAAATAGCTATTTCCTTCTGTATTCCAAAATACAAGGCTTCAATGGTTTTACTGATTTAACTACTGAAATATCCATCTGCACCACTCATGTCCCTGCCAAACTTAATTTCCAGAAACATGTCACTTAGAACGGGATTAAAGGCATTCTATTAGTGAGATAATATAATCTTTTTTCCTGCCAAAAAATGCATTTTTTCATTATTTTTAATTATTTTTAATTTAGAAAATCCCCCCTGTACCTAATGCCTTTTTTGTAAAAAGTCCCAATATATTACCTAAAGCAATGGACAGACCCTGGTCTTTTTTCTTTCTGTAAAAAAATTCAATAAAAAAAATATGCAAAAAGTTTGCACTACAAGTCTAGCAATCTTCAATAAGCCCATATGGACAACCCTTTCACCTTGAATAACCCAAACTGGATCACTTTAGATATCCACCAACTGGAACCACCAATGTGTGCACTGAAGCCTTGCTGCCCTCTTCAATTCGGGGAAAACCAGAGCTAAAAACATGCATAAGAAGAAGAAGGTTCACCAGCCTAGTCCATTACTGTATAACTTTTATATAATTCAAACATATATATCATTATACTCACAAAGGGAAAATAAGCATAACATAAAACAAATCCCCACCAGACGTATATATCTCCATCAAGTAGGGTGCAGCTGATGCATTTTAAGGGACCAGCCCTCTTTCTCAGAGCTTTTTCTTCTTTCTTCTGGTCTATAGCATTGGAGGGGCAAGTTTGCAGTACCCACGATGCGTCCTGGTGGTGTTAACGTTGCCTATTGACTGTTGGAAGAGGCCATCACAGATTCACAACATTTTCAACCATGAGGACCAGACACAAGAACAAATGGTTAAACAGGATAAAGAACGATGAGCAACTTAATTTGACCAGTCACCACTACTGGAATCGGCACCATGGAGGATAAGTGACAGCTTGTTCAGGTTTGTTTTTCTAGACATTATAGGATATAAAAAAAATCAAGGAATAAGTAGGTATGGGGGTGGATGCAGTTTTTTTGTTGTGCTTTAAATCTGAGCCCTTTAAATGTGAACACCCAGGTATCACACAGTCATACGCATCTAGTAGCAATAAAACCATAGAAACTGTATTTGCCTGTTCCTTCTTAGCATGTCATAGCCATCAATGGTGGAGGTAGGTACACATGCAGCTTGGCACACAGCCAATAGGCTGTTCACTTTCCAAGAGAATTTTCCCTTGGCATAATAGAGAATGAGATGAAGTTCTGCTATTATCCATCATCCAATCATGTGGAAGCAAAAATACTTTTTTTTTTTTAATTTCTTGCACGTGATTGGGTATTCTTTTGGTAGTGCTCACTCCTGTAGGAGCCACTGAATTTGTTGGATCTTTTCCTCACACAGGCAGGCATTTTCACACTTCACAGGCTCAATAAACAGTCCAGGGTTTTTTATTTAGGGTATAACTGGAATGGGGAGTAGGGATGCATGGGATTCGCAGAATAGTAGAACTTGAACAAACTTTGAGGACTTGCTAATGTCTCTGGCTACTAGTAGTTGACTTAAAAAATGCAGTCCACCCATAGGAATGATGGTGCAGCTACAGTAATGCCCTGTACACACGATTGGTTCATCCGATGAAAACGGACTGATGGATTTTTTCATCAGATATCCGATGAAGCTGACTCATCAGTCGCGCCTACACACCGCCAGTTAAAAAAACGATCGTGTCAGAACGCGGTGACGTAAAACACAACGACGTGCTGAGAAAAATGAAGTTCAATGTTTCCAAGCATGCGTCGACTTGATTCTGAGCATGCATGGATTTTTAACCGATGGACGATCGTTTTTTTTTTAATCGTTTTTTTAACCATCAGATAATTTTAAAACAAGTTCCTAGTTTTTTCACAGATGGATAAAAAAACGATGGGGCCCACACACGATCGGTTCGTCTGATGAAAACGGTCCGTTTTCATCAGACGAAGATCGTGTGTACGCGGCATTACAGTGAAAAGGTTCCAAACTGAAGATGCAGATGCAACTCCTTGCAGGAAATGCTAAAGCACCTGGTAACTGCTAGAGATATAGGGTTTCTTCTGGCTGATTTGCACTGGCTCTAAGCTGTCCCCTGGTCCCGGACATGTAAAGTGTTGCAGCCTTACCGTCCTCTCTATGCAGGCTTGGGGTAAGTGTAGTGGAAGTTACACACTCAGTCCCTTTAGTGTTTCCCGAGGTCCAAGAGGCTGTTGCATAGGCACACTATAAGGGCTTGGTCTTGGTTCAGGAAGGCCTCAGTTTAGCTGAGGGTGTTAGGCTTCCAGCTGCTCGCTCTCTCTTCTGGTTCTCCTTCTGCACAGGGGCAAAGCCCCCAGCACAGGGGTCCCCTCCAGGCGACTGGACCCAAGGGCTCTGTTCCCTGACTGCCAGGTTCCCGAATATTTATGAGTTGTTCCCTCACCTACTGGGCCTTGTCTCGCCAGGGAGATTCCATACATATTCAGGCTGCAGTGTTTGCTCCTTCACTCACTAGATTGAAGAACTATTCAATGAGTTCTAGAAATCAGGGGGAGGTAGCAGAACCACAGCCCTTGGAGCAATGCACAGTCAAAAACAACAATTAACTCCCGCCTACAGGAGGAAGGAGGAACCAACTAAATTTACTTACACTTAGCAACTCTGAGGGTGGGTTCTACATATACAAAGTCATTTCTATCACATTCTTAAGCTAAGGAAAAAATTGCCTTGCATAGTTCAAATTGCCTTGCAAAGTGAGCAGTTTATTTATCTTTGTAAATATGCCCAGTTGACTCCCAATGATCTTGAAGCAGGAAGGGTACGGACTACGGACAACAAAATATTCTTATCTGTTTTAAAAAATCAGTGGATTTAAATATTAACAGCTATGCCACCTTGAGATAGAAGTGTCAGTGGGTTATTTTTAGGAAAATCTTTGATTAGACTAGAGGTCAGACCTGTTTGCATGTTCTGCACATAATAGATGAATAAATATATGCAACCGTTGCCTTCTACTGATTAGAGTTTATTCCAATCAAGTCAATATGATCTCTTGTGTTATTTATTACCAAGCAGTGAAATTGTTTTTTGATTAATAGAAATTTACAAAAATTCCTTTTGCCATGGACTTTCAAACAATAAATAATGTATCTTCCTTTTTATCATCAACTGAGCAGATTTTGTATATCGGTAATAATGGTAATGATAAGAATTAACTGAGGTATCTTGTTTTATCCCCCTGTCTCATTGTGAATTTGCACTTCTCATATACAATGCTAACTTTAGTTTTTCAGCATTAGTAGATCATTGACCACCAAACCCCAAAAAATAAACATTTCACTTTTGTAATAAAATTATATGCAACTCTGAGCTGGTGGTATAGTTGATACTTGTATAACCCTCCATGATCAGAGTAACTCAGGGTCCCCAGACCAAATAAAGCAAGGCCCTGCCCATGGCCCACCCTGGCCCTGCCCATGACCTGCCTCTGACTCTGCCCCTACATTTTGCACAAAGTACAAATTCTGCCTTTTCTTTAATGGGACCTGAAGTGGGGTCTTTCTCTAACAGTGTCCATTAGATAGTCTGCTAGAAAGGGTCCCCTTCCAGGGGACTACAACAGAGTCTAAGCCTAGGTTCACATTGGTCCGATTTGGCTTGCGATTTGCATGTCAAATCGGCGGCTATTGCTGGCAACGGCACCGTCCGAATTGGTGCAGTGCCATCTTTGGAGCGCCGCACCAATTCCCAAAAGTAGTTCCTGTACTACTTTTGGCAACTTTGGGGGGTGATTTGTATAGACATCTGTACAGGAACCCACACAGATGTCTGTCAAATCACCCCCGAAGTCGGACAGCATTGCCAGGTTGAAAGTGTGCAAATTCAGCCGAACTTGCATGATTTCTAACCCGCAGCAATGTGAACCTAGGTTAATGGGACCTGGAGGGGGGGTTTCTCTCTAACAGTGTCCATTAGAGGGTCTCTCTGTTAGAGAGAGTCTCCCCCTCCAAGATCCATTAGAGACTACAGAGGAGTCTAATAGGACTTGGATGAGGGGTCTCTCTAATAGAGGCCCTTTCAGTGTCCATTATAGAGTCTGTTAGAAAGAGTCCCCTCCAGGTCCAATTAGAGACTACAAAGGAGTATAACTGGACCTGGAGGGGGCCTCTTTCTAACAGAGTGTATAGTGAACACTTTCATTTACCTTCATTCACTCTGGTCCTCACGGGACCCCCTTGTGCCATGACTCTCACCCCTACCCCCAACCTCTCACAAAGTAGAAATAAAATTGGCACTGTTTAGCGCTCCTCTTACCTTAACTATGGCTACTGTAGCTGTGACTGGCTCCCGCGTCCTCTGTGGCTGGCCGGCCCCCATGTCCTCTGTGGCTGGATGGCTCCCGCATCCTTTGTGGCTCGCTCTTGTGGGTGGCTGGCTGGCACCCTGCTGGGACTGACTGGCTTACTGGTGTGGGTGGGTCACCGTGGGTGGCTGGCTGGTGCCCTGGTGTGTGTGGGTCACCGTGGGTGGCTGGCTCCCTGTTGTGGGTGGGTCACTGTGGGTGGGTGGCTGGCACCCTGGCCCTGCTGTGGGTGGCTGGCATCCTGGCCCTGCTCTGGCTGGCTGGTGTGTCCTCTCCTCTTCCGCCGTTCCGGGCACTGGAAGGTAATTTGCCCTATGTGGGATGGTAGAACTAGAAGGTTTGCAGCAGGCCCAGTGCACAGGCTTGCTGCAAACCTTCTGAGTCCTGGGCTGGCTTCCTCTACCCGAGCCGGGGCCCCCTTCCTATGATGATCATCATGTGCTCATGGGCAGGAACGATCAGGAACGTGCCTAGGGTCACAGACGCCTGGGTGCAGAAATATTTCTGGCACCCCCACATTGGCGTGATCATCTTACTAACCCCTCCCCTAAGGAGCCTTTGTTACCCTGAGATCCTCCCACAATCTCTTCACAATAAACAAAATACAGGAAGAGAAGCAGAGTACTCTAATGGAACCTGGAGGGGGGTCTCTCTAATGGACACAAAGGGGGCCTCTGTTAGAGAGTCTGTCAGAAATAGCCCCAACAAGTCCCTATTAGAGACTACAATGGGGTCCAATGGGACCTGGAGGTGGCCCGGTATTTAATTAAATCCATGTCAGAGCAGGAAATCCCTGCATTGTGTGATGCAGCGGCACTTTCCCCTCCTCTCCAAGGCAGTGCTGGGGCCCAAAAAAGATGTCCGCCGGGGAGTCACGGCCGCAAGTCTTTTGTCCCTGGACTGGCCCTGGGTGTTCCAGCAGGTGCTGGCGGGCCCCCTTTAGCAGCCAAGCCCTTGGACCACAGCCGAAGTGTCCCACCGGTCAGTCCGTCCTGACTACACCATTACATCTTATCATCAGCTCACATGATGTCCACAGTGTATGTTGGATCAATAGACGTGTTGGGTTTTCATAACACCACTGCAGAGCACATGATCTGATTCTATATACTTTTACTTTTTTAGGCTGCTTACTGTAATGATTTTTTAAAGGGTTAGCCTATATTTACTTTTCCCAAAACCATCTCTATGCATTACAGTGTGCTTAATATAGTTAAAGGGTTTGTAAAGGTAAAAGTTTTTTTACCTTAATGCATCCTATGCATTAAGGTAAAAAAACATCTGACAGCACCGCCCCCCCCCCCCGAGCCCCCGTTTTACTTACCTCACCGTTCGAAAGTCCCGGGCGCGTGCTTGTCATCTTGCTCGGTTCCCAGCCTGGCCGTTGATTGGCTAGGCTGGGCGGATTGATAGCAGCGCAGCCATTGGCTGGCGCTGCTGTCAATCACAGCGGATGATGCGGCGCGCCGGGGGGCGGGGCCGAGTGATACAGTCGGCGGCTATGGCCGCTGCTGTATCACGGGAGCGCGCTCGCAAAAGCTTTCCACCATGCGAGGGAGCTTGCATGAACGTGGAAAGCTTTTGCGAGGAGGAGCCGAGACAGCCGACGAGGGACCCCAGAAGACACAGATCCGGGTCACTCTGTGCAAAACGATCTGCACAGTGGAGGTAAGTATAACATGTATGTTATTTTTTATTTTTTTTAATTGTACCTTTAGTGTTCCTTTAACATGCTGTGCTCTGTTTCGTAAATAAATTCTTACTTTTCCAGAAGCTCACATGGTAGGATAATGCATGAGGAGAGTTTGAGGAAAAGTAAGTAAAGAAGAACTAACCCTTTGAAATCAAAGCTGGAGACTGGCTACATACTAAACCCATAAAAATGTTTATAATGTTTTTTGCATTCTGGTGTGTCTCGTCCTTTTCTGCTATTGTGCTCAGATGTTTGGCAGGCTTTGTTGGCCCCTCTTCACTATATGGATGTTGTCTTGGTGGTTTTCCATTCTTAGTATACATTTGATATAGTTCCTGGTGCACTCATGCCAGCCTCTTTGACACCTGCTGCCATGCTATGTTGAAAGTCGTTTGAGTTTATCTAGGCTCATTCTCTGTTCTTTGCAATCCATTATTAAAAGCACCACGTCTAGTATTATTCTAACCTTCCTCACATCTCTGACATATTTGATATTGTAGGGTAGGCAAAGTGAACAGTATTTTATAAATCAGTTACCTATCCTGTTATACTTGTACAGGGTTTTAAATTATTCAACAAAAATGTCCTTATGTTAGTCTTGGCATTGGTTTTGACCAAAGTGGTCTACAGTCTGTTTATAGATTTTTTTCTAGACTTACTAATCCATGGCCATACAGGACATACATAGTTATAAAACCCTTTGGTACAATGATGCAATCGCTGCATTGGAACAATTATGGAAAAGCAATGATTCTTGATCATCAAACTTGTTGCAGTTCAGTGTGTCAAAAAGTTCTGAAGCCATAGGATCAGCATCACAGACAGACAGCATGTATTTGTAAAATTAGAACTCCACCATGACAGATTTCATTATTCTCGATAAAGGTTTCCTTTAACGGGTTAGATCACCTTTGAAAATAAACTGCAGTTAAGGGGCACCAGTAGATAAAACTCAAACTGTGCTGCTATGAACCCTATTAAATAATTGTTGCAGTAGGCTATTTTCACCTCTCTAGAAGCCTATCCGAAAAAACTCCTGTAGTTGGCTTTCCCCACTATTCTCTGTTGCTACTATGTTGCTATGACCCTTCAGCTGATTCTTCAGCCGTTGATGCTCACCTCTGCAATCACAAGATCATGCCTTCACTCAGATTCAAACACTATGCCTGTCGCAATAATACACTACATATGCGTGGTGTTTGAAGCCAAGAAAAAACATGCGCTTATGATGGTGGAGAAGAGCATTAATGGCTGGAGTGTTGGCTGAAGGGTCATAGCAACAACCTCGCAACAGGGGCAGGATGTGGAAACCCCAACTATGGGAGTTTTTCCTACAATAGCAGATAAATTATGCACTACTTTTCATAGCAGTACAGTGTGTTTTTCTCCTGGCACCCTTAACTACATAAGCATTTTTTTTGCATAAGTGAACTAACCCTTTAAGTGTACAAAAGAAAAAAGGCATGTTAGTTTGGGTTTGAAAGATCTAACAGATTTTTGCCAGGATTTGAGCACCTAGTAAGTGAGCATTGGGTCACAAAAGATTGCTTCCATGGAGTGTACACCATGTGGCCAAAATGACCATAAAACCTACTTATATGGCTAAAAGCACGTGGGAACCAAATTCTTGGGTTAAGTTCAGGTGTTTTCAGCAAAGTTTTTGTATGTTTCCAACCTTGTGGCAACAGCAGTTTGGGGAAAAAGCCCTTTTCTATTCCAGCAGGGCTGTACTCCTGTGTACAAATCCCACCCCAAAAATACATAGTTTGTTGAGTTTGTTGTGATGGAACTCAAATGGACGGCAGTGAGACCTGACCTCAACCCTAATAAACACCATTGGAATGCTGATTGTGGGTCTTGTCATCCAACATCAGCGCTTAACCTCAGAAATTCGATTTTTGGCTGAATGGACACAAATTTCCAAAGGCACATTCCACGATCTTGTAGAAAGCCTTCCCAGAAGAGAGAATTTGGTGATAGCTCCAAGGGTGGGGAAGGAGGGGCAGGGTGCAACTTCATATTAATCCCAGTGGTTTTAGAAGGATGGGGGTGTCCAACAAGCTTATATGATTGCAAGGTGTTCACAAACCTTTTACTATATAGTACATAGTTGATTGACGTAAATCCATATGTGTTCAGCCATATTCACTACGGTGTAAAGCAAGTTCTTAGTTGTTTGGGACTGTAAAAAAGTTTTGGGATGGTTTTACAATGGCACAGGAACTCCTCCTAGTCATATTTTTGCTGTTAACAGCCTTCGCGCATATTATCAGTTCTTATTTGGAGAATACACCTGCTCATATATTTTCTAAGCTGTTCACGATTCAATAATGAATTGCCATAGGAATTCAGTGTAAGAATTTGCAATTTCTTAGTGTTCAAATAGTAATATTACATTTCTTTAGAATCGGTTGGAAACTCCTGGAGCCAGTACTACATTCTTCTAGTTTTGCCTGTCCAAGCAGAAGCAGGATTTGCCCACATAGCTCATCCTTGGTATAATATTTGGAATGATTTTTTTTTGGCACACTTGTTTCTATAATCTCTGCTCAGCAGAGGCCGATTCAAAAGCATTGTAGGAAATGGGTGTTATTCTCGGTGCAGATAAGAAGTGAGCAGGCATGGTATTTGCACAGGATGAGCACGTATCTTATTGGATCACCAGTAACATACAATGATTATATATTGTAGAGTAGACAATGTTATACAGTAGTAGGACTAATGCACGTGAGCTTCTTTTGTTCAATGAGGAAAAACAAATATGAAATTCTTCTACAAATTCCTATAATTAAATATTAATTTTCTGACATACATTGTATATGCTGATCCCTTTATGTCCATCATCAAAGTAATCATTTAACTTTAACTATTAAAAAAATATGTGTGTGTGTGAATGTGTGTAATATGTTTGCCTGCATTTAATGAGACTCACAGATTTGAAGTCTTGACATACTGTGGTTGTTTTATTAAAACTGGATTGCAAAACCTGGTGCAGCTGTATATGGTAGCCAATCTGCTTTTAACTTCAACTTCATCAATTTAGCTTTGGAAAAAAAAAATGGAAGCTGATTGGTTTGTTTGCAGAGCTGCACCAGATTTTGCACTCTCCAGTTTTAGTAAACCAACCCCATTTGTATCTTCTTCTGGAGCACTGCTATTAAAACAAAATATTATAGTGAACTTGTGCCCAGATCATACCCACTAATTTATTTGCGTATTCCAAACAAACAGTAAAAGCACTTTAATACAAACCTTCAATCATCTCTGTATCTATATGCATTGAGAAGATTTTTTTTTTCCGTCCACCCCCAACCGCAGATAATTGTTGGCTGTGCAATTACATCAGTGGACAGCGGCCATCGCTGTCAGCCTGTCCTTGCTTTGAACAAGCTCAGCAGCCACAACTGTCAGCTCCACCTGTACATCCAGCCGCAGGAGTTTGATGGATTCTTGAGGACACTGGAACATTTTTGCCAAATGAATGAGGCTTTCAGTCACTTGGAATAAGTACACAGGTAAGCGTATCTATGCTTTCCTTGTGTAGCGCCTGTTTACTTTTCAGTACAGGTGCTATGTCAAATTTAGTGGGATGAGAGAGTTATTTGCTCTCATCCATGTTGATTTGTTTAAATTCGGCGGTTGTCAGCTCTGAACTGTCCTGTGGGTCATTCTGTGCTCCAGAGAGTTCCATCTCTGGATGGCAGGTGGCGCCAGAGGGGTCCAGGCGGAGGCGCCCTTTCTCCAGCAGCCAATTAGAGGAGTGTTTCCCTCGCGGGACATGCTGGGGGAGGGTATTTCTGTGGCAGACGCCATTTTTCGGGGTTCGGGGATCGACTCAGAAACAGCGCGGGAGAAGCGGGGAGGACACCACCAGGGCCGCAGACGGACACCGGACCGGACAAGGCCTCCGGGCAAGACACAGACGAGGGGCATTCAAACTGTAAGTATTTTATTTTTTTCAGGAAATTTCCCTTCCAGGTTGGGGGTGCGTGCTATACGCCGGGGCGCGCTATACGAAAATAAATACGGTACTTACCTTATTCTGGACTCCAGTAGGCTCCCCCTATCTGTATGACTTGGTCATTGCAGGCTTCACTCTAATCTGCTCCCACAATTGCACATATGCAGGATTAATAGCCCTGCATTGTTTGTGATCATAGCCCACAGCCCAGAGTTTCAGAAGCTTAGTCTGTGCTCCAACAGGCTCCCTCTATCTGTGTGATCGTGTCCCTGCTACCTCCTGCCTAAAGTTGAGTATAAAAGGGGAGTTTTTCTTTCATTTAACCAGCGGGTTAAATGAAAAAAAAAAAAGTACAAATCCCCACATGCACACAAGCGTCAATGCCGGGATCTCCCCTGCTGCGCTATTGCATTCTGACAGGAAGGATCCCCCCCTTGTCAGAATACACCGATCAGCGCTGCAGCCATTGCCTGCAAGTGCTGATCAAATACTGGTTTTCCCACAGGACCGCACGACAACAGCTGGTTGTTAGACCAGCTTCTGTTGAACAAACAGGGGTATGCGCAGGGTACATTCTGCTGAACTGGAAGATTTTAATTTTATTTTTTTTTATTTTTTTTAACAGAAAAGTTTTTATTAAGAAAATAAAAAAAATAAAACAAAAGGTAAGTCAACAAACTGTGGTACAGCAATGTTCGATATCTTAAGGGGTATTACATACAGACATATAGCATGGTAGGTACAGAGTAACACACTGGAGGTAGATCTGAGCGGGTCTGGGTCGGGTCGTCGGACAGGGCGAGGGTCAGCTAGTTAGGCTGCAGGACGTTATGCAGTGTCTCTACCCACCGAAGGGGGGGGGAAGCTCTCCCCCACCACACGGCTAAAGGAGAAGTACCCTGGATCCCCAGGGTGCGCAATGACAGGTATTATACAGAGAGTGCCCTAGCCGTTACCCACGATCCCCAGACTTTGTCAAATTTCTGAGGGCACTTGCGGCCCATATATGTCAGTTTGTAGAGAGGTAGAACGGAGTCCACCAGTGTGAGCCACTGAGTCACTGTGGGAGGGGTCGCCAGCTTCCATTGCCGTAACAGCGTTTTCCTGGCATAGACACAGAGAAAGAATAGTAACAAACCGGTGTGAGTAGACTGTGTCACACCCTCCGTGATACCGAGAAGGAGGATCTTAGGGTCTAGTGGCACCTGGAGTCCAGTAGCAGTATTAATTTTCTCCACCACCCCCTCCCAGTATCCTCGGATGACCAGGCAATCCCATACAACATGGTAAAACGTTCCTGTCTCTCTCTGACATTTAGGGCTCTGATCTGACTGGGTACTGAATATCCTGGCAAGACGCTGGGGGGTGTAATAGGCCCTGTGTAAGAACTTCAATTGAATAAACCTGTCCCTAGCAGATATGACCGTCGGTATGTAATGGGCCAGCGCAGTCTCCCAGTCCTCTTCCGAGAGGTCAGGGATGTCCATTTTCCAGACCCGATGGAGGGGAGAGTCCCCTTTCGAGTCGTCGCACGTGAGTCGGAGGTAGATGGAGGATACTAGTCTGTCTATTCCGCGGGATATAAGGAACCTCTCTATTCTATGCGGTTCGACCACCGTTGTCCTCGAGAACTGTGCCTGCGCTGCATGTTTCAGTTGTAAGTACCTGAAGAGCATCCAAGAGGGGAGCCCAAACGTCGCGCGTAGATCCGGGAAGGGGAGCAGCACCCCGGCAGGCATAATGTGCTGGATTTTCACTATTCCATATCTGGCCCAGACACTAGGATCCGGGATGGACCTGAAATGTGAAAGTCGTGGGTTGCCCCATAGCGGGGCGTGGGGTGAGATGGAGTCAGAGCTCGCGACCGCTGCGGTGACCCTCTCCCAAACCTGAACCGTGGTACGCATCGGGAGAGTAACCTGCGGGGCGGCTCTAGGTCCCCTGTAAACCAGGTTGGTGAGGGCCGAGTAGGAGCCCATAACCGCGGCTTCCAGGTTCACTGCTGGGTTGGTCCTAGTTTGCTTGAACCACCATCGGACCGTTACTAGTACTGCTGCCCAATAGTATTTTTTGAAGGAGGGTAGGGCCAGTCCCCCTGAGGACAGAGGAAGCTGAAGTTTGCGTTGTGCTATTCTGGGGGCCCCCCCACCCCAAATGAATGAGGAGACTACGCCATCTAATTTAGTAAAGAAAGAGGCAGGAATAGGGACCGGGGTGTTACGGAACACGTATAATAGCTTGGGGAGAAACACCATTTTTAACAAGTTCACCCGCCCCACCGGAGTAAGGGGCAGTGTCTTCCAGGCCTGGCATTTTGCAATTAGCGTTTGTAGGACCGGGTACAGGTTGTCTTGTAAGTAACGACCTAGGTCGTTTTCAATGTCTATTCCCAGGTAGCGGAATTTTGAAACCCTGGTGAGTGGCGTCAGGTCCGCCGTGGGGGGTGCTAGGTCTGATAGGCGAAATAAACTGGATTTGCCCCAATTAACCCGTATCCCGGAGAACCCGCCGAACCTATCGACAATCTTGAGGGCTGCAACTAGGGACTGAGAGTCATCACCGAGGTATAACAGGGTGTCATCCGCATACAGTGACACCCTTTCGGTCAGCGGTCCTACCTCCAGGCCCCTCACCTCGTGCGTCGAGCGAAGCATGATAGCCATGGGCTCGATGGCCAAGGCAAAGAGTCCTGGAGACAGTGGACAGCCCTGCCGCGTTCCCCTGCATAGTTGGAATGGGGCTGAGACACTGCCCCCCGTGCGCACTCTGGCTGTGGGCGACCCATATAGCAATTTGATCCAGTCTATGAACTTAGGGCCAAACCCAAATTTAGTCAACACTCGCCACAGGAAGGCCCACTCAACTGAGTCAAAGGCCTTCTCTGCGTCGAGTGAGGCCACCGCCCCAGTAGTATTCTGTTCGCGGAAGATTGCAATATTGGTGTGGAGCCTGCGGATATTTATATCCGTGCCCTTTCCCGGCATGAATCCCGTCTGGTCACCATGTATCAGTGTGAGGATCACTGTGTTCAGCCTATTAGCCAGGATCTTGGTCAGGATTTTGGCATCCACATTGAGCAGAGATATAGGCCGATAGGATGAACACAGCTCCGGGTCCTTCCCAGGTTTAGGTATTACAAGGATCACTGCCTCCATCATGGAGGCCGGGAGGTTGCGGCGCTCCAACGCTGCATTAAGCGTGGAGTGGAGATGGGGGGCCTATTACCTCAAGATTGGACTTGTAGAACTCCGTGGGGAGTCCGTCGGGACCAGGGGTCTTGCCTGCCTGCAGAGACTTAATAGCTCCCTGAACCTCCTTCAATGTGATGGGGGCCTCAAGCGTCTGACTAGCCGCCGAGGTCAGGGAAGGGAAGTCCAGGGAGAGCAAGAAAGCGTCCAACTCGTCTGGGGTATACGACGCTCTGGATGCGTAGAGTTCTTGGTAGTATCTTTCAAATCTGGCATTGATCAATAGGGGGTCCGAGAGTAAGACACCGTCCTCATCTCTAATATTGGCTATGCATGAACTGCCCGACCTCTCGGTTGCCAGCCATGCCAGTAGTTTACCTGCTCGTTCCCCCTGCTTTGCTGTGTCTGAGCGAGGAGGAAGCGGCGGCATGAGGCAGCACGGATGAGTGCCAACTCCCTGTAGGCAGTGAGCATGTCAGCGTGCAAGCTCTGGTCAGGTGAATTTGTGTATCTATTTTCCAATCGTGCAGCCCGCCTCTCAGCCTCTGAAAGTTCCAATTTAGACTCTTTCCGTATGCTAGCTATATTAAATTGATACCTGCCTCTGGCGTACGCTTTAAAAGCGTCCCAGGTCACCTCAGGGGGAGCCGAGTTGTCATTGTGGACCCAATATTCCCCAAGCTCCGTGAGCATTAAAGGTTCCAGTCTGTCGTCAGTGATCCAGTATCTGGATAGTCTCCACAGGCCCTGCGTGGCAGCAGAATCGGTGGAGAGGTCTAACATAACCGGTGCATGGTCCGATATTCCTCGTGGCAAGTGGGACACCGCTACCACCCTGGACAAGACAGGGTCGGTAGCATAGATCAGGTCTATCCGAGA
Source organism: Rana temporaria (assembly GCF_905171775.1). NCBI lineage: Eukaryota > Metazoa > Chordata > Amphibia > Anura > Ranidae > Rana > Rana temporaria. The sequence continues at coordinate 60,700,236 of NC_053491.1, forward strand.
CATGGTCGCATGGGTCGCAGAGTGACACGTATAGTATTTGTCATACGGGTATTTCCATCTCCACACGTCTCTCAAGCCATATATCTCTGCCCAACGAGAGAGCGCCGAGTCGGTCGTCTGGTCGGGGTTCAGCCTGTCAATGCTAGGATTGGGGGCCATGTTAAAGTCACCAGCCCAGAGCACAGTTGCCGAGGGGAAGTCGGCAACTACAGCTTGTGCCTTGCGTAATACAGACATACCTGTCGAGGGGGGCAGATATAAGCCCACAATCACCACTTCTAGCCTGTCACATAGAGCATGAATAATGACATATTGCCCATCCGGGTCCAGGCGGAGGTCCAGGAGAACGAACGGGAGCGCCTTGTGGATTAAAACACTAACCCCACGAGAGTGGGAGGAGTGGGTGGAGTGGAAATAGGATCCCACCCAGGGTTTCTTGAGCGCGAGGACTCTGGACCCAGTGAGGTGGGTCTCCTGGAGTATACAAATGTGCGGGTGGTATCTCTTCAAGTAGGAGAACACCAGGGATCTTTTAAATTTAGAGTTTAACCCGCGCACATTCCAAGATAACACTCTCAAGGGGGCCATGATAACAAGGTGAAAATATGCACAGTCAGGGAGCATAGTGTCATCCCCCCCAGCAGCCCCCCCACACCCACCGACAATAGTAGGATAGGGTAGTGCATGTGTCCGTACCTAACACTGAGTAGTCCAAAGCCGTACCAAAAACAGAAAAAAGAAAAATCAACATAAAAATTAACATTCCCTCCCCCCCACCCCACGCAACCCCCAAAACTTAGGTGCGTTTTGTTACCCAAACAGTGCATGACTATTAGTCTCTGGGGAGCAGTGCACCAACAGGGCGCCTAGGAGGCCAAGCAGAGGATGCTCGCCAGACAAACCAGCATCCTTGCCACCCGCTTTAGTAACCAAACATAGGAAGAAATAATCGGAGAAACAGTTATTATTATCGTATTCCCTGCGGAGGAAGTCAATCACCCAGATAGTACTGGGGGCACATTCTTATAACGGTAAGCCGCGTGGCAGTTCATTAACGGTACAAAATAATGCCACAACAAAGTTAGGTCCCCAATTTGATGAAGGAAACTGTCCCTGATCCTCGGCACAGGGGATAGTTGGTGCCGGAGCTACCACCCCCCCCCCCCCCGGGCCCCCCCATACTCACAGGAGAGTCCTCGGTCAGTAGTCCTAGTGCAGGTAGGCCACTCCACACGAAGGAAGACATCCAGGCATAATCATGAGGAGTGACATGGGGAGTGCCCCATCCGCAGCCAACAAGAGGAGCATAGGCTACAGCTTTCGTCCCCTGAGAAGGGAGGGAGGGGTGTCGCCCAAACATGGCACCAGGCGCGCACGAGGCAGGCAAAGGGGACAGTCAGTGAAGGGGGCCCGAGTTGGCACAAAAACAGTAGGAACCAAAAGACAAAAAAAAAAACAGCGGTTCAGTTGAAGGGGTTCAGTGGCGCGGGAGAGTTTCCAGCCACGCGGCCGCCTCGTCCGGTACCGTGAAAAACCGATGGGTCTCTCCATCCTGGACCCGTAAGCGGGCGGGAAATAGCATGCTGTACTTCATACCTCGCTGGCGCAGGGCTTGCTTCACGTGGTCAAATGATTTTCGTTGCCTTTGCGTCTCCATGGAGAAGTCGGGGAAAATCATCAGGCGGGCCCCCTCGAAGCGCAGTATCTCGGTCTTCCTGCTCTCCCGCAGTATCGCGTCTCTGTCCCTGAAGTTCAGGAGGCATAGGATGAATGTGTGCGGGGGGGCTCCGGGGGGACCGCAAGCCGCCGGCATCCTGTGGGCCCGTTCCACGGCGAAGTATGGGGAGAAGGCAGCCTGGGGGAGCAGCTGGCGGAGAAGGCGTTCAGTGAAAGCGGTGGGGTCAGGATCTTCCGCTCGCTCTGGGAGGCCGATAACCCGGAGATTATTTCTCCTATTGCGGTTCTCCGCGTCCTCTGCACGATGTTCCAGGGCTCTGACCTTGGTGGTGAGGGTGCGGAGAGAGGAAGCATGGTCTCCTAACACCTCCTCAACGTCCCCCACCCGGCGCTCAGCCTCCGTCAGCCGGGTCCTAACCTTGTCCATGTCCTTCCGAATAAAGCCCATCTCCAGCTGCATGGTGTCAATTTTTTCGGTCAGCGTGGACTGGCAGGTCGAGATGGCTTGCATCAGGGCATCAAAGTGGTCCTGGCCCTGAATCGCCGGATCAGCATCCTCGGTCTGCGACGCCATGTTAGATAGCACGAGGAGTGCGGCCCTCCCGCCGCCGGAACTATCACGGGGTGTAGACGGCTTTTGGTAAGCGTTTTTTTTCCGCTTGTAGGCCATACCAGTCCAGGGGGTAACCGGCTCGCAATTCAGGGCATCGGAGACAGGATAATCCGCAGGGAATCAGGATTTTTAGCAGGTATGGCAGCGGAGCTCCTTCACTAAGCGTCCAGTCCGGTCGCCATCTTGGACACGCCCCGATTTAAATTTTATTAATATCCAACTTAGGCCACTCACAGACATGATTGCTTGCTTCCCTTTTATAATTATTATGCTAGAAAATGGATGTCTCCTATAGACCAGTATTTTAGGAATGGCGTTCTCAGGTAAATGCGACAATTATAATGGAACAACAGGCATATAAGATCAGGGGTAGAATAGAAATACTAGTTAAGTTATGGGGACCCTGGTTGAGAGCCCCAGGATTGGCTTTTTTCTCCTTGGCCTCCCCTAGAACATCTTAGAAATAACATATGTTGTAATAGGTGGGCAAACACAAGTTGGATAGGCCCTTGTATAGTATATGGGAGGATGGATAGTGATGTTCTGGAGGGTGGAGAGGGGCCTTGTGTTTTTTTTTTATATATAATATATTTTTTTTGCTTTGTCTGTTTGTTGGTTTGGTTAATCGTTAGTTTAATTGTTTGTTCTAGGAGCGATATAATGATAATCTGGAGACTATTTGAAAATAGAGAGAGTTAATGTTAAGAAATAATATGTTTAATCTCTAGAGAAAGAAATGTAATATGGTGATTTGTTATATTGTTTGAAAAATCTTTACTAAAAAATTAAGTTATAAAAAAAAATATTATTATTATGCAGGATTTATTTAGTGGCAACAATTTACACAGTGCTTTACAATGTTAGGGCAGACAGTACAGTTACAATACAATTCAATATAGTAGGAATCAGAGGGCCCTTCTCGTTAGAGTTTATAATCTAGAAGGGAGGGTCAAGTCATACAAAAGGTAATAACTGTGAGGGATGACCGGATAAAGAAAAATAAAGTAAAGTTGTTAGCAGGGCCGTCTTTAATATGGTTTGGGCCCTGGGCAAACATTTTTTTTGGGCCCCCCTCCAGCTTTTTTTGGGCCTGGCTGGTTCACATGTATGTTTTGGCGGTCTTCATTTGTGCAGGTACAGCAGCCCATTGATTTGAATGGGCTGCCATGCCTTTATTTCCTGCAGAAAAAAGGTGCATTCAGCATTTTAAAAATACAGTTGCCTTGAAATCCATTCTGCTTTTGCACCATGCTACTTACCTGCAGTTCTTGCACACACAAATGCACTGTGTTTTTAAAAGCGTGACCTAAACGTCTAAAAATGCAGCAAGTTTGACAGTGCGGGAACTGCAGATAAGTCACAGCAGACAGCAGAATGGACAGACAGTGCTGTATTTCAGTGCTTGATGGGCATAGGCGTGCCGTGTGCGCAGCCTATTACATGAGGCATGCGCTTTTCTTTGCAGGAAACACAGGCATGGCGGCAAATTCAAATGAATGGGCTGCTGTGCCTGCGCAAATTTGGGCCGCCAAAACACATACATGTGAACCAGCCAGGCCCAAAATAAGCCCATCAAGCAGTTAAATACAGACAGTAATGCCATGTGCTCTGAGGCTTTACTCAGCCTGGACTGCAGGTCTGGTCTGTGATTTAAAGAGTTCCTCTATTTTACACATGGCATGGGGTCCCATGGTGCTAAAGCAGAATGGACAGACGGTGCTGTGACCCCATGCCATGCCATGTGTAAAATAGAGGAACTTTTTAAAACACTGACCAGACCTGCAGTGAATCATCAAATATTATAAAGACTTTGGGCACACTCTACAGAAAACTTCTATTTACAATACAGATTAGCAAACAGTGACATACCTTGAGGAGCAGGACATGAAGAAGTCAGCCTCGGGAAGAGCAAACTGGGGATGTTATAAAATCACATTCTAATTCACTTTTATATACAAGCAGCACCCAGTGGCAGGAATGGAGAAGTGCACGTCTAAAGGGAAGCCAGGGGTGCTGTACATTTTAAAACACTGGGAAGGGAAGCAGTACTGTCACTGGCTGCGTGCCGCTGATGATTTTCAGCCTGATTTGTGGGCAGCACAGGGGCTAAGGCTAGGTTCACATCACGATTTTTACATCCGATAATCGGACCGTTAAATCGAATGGAATCGTATATGACAAAATCGTATGTAATCGTATGTCAAAATGTATTTTTTAAATCGGATTCATAAATCGCACAGCTAAATTTTCCATCCGATTTTCACTAAAAAATCGGATCCTGATTTTAAATAATGTCTGGCAATGGCCATAAAGTATTATGTAGAGAAGTGCTTTCTGGGAAAAAGAAGATTCTTGAAGTTTCTAGCTCGTTCCAGTGTCTAGTGCGCATGCGTAATAAAAAATCGGGTACGATTTATCGGATAAAAACGCACAGTCATCCGATTTATTACGATTTAGATTGACCACAATATAAAACAAATCGGACACGATTTTAATACGATTTCAAATCAGGACCAAAAATCGTGGTCAAACACGATTTTTGATGCGATTTTAAATCGTATCAAATCTGATGCGGATCAAATCGGATTCACTTGGGGACCTACATTAATGAATGGAAGTGAATGGATACGTTTTGCCATACAGATTTGTACGATTTCAAACCTAAGAATCGTGAGAACAAGTAGGATGATAAAATCGTGGTGTGAATGCACCCTTAACGGGCGGCAGGGCCGCCATCAGGAATTATAGGGCCACTTACACAGCTTCAGGCATGGGCCCCCTGGAGCAGAGAACCGGGATGGGGGGTGCTGCCGCCTGAAATTGAGAAGCGGGGGGGGCTGCCGCGAATTTAGAAGCGGGGGCCCTTTATAAAAAAAGAAATAAAGAAAGAAATAAAGAAAAATATATATATAAAAAAAGGGGTGTAGCCATCTGGGGCCCTGGGGACCTCTGGGCCCTTTAATAAAAAAAAAAAAAGAAATAAAAAATATATATAAAAAATATATTTTAAAAAGGGGGTTGCCATCCGGGACCTCTGGGCCCTTTAATAAAAAATAAATATATAAAAAAAGAAACATTTATAAAAAAAAAAAAAAAAGGGGGGGCTTGCCATCCAGGGCCCTGGGGACCTCTGGGTCCTTTAATAATAATAATAATAATAATAACATTTATATTATATTTTATATATATATATATATATATATATATATATATATATATATATATATATATATATATATATATATATATATATATATAAAAGAAATATATAAAAAAATATTTTTTTATAAACAAAAGGGGGGTTGTCATCCGGGGCCCTGGGGAACTACGGGCCCCTGGGGACCCCCAAACCTCTAAAAAAAAATTGGCCCTTTAATAAAAAATGAAAAAAAAAATATATTAAAAAAAAAATTTTTTTTATTTAAAAATAAATAAAAAATGGGGGTTGCCATATGGGGCCCTGGGGGCCTCCGGGCCCTTGGGGACCCCTAAAAAAAATTGTCCCTTTAATAAAAAATAAAAATATATTAAAAAAAATATTTTTTTTTATTTAAAAAAAAATAAAAAATAAATATTTTTTTAAATTTAAAAATAAATAAAAAAAGGGGGGTTGCCATCTGGGGCCCTAGGGGCCTCCGGGCCCCTCCGGACCCCTAAAAAAAAAAAAAAAAAAGGGGTTTGCTTTGGGCCCCCAACAGTGACAGGGCCCAGGGCACCTTCCCCATTTGCCCTGCGGTAAAGACGGCCCTGGTTGTTAGGTGGGGGCAGAATAGACTTCTCCGAAGAGAAAAGTTTTCACAGATTGCCTAAAAATGGATAGAGTAGGAGATAGTTGGACACTGCAGAATGTATACTGTGCTATGCATGCAAAGCTCAGTTTACTTTTCAACACACTGACAGTGTGCCAATCAAAGCAGCTGGGGACCAGCACCCGGAAGAATCCAGGGAGAAGGTGCTGATGAGGGACCTTTTAGGTGTTGGACATGTAGCACTACCCCCGTAGAAGCTGCTGGTTTGAATTTGGGCCTGTCGTTACCTTACCACGTTCGTCTTGGGATCCTCCTTGAAGAGTTAGGCCCCGTACACACGACCGAGTCTCTCGGCAGAATTCAGCCAGAAACTCGATCGTATTCTGCCGAGAAACCCGGTGGTGTGTACACTTTTGGCTGAGGAAGCCGACGAGGATCTCGTCGGGCCAAATAGAGAACATGTTCTCTATTTCCTCGTTAGTCAATGAGGAAACTTGGCTCGCCGAGATCCTCGGCGGCTTCACAAGGAACTCGACGAGCAAAACTATGTGTTTTGCCCGTCGAGTTCCTCGGACGTGTGTACGGGGCCTTATTCATAAATGTCTGCACCAACACTTAGTCTCTTTTTTCCATGGTTTTATTAAACAAAACTCAGTCAGAGGGATGGAGGGTTAGGGGAGATTGAGGTACCTTGCTTTTGCGGATCACGAGTACGTTCTTGGATCCAGAGGACAAACCGTTTCCACACTGGATTCAGCAACCACCGGATAGGCCTCTCTCACTGACCTAACAGCCGGTGGGAAGCTCATTCAAAAGTCTCTGCCACAGACTTGATGAGTGCCATTGTGCCATTGCACAGCCCTCTGCCACAGGACTGTGTAACCACAAACATACTTTGCAAAAGTTCCAAAGGCACAGCTACACAGTACCAGGATCTTTCAGCCAGCCGGCAGCACTGTGAGGTAGATTGGCCAGGATGCGTCCTCTAATTGAATCCTTAATTATTCTACTTTTTCCTGCAGAGGAGACAGCACAGGGCCATCCCTGGACCAGTAGGCCCCAGAAACTCCTGGGCCTACTCTCAGTAGCGGAGCCTTGGGCCAGCAGGCCCCAAAGCCGGAAGATCACTGCTAGCACATCCATGAGGCCAGGAGGGCCGTCAGGATCGGAAGACCCCACCAGAACAGTGTCTGTCTCTTAAGTACCCTCTCCCAGAATGCACAGTGGTGGGGACCACGCCCACTGAGCTGCTTCTGGGAAAAAATACTCAATGCACCCAACCCGTCGCATTTCCAACCTTGACCTGTGGTGACAGCGATACCCACAGTCAAGTGGAAAATGTACAACGCAGCTGAACTGGAACAGAAACCAATAATTTGGCTTAATCATTCTGAGCTAAACTACAGCTCAGACAACTTAAATTTACAAATAGCGCCTACCCAACAGGAGCAGGGTGCTACAGACAGTTTGAGCATCTTTAATATTGATTCACCGTTTACTGATTGGTTGCTAGAGATTACAGCACATCATTACTGCTTACTCATTGGTTGCTTGGGGTTACAGCACATCAATACCACTCACTGATTGGTTGCTAGAGATTACAGCAGATTACTGCTGTTCACTTATTGATTGCTACAGGTTACTGTACATCATTACCACTCACTGAGCAGTGGAGCAATCCCAAATAATTGAGCAAGTAAAGTGGCACATTATTTCACTTACTACAGGAGAGGGTCAGAGATTGCAGACATACTACAGGAGAGGTGTCAGAGATTGCAGACATACTACAGGAGAGGTGTCAGAGATTGCAGACATACTACAGGAGAGTGTCAGAGACTGTGAACATACTACAGGAGAGGGTCAGAGATTGCAGACATACTACAGGAGAGGGTCAGAGATTACAGACATACTACAGGAGAGGTGTCAGAGATTGCAGACATACTACAGGAGAGGGTCAGAGATTGCAGACATACTACAGGAGAGGGTCAGAGTTTGCAGACATACTACAGGAGAGCATCAGAGACTGTGGACATGCTACTGGAGATGGTCAGAGACTGCAGACATACTACAGGAGACTGCACCCACTCTGATCTACTTCAGCTGCTCCCTCCCAAGCATACAGGCTGCATAGAGCAGAGTCAGAGCATCATTGGAGCTCCCAGCCCCTCTATACTGGCTGGGGAATACAGAGGTCTGGGGTCGGGGCTCCCACTCCGATCACTGCTCTCACTACAACTGCTCTGTTCCGAGCATACAAGCTGCATGGGGCAGGGTCAGAGCATCAGTGGAGCTCCTGGCCCCACCCCTCTCTGTTGGCTGGCTTGGGAATACAACCTCCCATGTCCTCTTTACGCTCTGCAAAGCCATCATCTGGGCCCCAGTTTTCGGTCAGCGCGGGTAGAAGTGCCAGCTTCTTTGGGCCCCCAAAAAAGATTAGGCCCAGGACAGTTGCCCCGCGTTAAAGAGGGTCCTGTATGTAAGTAGTCATGATTTTAGTTCCGCTTTAACCCCTGTAGTGCAGGGGATCACACTGCAAGGATTTTTTTTCTGTTCCAGCTCAGAGTTCAGCTTTAAAATCAATGAGCATTAGCATGTTATCTTCTAGCAAATTAGGCATTTTCTGCATAATGAACTAATTCTCAGACAATCAGACAAAATGGTTGTATCCCTATGTATAGAGAAACATTTGTATGCTCAGAGCATGGACACAAATCCCTCTTATCACTGAAGGGTTAACTCCTCCTGAATGAATGTTTTCATGGAGAAAGTAAGTGGTAATGTGTCACCGGTAGAGCACAAGGTAAAGAACTATGACAGCTTAATAAGAGTTGTCTATGTCAACAGTGTGATCAATAGAAAGTATAATTACGCTGGTTGCTGTCAATTCTGCCATGGTTTATCTATCTACCATGTAAGGCTAGGGAACTGTGTGTCAATACAGCACCACAAAATAATTTAGATCTCATCCAAGATCTTCTAATATATTTGCAAATATCTTCCCACCTTCTACATAAATGTTGCCAGGGGCATTTCTCTGCTTTCATGGTTTCCAAGTTACTGCGTCTAATCTCATGAGATGTCCCGAAGACGGTTTTGTTCTGTTCAGATGGGGCTCACTCTGCTGGAAAGCTCAGTTGATCTCTGGAAACCCCTCTGGCAGTGTTTGTGGCACGCATATATCTTCTCAAACTCCATTTCCAGAAATCTGTGATATCCTGAGGAAAGTGATATGCGCATTGATATGACAATCGGGCATCTGCATAAATAAGGGCTTAGTACAGCAAGTTACCATACATTTTTGGAACATTTTTCACTTAAGAAGTGTTTGCGATAATAAATAAAAGATGTCTGATTAATGTAATTTTTGTTATCTGCGTGTAAATGTTTGAAACACCTTTTTATGTATAGGTTGAATTATGTATAGATTTGGGAGCAGCCATGTTTATTCATTACATATACAGGGCCGGATTCAGAAAGAAGATATGACGGCGTATCTCCTGATACGCCGTTGTATCTCTGAGTCCGGCCGTTGTATCTATGCGCCTGATTCATAGAATCAGGTTACGCATAGATTTGCTTAAGATCCGACAGGTGTAAGTGACTTACACCGTCGGATCTTAGGCTGCAATTCCAGGCCGGCCGCTAGGTGGCGCATCCATATCTTTTACGCCGATTCAGAAACGAACGACCGCCCGGCGCTTTTTTTTTACGTCGTTTGCGTTCGGCTTTTTCCGGCGGAAAGTTACCCCTGCTATAGCAGGGGTAAGTGCGGCGTATCCTATGTTAAGTATGGCCGTCGTTCCCGCGCCGAGTTTTGATTTTTTTACGTCGTTTGCGTAAGTCGTTTGCGAATACGGCCGGACGTAATTTACGTTAACGTCGAAACCAGTGACGTCCTTGCGACGTCATTTGGAGCAATGCACGCTGGGAAAATTTGCGGACGGCGCATGCGCTGTTCGATCGGCGCCGGGACGTGCCTGATTTAAATAGTACACGCCCCCTAGTCGCGGAATTTGAATTCCGCCGGGTGATTTACGATACGCCGCCGCAACAATAGAGGCACTTGCCTTAAAAAATTGCGGCGGCGTAACGTAAATCAGATAGGTTACGCGGATCTAAAGATCCGCTAACCTATCTGAATCTAGCCCAGTGACTCTGATTCATACTTTGCAGCGCTGCACAGTGATTTCGCTTTTTTTTTTTTTTGCTTGCTTGTTGGGTTGGCAACCTCATTGAATCAAAGGGGTTGTAAAGGTTTGTTTTGTATTTTCTAAATAGGTTCCTTTAACTAGTGCATTGTTGGTTTACTTACCTGCGCTGGATGCCAATTTTGTTTGGGAGCCACGTCGCACGGCCGCGCAATTGTCAGTTAAATCGACGCAGTGCCAAATCGCAAAAAGGGGCCAGGTCCTTTACCTGCATATTGGTCCGGGTCTTAAGTGGTTAATGCTCTCTGTATGTACCTGGTGTCTTATTTCAACAACTATTAAACAGAGAGGTTTAAAACAAAACTATGGTTTACTTTTGGTTTTAAATGTCACCCCAGAGGTAAAAAAGCAGCAATACAAACAGACGGCCACTGCCCCCACCTATAACTGGTCTTTGCAGCAAGGAGCTCTGGAAGGGCGACGCATGTCAAAAATATACAAAGAGATTTCCAATCTCAAACTTACCAACCTACCAGCGACCAACCAAGGTGACCCCTATTCTTACCGCATATTGTTAGACAGGTCAATTTGGCTGGTGGTTGGCTAGTTGGTAAGTTTGAGCTTGGAAATCTCTTTGTATTTGTTACAAAGCAGCACTAGCTGCAATACTAAGGCTAGGTCATAGGTGTGCGCAGACTATTGCATTAGGGTGTTCACCCCAAAGCTCCAACACATATGCATTTGACATATTTACTGGCCTCTTCCCCGCTCTCCATCCTAAAACAATGGGAGGAAGGGGGAGCAAGGGAGCACATGGGGGACACGAGTAACAGAAGGAAGAGGAACAGGGAAAGAAGGAGTGGCATATATTAGTACTGATCCCCTATATTTTCCTCCTGTGGCAGCTTAATGTTGACAAAAGGCAGAGAAGACTTTCAGCTGCTGCAGGAGGAAAATTCAGATCGGTTCCACTGAATTTCACCCCCGCCTCTCCTGTCCAGGTTCTGAGGACCGGCAAAGAAGGATTGCTGTTTACCTGTCACCTGCCCACCATTGACAGGTTGCCAACCCCAGGATTAGGGTGTTCCCAGGCACACCTGGCACACCTGGCACACCCCCTTGCGCATGCCTATGGGCTAGGTTCACACATATATATGGCTGCGATGCGATGCAGTCCAGAGACCGGTTCAGGTGCAAATTTTTGCATAAATTCACACCTAAACCAGACCCAAAATCAAAATTCAGAAACAGACCATGGCTGCCCTATGTGTGAACCGGCTCCAATAAAAGTCACTCAGGTTATGTGAATCAGGTGGGGTTCTGAATGCATCCAATTTGCATATATGTGAATTGAGCCTCCCCTTTAATCTGGAGCTGCTCCAGAGAAACCTGTTGTTCAGCAAAGAGACTAGTCTCCTAAACCAGTGTCACTCAATGATGACATCACAGAGCTGGTGGATGTTAGAGACCTTGCGCTCCTCCACCTTTCATTTGAGGATGCCCCACAGATGCTCAATAGGGTTAAGGTCTGGAGACATGCTTGGCCAGTCCATCACCTTTACCCTCAGCTTCTTTAGTAAGGCAGTGGTCGTCTTGGAGGTGTGTTTGGGGGTCGTTATCATGTTGGAATACTGCCCTGCGGCCCAGTCTCCGAATGGAGGGGATCATGCTCTGCTTCAATATGTCACAGTACATGTTGGTATTCATGGTTCCCTCAATGAACTGTAGCTCCCCAGTGCTGGCAGCACTCATGCAGCCCCAGACCATGACACTCCCACCACCATGATTGACTGTATGCAAGACACACTTGTCTTTTTACTCCTCATCTGGTTGCCGCCACACACGCTTGACACCATCTGAACCAAATAATTTTATCTTGGTCTCATCAGACCACAGGACACGGTTCCAGTAATTCATGTCTTAGTCTGCTTGTCTTCAGTAAACTGTTTGCAGACTTTCTTGTGCATCATCTTTAGAAGAGGCTTCCTTGTAGGATGACAGCTGTGCAGACCAATTTAGTGCAGTGTGCGGCATATGGTCTGAGCACTGACAGGCTGACCCCCCCAAACCCTTTAACCTCTGCAGCAATGCTGGCAGCACACATACGTCTATTTCCCAAAGACAATCTCTGGATATGACGCTGAACAAGTGCATTCATCTTCTTTGGTCGCCCATGGCGAGGCCTGTTCTGAGTGGAGCCTGTCCTGTTAAACCGCTGTATGTTCTTGGCCACTGTGCTGCAGCTCAGTTTCAGGGTCTTGCCATACTTCTTATAGCCTAGGCCATCTTTATGTAGACTAGAGCAACAATTATTTTTTTCAGATCCTCAGCAAGTTCTTTGCCATGAGGTGCCATGTTGAACTTCCAGTGACCAGTATGAGAAAGTGAGAGCGATAACACCAAATTTTACACACCTGCTCCCCATTTACACCTTGTAACAATAATGAGTCACATGATGTCGGGGAGGGAAATGGCTAATTGGGCCCAATTTGGGCATTTTCACTTAGGGGTGTACTCACTTTTGTTGCCAAACATTAATGGCTGTTTGAGTTATTTTGAGGGGACAGCTAATTTAAAAAATATATAATAAAATATTTACAAAAATGTGATGTACTCATTTTTGTGAGATACTGTATGTACAGTATATAGTGATAATTTTAGGGCTTGTTCACACTTTTTACATCCCGACTGCTCCCATTAAGCTGCAGAGGCAATGGGTGTACACATGTTGTGGCTGTAATTCTTTGGTTCGCCACTGCAGCAGTTATACCCCCTGTCGCTTTCAGTGGAGCTGAGCACAATGGGCCATATTCTCAGAAGAGTTACGACGGAGTATCTCAGGAAACACTGTCGTATCTCTCTTTTTTGACCCGCGTATCTATGCGAGTGATTCCTAGAATCATTTTCGCATAGATACGCTGAAGATCCGACATGTGTAAGTCACTTACACTGTCGGATCTTAAATGTAATTTGCCGCCGGCTGCTAGGTGGCATTTACGTTCAGGTCTCATTTGTTTATGCAAATGAGCCTGATACGCCGATTCCCGAACGAAATTGCATTGCGTAACCGTCGCTTACGTCGTTTGCGTAAGCGCAAGGTTACCCCTGCTATATGAGGGGTAACCTTACGCCAGTCCCACGTATGCCATGTTAAGTATGGCGTCGGGTCCGCGTCGTCTTTTCCCGTCGGGTACATCGTTTTCCTAAGTCGTTCTTGAATACGACTTTACGTCAATGACGCACACGTCGGCGTCATTGATGTTTTCCGTCGAGAACTGGAGCATGCGCACTGGGCTATTTTAAGCCCGACGCATGCGCAGTTCGATCGAAACGGGGGCGCGCTTAATTTAAATATAAGCCGCTCCCTTTGAAATACGCGGGGATACGCCGGGGCTTTTACACTACGCTGCCCCAAACTACGGAGCAAGTGTTTGGGGAATACAGCACTTGCTCCTGTAGGTTGGGGCGGCGTAGTGTAAATGGCTTACGCGGCGCCCGCCGGAAATCTACGGGAATATGGCCCAGATGTATTCAAGTGAATGGGGCTGCTCTGCAAGTGCCGAGCAACTGTGTGCAATGTGCGGTGTTGTGGCATGCCAGTGCAGGGTTCAAGGGGGTAAAAGCTGGCAGTGAGGAGGTGATACAACGCCTTCTCTCTTTGTTTGTTAAATGCTCTTTGAAGAGCAATTGGAAAAGTGGATTGCTCTTCAGAGACCACAGCAAGTGTGAATGAGTCCTTATGTAATCAGAGAGCGTTCATTCAGTTTTTATGAATACCTTATGAATTTTATGTAACAATTTCGGCAGCGCCGGTTGCAACACTTCTAAAATAATGGCCCTACTTTGTTATTACATAATCAAGGATTACCTCCTACTCCTGTCAGTGCATTGCAAGTCTTTCTGTAATAGCGGTCTTATTACAAAATCTAATGAGGAATTGGAGTGCTAGAGAGTGCTTCCGTATGTCTACGTCTCCCTAGAGAGTGCGGTAAACCTTACTGTAATCATGTCTCACATCAGAAGATGAGCAGCTGAATGAGCCGTCATCTATAAGCATTGCACAAGCCCAGCATATGGCATAAAAGTACAACTGCTGTTCAGTTTGCCACACACAGCCACTTTAACTCCACTTTTTTTAAAGGATTTCATATTTCAGCAGACCTGATGTCACCTAATATTCTTCTTTTCTGGGTGATGATAGAAAATGAGTAATGAGCTTAACAAATTCAATGAAAGGGCTTTAATGGGGAAAGAAATGGAACACATTGTTATCAGTGCCAAGGATTTATTCTGTAGGCTTTAGCTGTTTGTTTTTGCTAATATAAAGGACGTGTTTGCAGCGTTCATTATGCTCCATCCCCCTAATTAATCACGGTGTTCATTTTCTGTCCAGTCCTTCTGTTGGCAATAATATACAGTTATTCAGGCATGAGATAGACATGGTACATCACTAGTACGCTGGAGCCTATTGGGGACAGGTGAGCAGCCCATGGTGAGGAGGTGCACCTTCTAGTATATGGGAAAAAAGGAATATATATATATATATATATATATATATATATATATATATATATATATATATATATTGTGAGGGGTTAGCTTGGTAGTGGGGTGTGTGACCCCTTGGATGGGTTCACCACACACATCTATAAGGTCTAACACAGCCTACTGCTGGGTAGACAGTGCTGGTCATACAGCACAAAACAATAGTCTTTTGATATAACACAGGAAAAAGTCAATCCTCTTCTCACCTTTACACAAGGCTTTCTGGCACTGCTCTCCTACTCACACAGACTCAGGATGTTGCAGCCCATCAGTGGTAATCTTTTGGACTTCTTATAGAGGCCTTTAATTGCCTCACTCTGAACAGCTGGAGTCTTCCAACGGCCCTTAGCCTTCCTGGCTATTTCTGCAGCAGACGCCCAATAATGATTGGTGTATTGTCTAAAGAAGGCAGAAATGTATGTTCCGTCTGTGACAACACCCACAGATTTACCTGACTTTCTGTCACAATATATATATATATACACACACATGCACACATAGGGGCAGATCCACAAAGAAGTTACGACGGCGTATCTATTGATACGCCGCGTAACTTCTATTTTGCTCCGGCGTATCTTTGTTTTGTATCCACAAAACAAGATACGCCTGAACCTGGGCTAGATCCGACTGGCGTACGTCTTAGTACGCCGTCGGATCTAAGGTGCATATTTACGCTGGCCGCTAGGTGGCGTTTCCCTCGAATTCCGCGTCGAGTATGCAAATTAGTCCGGCCGGCACATTTTTTTACGTCGTTTCCGTAAGGCTTTTTTCGGCGTAAAGTTACCCCTGCTATATGAGGCGTACTCAATGTTAAGTATGGACGTCGTTCCCGCATTGAATTTTGAAAATTTTACGTCGTTTGCGTAAGTCGTTCGCGAATAGGGCTTTGCGTAGAATGACGTTCACGTCGTAAGCATTGGCTTGTTGCGGATGCATGCGCCGTTCAGAAAAAACATCATTTACGTCGGGTCAAGTAAAATTAACATAAGACACGCCCACATCTTTAACATTTGAATTCCGCGCCAGGGATGGACTGGCCATTGGGACTACAGGGAGTTTCCCGGTGGGCCGATGGCTCAGTGGGCCGGCTTCAGTGACAGCGGACCGCCGCCCCCTCCGCTCCTCTGTCTCTTCCTTCCCGCAGCGCTCACCTCCTCTACCTTACCGCAGCACTCACCTGGGGGGAACAGAGAATCAGGGGGAGGAGCAGGGGGGACGACAGAGGAGCATGGGGGAGGGGACAGACAGCTGACTCAACAGTTATGGCCTGGGAGTTTCTCACTGCCTAATCTTGTCCCATAAGGGGAGCACCAAACTGATTCTTTGCCCCGGGTGAAATAAGGTCTAGCTGCCTCACTGGTACTGCCTATAAGAGTACCAGTACCAGCCATTCTACTCTAATAAAGTAGAACGGCTAGTGAAGGGGGAGAGGCTTGGGTGGCCGGGGAGTGCGGGAGTTGTCCGGCCGCCATGGGAGAGACCTGTCAAAGTGGGCCAGTCTGGATGAAGTCCAGGGCCAAATTTTTGTCCCAGTCCAGCCCTGTTCCGCGCCCATACGCCGGCAGATTTACGCTACGCCGCCGTAACTTTAGAGGCAAGTGCTTTGTGAATACAGCACTTGCCTCTCAAAGTTGTGGCGGCGTAGCGTTAATACGATACGCTACGCCTGCCAAAAATTACGATCCGCTACGTGGATCTGGCCCATAAAGTATATATACACAGTATATAGTGAAAAGTATTGGGACGCCTGGCTTTACACGCACATGAACTGTAATGGCATCCCAGTCTTAGTCCGTAGGGTTCATTATTGAGTTGGCCCACCCTTTGCATCTTTAACCGCTTCAATTCTTCTGGAAAGGCTGTCCATAAGGTTTAGAAGTGGAAAAAACGATAGTAAAAACCGATCGTCTGTGTGGAATTCCATCTGAGAAAAATCCACGCATGCTCAGAATCAAGTCGACGCATGCTCAGGAGCATTGAACTTAAAGGGTTTGTAAAGGATTTTTTTTTTTTATCTTAAAAGCTTCCTTTACCTTAATGCAGTGCTATTTTCATGTCCTCGTTGTTCGTTTTTGCTCTCAAGTTGCTGTAATTCTTCTCTGATCTCCACACTTCCTGGTTGTCTGTTTCCTGATAACCGCAGTACTGGGAGCTTTCTCTCTGTGGTCACTAATCAAGGAGGTGAGATTACTGTGTGTCTAAAACCCCACAGCACCAATCCAGTTTTGTTTTCCAAACCATCACTGCCCTGTATTGGCTCTGTACATCACAGAAGCAGGAAACAACATGCAAAAACAAAACTAGAATCTGCAGGTACATTATATGATTGATTTTTATCTAGTTTTAATCATTTTTACCATTTTTAAAAGGAATCAGTTAACTATTATGTCTCTATACCCTGTAAACAGTCATTTCAGCCAAAAAATGTTTTTCCTTTAAAACTCCTTTAATTTTTCTCAGCATGTCATAGTGTGTTACGTCACAGCATTTTGGACGGTCGGAATTTAGTCTGATAGTGTGTACGCAAGACTGATGAAAATCGGCTTCATCGGATTTCTGATGAAAAAATCCATCGGCCTCTCCCGACGCCTCTAAAAGCGATCTTGCTCTGCTTGGACCACTTTTATATTTTAGACAATGGTCCACAGAATAAGAGAATACTGGGGTTATTTATGGGAGCTAGCTTCTGCCATAACAATGGTATTTAGCGCCAAAGTAATGGTGTAAATGTACTGTGGGCGGTCGTCAAGTGGTTAACATTTCATGGTAATTTTTTTATGAATCAATATGGCTGAAAGTGTATTGTAATGATTGTATTCTCCCTGCACTGGGTTGTTTAATCTTTTTGTTGCCGTTCAACTCATGTGCAACACGTTGAAATCAATGTTCCGAAAATAAGGTTATTGCTGACAAGTTTTTGCTCAGCGGTGGGTAATTAAAATCACCCATGTAAATTAGTACCAAGCGTTCGGCAGTCTCCCGCCCCATTTTCCCTGCTGCTTAAAACACTGGCTTACAAGTGCCTTATGGTAAATGCAGCCTGCTTAGGGTCTATGATAAATGAACATGTCAATAGTAAGTACTGTGAAAAGAGAACATCAGACAAAGATATAAAATTCAATCAGAAACATGCAAAGTGACTATTACAAGTAGATGCAGTCTGTTTGGGACAGATTTTGGTGATAAAAATGAATGCCATACAAACCAGCATGTATAAAGGGGAATATCTGGAGAAGGAGAGATATAGGAGGAGGGAGGGTTATGCCCTCTGATCTTTTTGGGTACAGAAAGGGTGTGTGGAAATGTCATATTGTACCCTTAAGGGACAAAGGCAGGGCTGGACTGGGACAAAAATTTGGCCCTGGACTTCATCCAGACTGGCCCACTTTGACAGGTCTCTCCCATGGCGGCCGGACAACTCCCGCACTCCCCGGCCACCCAAGCCTCTCCCCCTTCACTAGCCGTTCTACTTTATTAGAGTAGAATGGCTGGTACTGGTACTCTTATAGGCAGTACCAGTGAGGCAGCTAGACCTTATTTCACCCGGGGCAAAGAATCAGTTTGGTGCTCCCCTTATGGGACAAGATTAGGCAGTGAGAAACTCCCAGGCCATAACTGTTGAGTCAGCTGTCTGTCCCCTCCCCCATGCTCCTCTGTCGTCCCCCCTGCTCCTCCCCCTGATTCTCTGTTCCCCCCAGGTGAGTGCTGCGGTAAGGTAGAGGAGGTGAGCGCTGCGGGAAGGGAGAGACAGAGGAGCGGAGGGGGCGGCGGTCCGCTGTCACTGAAGCCGGCCCACTGAGCCATCGGCCCACCGGGAAACTCCCTGTAGTCCCAATGGCCAGTCCATCCCTGGACAAAGGCACTCTGCTGCTACTGCTTGCTGCTGGACTAGTTGCCATTGTGGTCTGAACTAGTGTGTGGACTGAAACCTGCAACCTTCTACAAGCCTCTGGCTTCTGTGCCAGGGTTTAGGTAGGGACTGGGTTCGTTTTGTGTGAGATGTTTTATTGTTTTTGCAATAAGGCACAGTTACAACTTTCATTGCTTGCCATAGATAACTTTACTGTAATCTCAGTCAATTTTTTTGGCCATACCCTAATTTACCTTTGCTCATACCACCAATTTGCATTAGTCCAAACTCCCAATTTGTTTTACCCATACTCCCAATTTGTACGTTTTCTGTTTCAATCGTTTTTATTATTATTTTGAAAAAAAACAAGAAAAAAGTGATCATTTTCAAGAGTAGCACACATTCCTTGCGTGCTCTGTACACAAAACAACGATGGTACATACAGGGTAAGTGAAGGGGAGAGGAAGAAATATACCAAAAAGGCAGACCAGAGAAGATATTGGTAGTTAGGTGGAGTCCTTCATAAGGCCACAGGTACATACACAAACTCCATACAGCACAAATGTTGTTAACATTGGGAGATAGCCGTCAAGACGGCTGCTCTTGAAATCAGAATACAAAGCAACAAGTCATAAGGATCTGGAGGTCAACACCTCACCAATGTGTAATCACTGTGAGGCCCCGTACACACGTCTGAGGAACTCGACGGGCAAAACTCATCGTTTTGCTCGTCGAGTTCTGTGTGAAGCCGCCGAGGATCTCGGCGAGCCAACTTTCCTCATTGAACAACGAGGAAATACAGAACATGTTCTCTATTTGGCTCGATGAGGAACTCGTCGGCTTCCTCGGCCGAAAGTGTAAACACGGCCGGGTTTCTCGGCAGAATTCAGCTCCGATCGAGTTTCTGGCTGAATTCTGCCGAGAAACTCGGTCGTGTGTACGGGGCCTAAGGAGGCCTGCAAAGTAAAAAGCCTTAATCCAATGATTATAGCTTCCTGAGTATTTCTTGTTACCATACAACAAAACTGTCCCACATAACGAACTCCAACCCCTCAACTGTAAACATGAGCAGCTCTGTTAAGAAAGGAGCAGAAGAGCCACTAGAGCATGAAGCTAAGACTGGCAAGAATCAAAAGAACAATATAAAGGGTAAGAAGAGGAAAAAAAGAATAAAGAAGTGCTTCTGTCCAGGATCCTCCATACATTATCATCCGCACTCATTAGAGACCTGCAGGTAGGATAACCAAAGAGAAAATTTTTTATTAAAAGTGGATTGTTTATCTCGTAGGACACTCACGTTTTTTTCGTCCAACATGATCCACGTTAGTTTCCTTTTCACCAATCCAATTTGTAATTTTAATTCATACTAAGAGTGAGTGCAATACTTTTTATTAATAAATTGAGTCGAGATTATTACACTATAAGGCCTTGTACACACGGTCGGACAAAACCAATGAGAATGGTCCGACGGGCCATTTCCATCGGTTCACCGCTGAAGTGGCCTGATGGTCTGATGTGTGTACACACCATCGTTCCAAAAACCGATCGGGTCAGAATGCGGTGACGTCAAACAGACGACGTGCTGAATAAAACAAAGTTCAATGCTTCCAAGCATGCGTCGACTTGATTCTGAGCATGCGCGGGTTTTGAACTGATGCTTTCTGTACTAACCATCGGTTTGGACCGATCGCGCAGCGGTCCAACGGTTCGATTTTGAAGCATGTTTTAAAATTTTGGACCGAAGGAAAACAGACCGATGGCCTATACACACGGTCGGTTTGGACCGATGAAACTTCGGTCCATTCTCATCGGTTTTGTCCAACCGTGTGTACGGGGCCTAAGAAGCATTCTCTGCTTTTTCTTATACTATTGGGTAGTCCTTGGAGACAATTGGGAATTCTAGAGTCTAGGGTCTTATCTGATACGTGACAGATACTGTCACGTATCAGATAAGACCAGAACTGTGTGGACTGCAACAGAGGAAACCCAGACATGTTTAAGTGAAATATGATAATTTAATAAATACTGTATAAGTGAAATAATATAAATATAACCACCTCCAATACCACACAGTGCACAACAACCAATACAAACAGAACCCACAAATAATAGCAGTAACAGACCAATATGTACAATAATGGGGAAAACCAGAATCATAAACAGGGCCAGGCCAGGGTCGTCAATGGGAGGTCAGCAGCTGGGGAAAGGGAAAACAAACAGGACAACAGGACACGGATAGGATGGAAGGATCACAGGAGGGATTCTCAGGTTCAGGGTCAGGGCACAAGGAGAGATACCAAGGCAAAGTATGATTGTGTCTGCTGGGTATTTGTACACATCTCCTGCAATCAGCCTCAGGTGATGCCTGATTGCAGGAGATGATGTCGGCCCCACACTGCCAGGAACCCCCGCTGGTGGATGTCAGTACTGAGGCCCAAAGATCACATAATACCACCACCAGGGGAGAGGTCCCCTGGCAGTTCCAGACTGCCAGGAGACACCTGCTAGTGGACCACAGTACTGCACACCAAATATCAGGCAGTGTCACCAGCGGATGTAACCTTTCCTGACAGTATCCTAGTGTCAAGTGGCGAACAATCCCCATGACAGTTTTTCCCAGGAGTGTTGCCATACTAAGAGTGAGTGAGTGAGAAACTTATATAGTGCAACACATGCAAACTGAATCGCCTCTGGGCACTAAGAATGTTACCTTCTTTATGAGGTCTATGGTTGATGGTAAGAGGCAGTGTGTTTGGGTGACGGTGGTGCACCTAGCTTTGCGGCTTTATAATTGTTACTCCTAAGCAGCCCTTTTGAATTTATATAAAGATAGACTCTTAATGAATTGAGAACTTTTATTAAAACTAGATGTGAGAGTCTCGTTATGTTTTATTGCTGCACATAGAGTGTTTACAAACTCCCAATTTGCATTAGCCCATACCCCCAATTGGCTTTCTATACTCCCAATTTACATGCGCCCATAATCCTAATTTGCTTTAGTAAATACCCCCAAACTCCTTATATGATTTAGCCCATAGTCCAAATTTGCATTAGTCTATTTTCCCAATTACCTTTAGTCCATTTGCATTAGCTCATATCCCCAATTTGTATTAGCTCATACCCCCAAATTTGCTTGAGCCCAATACCTGCAATATTCTTTTGTGCATACTCCTAATTTTCTTTAGCCCATACGCCCAATTTGGATTAGTCCAGGCCCCCAATTTGTTTTAGCTCATACTCCCAATTTTCTTTAGCTCATAACCTCTATATTCTTTAGCCCATACTCCTAATTTGCCTTAGCCCATACTCCCCATTTGCTTCAGCCCATGCAACCAATTTACTTTAGCCCATATCCCCTTTTTGCTTTAGCCAATACCCTCAATTTGCTTTAGCTCAATAAATAGCAATGAATTAAAGTGCTTGTAAACTCAATTAGAAAAAAAAAAGTAAAAAAACAGGCAGGTTCATAATTACCTATTACCTGCTCTGTGCAATGGAATTGCAAAGAGCGGCCCCTAAACCTCCTCTCCTCCAGTCCCCCAACAGCGCACCTGGCTCCTCCTATTTCCTGTGTGCCACCATAGAAAGCTGCTTTATAGTGTGGCAACCATGCAGGCTCGAGTCATGCTGTTTGTGCCCAAAGAAACAGACACCTTGGCCCTGCCTGTTCCCTTGTCTCTGACTTTGATTGACAGCAGCATGAGCCGGTGGCACCCACTGGAGAGAGCTGCTGTAGATGGGCACAGTGCTGGATCGAGTGAGGTAAGTATTGGGGTGGTTAGGGGGCAATAGTTTTAACTAACATTTTTCACCTTATGCAAGGAATGCATTAAGGTATAAAATGTTAAAGGAAAAGCACAGCCAAAGCTTGTGGATCACAGGAGTGCAGTTTGTTCTGCACTTCTGTGATCTGTTGTCAGCTGACAGCGGTCTGAAACCTGCTGTCGGCCGACCTCACAGAGCTGGTCCAGGCTGGGTGAAGAATCATGACTATATGGTTGGAATCCACCCAGGAGCCTGGACTGACAGCTGGCTCAGCCACTCAGCGAGCCGCTAAGCCAGCAACTCCCACCCCCCTCCACAGCCTTGCGCTCCATTGAGCATTGGAAGGGCAGAGTGAGAGTCACCAGCTGTTTGCTCATGAAGCACTGAGAACTGAGCGATCAGCGGTGTTTGATCAATCATTTCTCAGTCTTATAGCCAACGGGTACAGATTCATCATTGGACCAATGTTGCATGCAATACCTGTTGCCGAGAATGTGTTTCCAGCACAACGGCAGCGCGCTGATTATCGGCGACATGGTGCCGACATCTCACACTCGCTGAAATAGAAAAAGCACATTCCAGCGAGCGTGTCATAGAAGCGACGGGGATCCGACTTGGATTCCTGCCAATTCTAGCTGCGGCGTTTGGTATGAATCATGAGGGGGAACTCCACGCCAAATTTTAAATAAAAAACCACAATGGGTTCCCCCCCAGGGGCTTACCAGGCCCTTAGGTCTGGTATGGATTGTAAGGAGAACCCCCTACGCCGAAAAAACGGCATGGGGGTCCCCCCACAATCCATACCAGACCCGTATCCAAGCACGCCACCCGGCCAGTCAGGAAAGGAGGCGGGACGAGCAAACGCCCCCCCTCCTGAGCCGTACCAGGCCGCATGCCCTTAACATGGGGGGGTTGGGTGCTCTGGCCCAAAGTACCCTGTCCCCATGTTGATAAGGACAGGGCCTCTTCCCGACAACCCTGGCCATTGGTTGTTTTGGCGTGTAGTTCCCCCTCATGATTCATACCAAACGCTGTGGCTAGAATTGGCCGGGAATCCAAGTCGGATCCCCGTCGCTTCTATGACGGCTTGTTCCCATCGCGACGAGCCGGCTCGGCGCTGGCTCCCGCGACGGGGCTCGTAGGTGGTCAATCTCGCCGAGAAAGGGAGCGAGATTGACACAATATCGCGGTCACCTACAGTACACCAAGGTTAGTATAACTTCTAAAAAAACAAAAACAAACCCGTACTTCTCTTTTAAGGCTTTAGAACCACTTTAATCATTTCAAGAGAGGTACTTACTCTATATTCACAGCTGTAAGACAGTTACAGTTTTTGTACTTTCAGATATCCTTTGGCCAATGTTTGTCATAGAGAAAATGATCTAGGTGTATGCCAAAAATAGCTGAAGAAACGTTCACATTATTATTTTTTATTATCTGATGCAGCTGATGACTTAATATTTATGGTCTGCTGTCACAGTATAATTTAAGAATTAATTATGTGGCATTATGGAGTAATTTCATCATTTTTTTTCCTAGTCCTCTAATACAACCACAAAATGAACAGGGCAATCTGTATTCCAGGCAAGGCTCTATTGAGTTAATTATAGTGAGATTGATCATGCACATTTTGCCTCTGTGTAACCTATATAATTTACTGTGAGCAATGTGTTAAGCTTACAACTGCAGCTCTTGATTTCTATGTGTCATGGTTTTATTGGTTGAAAGGAAAGAGAGAGAAAGGGATAGAATATAACGCATTATAAGTTTACTCCTTGTACTAAATATATTTTAAGTACATCTGTAAGAAAATCTTGATAATACCTTTATCTGGTAATACTTTTGCACGTTTAATTATAGTAATTTTGTGTGGTAACTAGAGAAAATTTTGAATATGTAAGTACTCACAGGTGTTTTGTTTGGTGCTAAACATATGGTTAATTGCTTTTAAGTAGCACAATTATAGAGCATCGGAAAAGTATTCTATGTACAAATCTATTAAGTTCCGTTTCAGTATACTTCTCGAAAACATCGTCTCTGTATTTGTGAAGAAAAGCTTTGTTTTGTTTGAATCCAAAATTTGCTTTGTTTTGTTGAGAAGATATCTTAAAGGGGTTGTAAAGGTTTGTTTTTTATTTTCTAAATAGGTTCCTTTAAAGCGGGGGTTCACCCTAAAAACTAACTTTTAACATTAGAGCCAGCATACTAAGGACATTTACTTTTGGCAGGTCATTTTTTTTTTCTCCGTACATACCTTGATATCCTGATTTTGTCCAGGGCTTCCGCGTTCTGATGACTCCGGTACTGGGCGTTCCTATCCCTGCCTCAAGGTTCCGAGCTGCGCAGTCAGCTCTACGCGGCGCTGTATAGTGCCGACTCGCAGCTCGGCTATTTCCGGAAATCTGGTGACGCGCGTTGTGCGACAGGGGACCTGTTTCACAAGCCGTCAATCATCGAACCGAAGGATAGGAACGCCCAGTCCCGCAGTCATCGGAACACGGAAGCCCTGGACAAAATCGGAATATAAATGTTTTTTTTCTTTGTCTTAATTGCTCACTTCCTGTTTCTCCTCAGTAAGCTTGCCCCCATCATCCGAGCCGTGTGAACACAGCGTCTCCCCGCAGGGATGTAGTCCCAAGGAAGGGAGCGAGCACGCTGACTAACCCCAAGCCAGAACGGCTCGAATGATGGGGGCAAGCTTACCGAGGAGAAACAGGAAGTGAGAAATTCAGACGAAGAAAAAAAACATTTAGAAGGCAATCCGAAGGAAAAGGTAAGTGAACCAACAATGCACTAGCTTAACCGCTTGAGGACCACCGCATGACGATATACGTTGACAAAATGGTACATCCCCTTTTGGATCCAAGCCGTGGGTTTTGCTCGTGACCCGGTCCTCTTCTCTGTGACCGTCCCCATGGGAACAGCGGACCTGATCGCCGCCGGTGTCCCGTGATCGGGTCACAGAGAGGAAGAACGTGAGAGGTAAGTGTAAAGAAACCTCTCCCCGTGCTTCCTAGTGAGCCTGTCACTGATCGTCTGTTCCCTGTCATAGGGAACGTCGATCAGTGATGTCACATGCACAGCCACGCCCCCCCCCACAGTAAGAATCACTCCCTTAGGGCACACTTAACCCCTACAGCGCCCCCTCCTAGTTAACCCCTTCACTGACAGTGTCATTTTTACAGTAACCAGTGCATTTTTATAGCACTGTTCGCTGTAAAAATTACAATGGTCCCAAAATATTAATAAAAATGCAATAAAACTATCCCCTATTTGGTAGACGCTATAAATTTTTGCGCAAACCAATCAATAAACGCTTATGCAATTATTTTTTTTACCAAAAATATGTAGAGGAATACGTATCGGCCTAAACTGAGGGGAAAAAAATGATATATTTTTGGGGGATATTTATTATAGCAAAAAGTAAAAAATATTGCATTTTTTTCAAAATTGTCGCTCTATTTTTGTTTATAGTGCAAAAAAAACGCAGGGGTGATCAAATACCACCAAAAGAAAGCTCTATTTATGGGGAAAAAAAAGGACGGCAAGTTTGTTTGGGATCCACGCCGCATGACCACGCAATTATCAGTTAAAGCGACACAGTGCCGAATCGCAAAAAGGGGCCAGGTCCTTTAGCTGCATAATGGTCGCAGGCTTAAGTGGTTAAAGGAACCTATTTAGAAAATAAAAAACAAACCTTTACAACCCCTTTAAAGCTGAACTCCAGTCAGCTTGTACAAACGTCCTTTTGGTAGCTCCCCACTTCTATAGTAAGATTCTAATAAGCGTGTTTGTCTAGGAGATAAAGAGAAAAATACTGTAGTCCTGAATGCTTCCTCCATTCCAGGTGACCTACCCACAAAGCCTCCTCCTTCCTCATGTCGTGTGGTCACCCCTTCACCAGCGGTCATGCACTGTATATAAGGATAGCGAAGGCCAACTCTCGTTGCAGGAGCAGAGGAGCATGGAAGAGAGCACAGAATAAGCCAAATGTTATACATTTTTGGCAAATATGGAAAAATATATATTTTCACAGCATCTATTCAATGCAAGCTTTCATCAGACAAATCCAGACTAAAGGCAGGCTGCTACTGTAATGATAGTGCACTGGGAATCTGTCATATAGTGTTTATATTAAATCAGGATATTTTATGTGTGTTTGTGTATGTATCACTACTCCAGTAGGAGCCGCTGGAATGATGCCCAGGTTTTTACCCAATGGATAGCCACGCAGCAAGGTACACAGTCTAGGGATGTTTTTATTTTTGGAGAAACTTGGATAGGGATGAGGGAATTAAGTGGGATACGCCCCAAAAAAATAAAAAAACAGGAACTATATGCAATTTGAGGACAGTGAATTCCTTTTCTGAAAAAGCTTTAGTAGGAGCCCTTGCTTGTATCAAACAGTAGATTCAGTTTAAGGTAGAAACAGTTAGGCCCCTTACACACTGAGGACGTTTTGCAGGCTCTATAGCGTTAAAAATAGCACCTGCAATCCGCCCTTAAACAGCTGCTCCTCACACTCCAGTGTGAAAGCCCGAGGGCTTTCACACTGGAGCGGTGTGCTGGCAGGGTGCCAAAAAAAGTCCTGCCAGCAGCTTCTTTGGAGCGCATTAGCAGCGGTGAACTCACCGCTGCCAATGCGCTCCTGCCCATTAAAAAGTTAAAGAAAAGTTAAAAGTTGCACTCTCGAACAGTAAATAAAAGTGTGAGCACAACATCTGGCGTGTCTTCTGTGTCCCACAGCGGCGGTTCTTCCCTTGTCTATAGTGCCTGGCTGCAGCAGCTCTGGTATAGGGAGCTGCACTCTGGGGGCTAGATTCACGTAGAGTTACGCCGGCGTATCAGTAGATACGCCGTCGTAACTCTGAATCTACGCCGTCGTAAATTTAAGCGTATTCTGGAAACCAGATACGCTTAAATTAGGCTAAGATACAAGCGGCGTAAGTCTCCTACGCCGTCATATCTTAGGGTGCAATATTGATGCTGGCCGCTAGGTGGCGCTTCCGTAGTTTTCGGCGTAGAATATGCAAATGACCTAGATACGCCAATTCACAAATGTACGTACGCCCGGCACTATTTTTTTACGTCGTTTACGTTAGGCTTTTTCGGTGTAAGGTTACTCTTGCTATTAGGAGGCGCAGCCAATGTTAAGTATGGACGTCGTTCCCGCTTCGAATTTTGATTTTTTTACGTCGTTTGCGTAAGTCGTTCGCGAATAGGGCTGGACGTAATTTACGTTCACGTCAAAAGCAATGACGATTTGCGGCTGAATTTCGAACATGCGCACTGGGATTCTTTCACGAACGGCGCATGCGCCGTTCGTAAAAAAACGTAAAATACGCGGGGTCACCATTAATTTAAATAAAACACGCCCCCCTCATACTCATTTGAATTAGGCACGCTTACGCCGGCCCCATTTACGCTACGCCGCCGTAAGTTAGGAGTCAAGTGCTTTGTGAATACAGCACTTGCTTCTCTGATTTACGGCCGCGCAGTGGCTACCTGAATCTAGCCCTGGCTTTTCATCTCCACAGATGACCAGACTGCACACTGATTTACGATACACACTTTTTTTTTACTTTGGTTTGTGAGTGCAACTTTTATATTTTTTAATCTCTACAATAAACTTTCTTACTACACTATGGTATGCTTGGCATCTCTCTCTCTCTCTTTCCGTTAAAATAGTTTATGTTGATTGAGAGAGTGTAATTCCGCTTTAAACTACCAGTATGTTTTTGGATTGTGGACAGAAACCTGAGCACCTGGAGGAAACCCAAGCAAACATTGAGAGAACATTCAAACCCCATTAAAAGCTTAATATACTCTATTAGATTGATGTTTGAGAGGCACTTGGCAGCAACGTGAACCACCCACAAAACCCATGTTTGTCTGCCCTTTGAACTCATCCTTTTGTGGCAATCAAAATACATGCCTGAACTGCTCTAAACATCTGAATCATTGACTGAAAGCATCTCTTTTCCCAGTTCCACGGCCTCTTTCCATCACTGACCTTAATTATTTACATATAAAAGTATTTTTGTCTCTAACATCTAACAGACGTTTGCCATGAATCCGATGAGGCTGCTGTTATTGCCCTCTTTCACCTAAATGTCAGACACTCTATGGTTATGGCTATAAAAGGGGGCAGATTCATCAAGGGGATACGACGGCGGATCTCCTGATCCGCCATCGTATCTCTGAGATCCCACGGTCGGATCTATGCGACTGATTCATAAGAATCAGTTCCGCATAGATATCCCTTAGATCCGACTGGTGTAAGTGCCTTACACCAGTCGGATCTTAGGCTGCAATCTACCGCCGGCCGCTAGGTGTCGTCGCAGTTTTTTATGCGTCGGATATGCAAATGAGGAGAACCGCCGATTCAAGACCGAACGCCCGCCCGTCGCTTTTTTTTACGTCGTTTGCGTTCGGCTTTTTCTGGCGGATAGTTACCCCTGCTATATGAGGGGTAGCTAATGTTAAGTCGATCGGGAATACGGATGGCCGGAATTTACGTAGCCGCCGAAAACATTGACGTCCTAGCGACGTCATTTGGAGCATGCGCACTGGCAAATTTCGCCGGCGACGCATGCGCAGTTAGATCGGCGCGGGAACGCGCCTGATTTAAATTGTACACTCCCCCTAGCCGCGGAATTTGCATTCCGCTGGGGGAGTTACGATCCGACGGTGCAATTTTCGAGGTAAGTGCTTGGTGAATCATGCACTTGCCTCGTAAAATTGGACCGGCGGATCGAAAATCAGATAGATTACGCGGATCTAAAGATCCGCTAATCTATCTGAATCTGCCCCAGGGTCTTGGTTCTTACCAGCCAGTACCGGTGCATCCATCTGGGTTAGGCCCCATTCACACCTGAGCATTTTATAGCTTGAAGCTCCAAAACACTGGAGGAGAAAAAGTCAGCTGAGGTCAAATGCCTGAAGCTCAAAAAAGTTTTGGAGCTACTTTTGTATCTCGATTCGGGCAGATTGGTACATTTTCAAATTGTTTTTTCCCCCCCCATAGAAATACATTGAAACACTTGATTTGTGCATTTTAAACCAGACCATTGTGTTGGGTTGGATAGATAAACACGTTAAAAATCTTGTATAAATTTCAAATGTTACCAATTTTCTTACTGCAGACATACTTTAAAACATTTAAGGTAATAATTTCAAAGTTTATATGGCAGAATAAGAAATCAAGAATGCAGTTTTCGGTACTGAGTAAAGATGAAGCACAAGGGGGACTAGCTGTATCAGATGTTAAAAGGTGTTATAATGCAGTAATATTAGCACAAATGGCGGAATGGACAAAGATAAAAAGTGATAAAAGATGGGTGAAAATAGAAAATACACTGAATTTGGTTTTAGTATATGGGTTCTACAGCACAGAATACACAGGGACTGACGAAGAATATATTGAGGGTTTGGGACCAAATTGATAGATTAGCAAAATGGGAATATAATTCACTGTTAATTTCACTTATGGGGACAAATTATTTAAGATCCGGTAATGGGGCACAATTTGGGGATTGGATTAACCCCTTAACGTGTACATACTGCGGCAGTGTTGCCCTTTAGTGCAAAATCATGTACCTGTACGTGATTCCTGTGATCGGCTCTGAAACGTGCGCACGCCACTGGAGCCCTGCTCCTGCTGTGATTGGATCCAATCAGCGGGTCCAGCGGACACAATAGTCGCCGGCCAATCGTGATCGCTCACAGGAGAGGCAGAACAGTGGTCTGCTTATGAAAATAAGACAGACAGCTGTTCTGGCAGAGAGGGAAATGGAGATCTTGTGTTTCTCTTAAGCAGAAACACAGATCTGTTTTTCCCCCAATCACAGCATTTCCCCCCACAGTTAAAAAGCACTCATAGGGAACACATTTAACTTTTTTATCACCCCTGATGTTAACCCTTTCCCTGTCAGTGTCATTAGTACAGTGACTAAAGGGCCTGTAATGGATTGGGGGGGGTGGATTTTTTTGGTGTCGAGTCCCCCTTAAAATCCATATCAGACCCAACGGACCCCCACATTGTTTTGTTTTATTTTTTTTCAATGCTGGCTCTTGTTTACATTCTGCTGTCAGCTGTCTGGTTTATCAGATGTCTGAGCATTTTCAATGAGAAATCATATTTTAGAATTGTAAATCAGAGAAAACCTGACAGTAGGTATATCTTATTTCCCCCTTTTAATGACTCATGTTTTCCTGCTGTGTACTATTTGTGTGTAGAAAGGTAACAACATTAGGTAGTCCTTGTCTCTTACCCTCCTTAATAAAAAAACTAAATTCAACCACTTTGTCAGGGGATTACAGGTGTGTTTAGATGTGGAAAATCCAGATGTTCCAATTGCCATTTTTTGGGAAATCCACATACTTTAAAAATCTTTAGTTGCACAAAAAAATGTATGCTAAAACAATCAGAAAATTGCAATACCCAGGATATAATTTAAGTATTGCCATCTATTAAATGTCGCAACCATTTTAGACATAAGCTGAATGTTAAAAAATACCACAAAAATGCAAATGTAGCAAACCATTTTGTCTAAGTACATGATCTGAACATAGAGTATCTGAAAGTCCAGATCATAGAACCAGTATATATGCCTGATTAGCCAACCTGCTCAGGGAGTAGTTAACATTAAATAGAACTGAGAAGCTAAGTAAGATTGTTCAGCAAGTAAAAAGGTGAGCAGCAACTTTTTAAATATTCTTTTTAAAAGTTATACTATATCAATGGGAACATATAACAAATATAAAGTAGGCGTAATCCCAATTTGGCAATACACTTTTAAAGTTTCTCTGATTTTGTCTGTCAAAGGGAATTGTGTCTAAAGCATTTGCCTTTCTTCATGCTGTGTTACACTGCCCCAAACATTATCTGTAACGTCTGGCCCATTGACTTTAATAGCTGCCTTGTGTTCTCCCACAGGAAGAATGCTTGAAAGCTAAATGGAACACTGTCCACAATCTCACAGGCACTGGATGCACTTCTGCATTTAAACTAATGTAAACCCAGCCTAAATCTGTTGCAGCTACTGTGTGTTTTAAGGTGCATGTAAAGGAGTTCTAATCTTGTGGGATTTATAAAAGACAAGATATGTTATAAAATGATATCCTTGATACAATAGTTACTAGAGCAGAACAGACTGAATATGAAAGGACCCGTCACTGCCTTGGTACAATGGTGTTGAGTGCTGAGGTTCGGTTGTGGCAAGCTCAGGGAACAGCTTTGGTGCAGTAGCAATGAAGTTGGAGCATGTGGGAGAGGTGGTGAGAGCAGAATTAGAATATTGGGGTCAGGCACAGAAAGAGAAGGGGGGTCCATTCTGTTGATGTGAGAGTGCATGGTGAGGGGGGTGTTGGGATAAAGGCACAGTGGTGGGGAGGTTTCAGACATAGTAGCAGTAGCCTATGGCTAGGAGTTTGGCACAATATGGTGAAGGCTTTCATGTACCAGCTTTGGTTCACTGTCCTATCTGCAGAAGAAGTAGGGTAGAGACTCTAGCGATTTGGCACCAACACAGCCAATCACAATCCCCCTTACATTCTGAGCAGTGTATTATGATTCCAGGGACGTCTCAGAATACAATAGCAAAGAGGGAGGATTCCCTCATCCACATTGAATGTGTAGATCAGTGGTTCTCAAGTCCTGAAGTACCCCCAATGTTTTGGAAATTTCTCTTAGATAAAACAGCTGTCCAAAATACCAAGCCATTGACTCTGTTTTAAAGCACATTTGTAAGATAAAGGAAAACCTGCAAACATGGCCTGTTGTGGGTACTTAAGGTTGGGTCCACACCTATGCAAATTGGATGTGGTTTTCCAATTCGCATAGCAGGAGAATGTGACCGGCTCTCTATGGAGCCGGTTCGCATATCTCCGGGGCGGTTGTAGAGCGCACTGCACAGAAATGCTGTGCATCTTTTCTCCGTTTCAGGGTCGAATCCAGGCAAAGGTTTGTCCCTGAACCTGAGAATGGGGACACACAGCGTTTCTGTGCAATCTGCAGCTGGTTCCAGTGTAAACCGAGCCTGAGGACAAGGTTGAGAACCACTGGTGTGGATGGAGGAAATCGAGTCTGTTTTTTTTCCCCATTTAAACCCGCTGATTAAACACATTTTTTTTTATTAATCTACAGGCTCTCTAAGGCCGCGTACACACGATCAGTCCATCTGACGAGAACAGTCTGAAGGACCGTTTTCATCGGTTAACCGATGAAGCTGACTGATGGTCTGATGTGCCTACACACCATCAGTTTTAAAACCGATCGTGTCAGAACGCGGACACGTAAACCACGTACGACGGCACTATAAAGAGGAAGTTCAAATCCAATGGCGCCACCCTTGGGGCTGCTTTAGCTGATTTTGTGTTAGTACAAGATGATTCGCGCTTTTCTGTTTGTTACAGCGTGGTGAATGTGCTATCTCCAAAACGAGCGCTAGTTTTACAAGAACGAGCGCTCCCCTCCCCTCATTTAGTCTGAGCATGCGTGGATTTTGAACTGATGGTCGTGCGTACTAACGACCGGTTTTGACCTATCGGTTAGGCGTCCATCGGTTCAATTTTAAAGCAAGTTCTCTTTTTTTGGACCGAAGGACAACTGGCCGATGGGGCCCACACACGGTCGGTTTGGACCAATGAAACTGAACTTCAGTCCATTTTCATCGGTTTTGTCCGATCGTGTGTACAAGGCCTCAGAGGGAAATTAAACACTGAGATGGCCACTGTCTCCATTTCTACAGGATTCTTAAAATGCAGCAGCTGTTTTCTAGAAGTCCAACATCCCAATTTTTTTCTGTATTTTTTTAATTTACAGGGAAGTATTTTATTTGAAATACCACAACACTATTTATCACTCCTCCCTTCTAAACTATAGAGCCTTCTATTTATACAATTTGACTTTCTATATCAGGCTAAAAACTAAGGGGAAACTAAAACTCCATTTTATTTCCTACCATCTCCTTTTATAATAAGTATTGGATGACATACTAGTTACGGGCAGCTCTAGAGGGTGGGTCAAAGAGTTTCCATGTAAGGTGGATTAATCACATAAAAAAAAGG
Source organism: Rana temporaria (assembly GCF_905171775.1). Classification (NCBI taxonomy): domain Eukaryota; kingdom Metazoa; phylum Chordata; class Amphibia; order Anura; family Ranidae; genus Rana; species Rana temporaria. The sequence goes on from NC_053491.1 coordinate 60,733,653, forward strand.
GCCAGATCCACAGATAATTAGATGGGCGCAGCGTATCAGAGATACGCTACGCCGCCGTACCTTACCTGGCGGATCTTCGAATCCTCAAAGAATTTGCGTCTTAAGTTACGGCGCCGTATTGTATTTCTGGCGGCGGAATTCAAATCGGCGGGTAGGGGGCGTGATTCATTTAAATGAAGCGTGTCCCCGCGCCAAATGAACTGCGCATGCGTCGTTCTGAAATTTCCCGCCGTGCATTGCGCTAAATGACGTCGCTAGGACATATTTTTTTTAACTTAGACGTGAGTTACGTCCATCCCTATTCACGGACGACTTACGCAAAAGAAAATTCAAATTTTGACGCGGGAACAACGGCCATACTTAACATGGCAAGTCTATCTATACGCCGCAAAATACCAGCTTTAACTATACGCTGGAAAAAGCCGACTACAGACGATGTTAGAAAATGCGATGGCCACGCGTACATTCGTGGATCATCGTAAATCGCTAATTTGCATACCCGACGCGGAAAACGACGCAAACTCCACCCAGCGGGCGCCGAAGTATTGCACCTACGATCCGAAGGCGTACGAAGCCGTACGCCTGTCGGATCGAAAACCAGAAGCCGTCGTATCTTGGTTTGAGGATTCAAACTAAAGATACGACGCTGGTAATTTGAAAGTAAGCCGGCGTATCAGTAGATACGCTGGCGTACTCCCGATGTGGATCTGGCCCAAAAAATCTAAAGTTCAAGAAAAAACATATTACTGGTGGGAAGATTTTTGTTAACTAATCACAATAAAGTAACGGAAGGGTCTAACATAAACTTGATCTCCAAGAATGTAGAGGAGCCTCAATTCTGGCTTTATATTTAAGGTACATGTCCTAAAAATTAATAAAACTGATTTTAGCTGAGATAAATTGTATTCTTTGAATAAACTGCAGAAAATACATTATTTCTCATTAAAAAATGATTATGTCTTGTGCATAAGCCCTGACTCAGTAACAGTAGATATGTAACATTGACATTTAATAACAATTTGAAGAAAATCAGATATGTTAAACGTGCCAAAGTGATACAAATACTAGTCAGTGGTTTCACCAGTCTGTAATATATCAATATCATAGGATTGTACGACAACAGTAGTTTTAGAGCCGGTTCACACTGGGGCGACTTGCGATCCGACTTCATGTCGCCTCAAGTCGTCCCAAGTCGTGCTGTAGAGAAAAACAATGCCAGTGAATGGGAGCGGTGTTAATACACACGACTCAAGGCGATCCGACTTCAGAAGAGGTTCCTGTACTACTTCAATCCGACTTGTAGGCGATTTGTACCCATTGATTTCAATGGAAGTCGCCTCAGAAGTCGGATCACTGTCTTATCTGAAGCTACTTTCTAGGAAGATAACATACATTTCTCAGGGAAACATCTCCTGCACCCCTCCCTCCCCCTCCCTCTCCCAGAGCTGATTGTTGTTTTATTGGCCACTGGAATGTCTCCTGTCCTGGAGACGACTTCAAGTCGTGTTGTAAATCTCCCCAGATCGCCCTGTGGTTCACATTCAAGTCGTGTTGGAATCGCCTCTGGAAGTCGCGCTGGAAGTCGGATCGCCCCAGTGTGAACCGGCTCTTAAGATGGCTAGCAGACATTACAAGACACGCATCAGAATAGCAATCCAGTAGGTTGATTGAATGTGGCACCAAGCTTGTAAAAACAATGGAGAGATTTATTACCATGCGAAGCTCATAAAGTGATAAAACATTTCTAAAGATCTACTTTTACAAGCCTTTAGGGTACTGTATCCCATGCTTTCATTGATGTGCTGGTGGATTTAGTCAATGTGGCTTACATTATGGACAATGGAGTGGTAAGACAGTTAAAACAGAAGAAAATAGTCGAGAGCTGTTTTCTCCAAGGTGACCCCTGCATTTTTGGGACTATGGGCAAGCCACCATAATATAGTTAGTGGAGATGCTGACAAAGAAATACAGTTGTATTCAAAATTAGTCAACCCCCACTGAAATTGATTGTTTTGGCCAGTTTGACATTGATTTTGATCATCCTGTCATCCTGCTTACAATTAAATCAAAGAGGCACGTGTAGGTCAGACAAATATAACATAACATTTATAATGAAATAACCACAAATGTCTTTTCTGTGCTCACATCATTATCAGTTTTATTCAACCCCCAATTGACATTCAATCTTAGTACTTAGTACAACATCCTTTTACAGTTATACCAGCTTTTAAACTTGAAGCATAGCTTGACACAAGTGTCTTGCAGCGATCTACGGGTATCTTCGCCCATTCGTCATGGGCAAAAGCCTCCAGTTCAGTCACATTCTTAGGCTTGCGCACTGCAACTGCTTTCTTTAAGTCCCACCAGAGGTTCTCAATCGGATTTAAGTCTGGTGACTGCGATGGCCACTCCAAAATGTTCCAGCCTTTAATCTGCAACCATGCTCTAGTGGACTTGGAGGTATGCTTGGGATCATTGTCCTGTTGAAAGGTCCAACGTCTCCCAAGCCTCAGGTTTGTGACGGACTGCATCACATTGTTATCCACTATCTCCTGGTACTGAAGAGAATTTATGGTACCTTGCACACGCTGAAGCTTCCCTGTACCTGCAGAAGCAAAACAGCCCCAAAGCATGATTGACCCCCCGCCATGCTTCACAGTAGGCAAGGTGTTCTTTTCATCATAGGCCTTGTTCTTCCTCCTCCAAACATAGCGTTGATCCATGGGCCCAAACACTTCTAATTTTGTTTCATCAGTCCACAGAACACAATTCCAAAACTTCTGTGGTTTGTCCACATGATTTTTGCATACTGCAGTCGACTCTTCTTATTCTTTGGAGACAGCAAGGGGGTGCGCCTGGGAGTTCTGGCATGAAGGCCTTCATTACGCAGTGTGCGCCGTATTGTCTGAGCAGGAACTTTAGTACCTACATCTGACAAATCTTTTGTCAGTTCCTCAGCAGTCACAAGGGGACTTTTCTCCACTCTGCGCTTCAGGTAGCGCTCAGCAGTCGAAGTCAGCATCTTCTTTCTGCCACGACCAGGTAGCGTTTCAACAGTGCCCTTTGGCTTGAATTTGCGAATGATGCTTCCTATGGTGTCTCTTGGTATGTTTAACATCTTTGCAATCTTCTTATAGCCATTGCCCTTCCTGTGAAGAGTAATCACCTCTTCTCTTGTCTTCCCGGACCATTCTCTTGACTTCACCATGTTTGTAACCACACCAGTAAATGTCTAGAAGGAGCTGAGTATCAGTCATTTTAAAGCTGCCTGATTGGTGCTTATTAGGCTTTATTGCTGCTCCCTGACATCCACAGGTGTTTTCAATACCTGATTGAAAACATTTCAATGAACCTCTGTTCTTCAGAGTGGTAGTCTTTAAGGGGTTGAATAATTGCGTAAATGAAGAATTCACAAAATAAACATTTACTACTGTATTACAAAACCAATTGATGTCATTTTAGTTGCATATGGTTCTTTAAGAAGTCCTTGTAGGATTTCATTCTGAATACAATTACAAATGTACACTAAATTCCCTAAAACCCTTTACAGCATTGGGGGGTTGAATAATTTTGAACACAACTGTATATACCGTAGTGAATTATGTTAGTAGTTTACTGGCAGTTGCAGCATAGACAGAGGATACTGAGGCCTCAAACCTGCGCCCAACCTGTGTAGTGGTGAACTGAGACTGGAGTGTCACAAAGACAGCACAGCAGCGGGGAGTTTTTGTATCTGAGGGGTGGAGTAGTGCCTGATTGGGATTTACAGACACTAGTTCCCCATGAGGTGCACTGCCCTTGTGATTGACAGCAGGGAATGGCTGGATCCTTAGCCAACAGACAACCTGAAACTGGCAATAGAACCTGCCCACTACTTGTCGTCAGTTACAAAGAAAGAGAGAACCTGATAGGGAATTAATGCCTCAGCTTCTCCATCAGGCCTTGCCCACTGCAGTGTCATTGTTTTTTTTGTTTTTTTTTTATAACAGCAACATGTCTTATGTCTGTATTTATCTTTTAATTCATAAGTTAAAATGGTTCTACAATTAAAAAGTTTTTTATCTTAATGCATTCTGTGCAATAAAATAAAAAACCTTCAGAGTGCAGCAGTTCCCCTCAGCCACCCCCCCCCCCCACTACTTACCTGAGTCTATCTGGATCCAGTGATGTCGCACTTAGAGACTTGGCTGTCCGGGACTCCCCTCCTCATTGGCTGAGACAGCAGCAGGGCACCATTGGCTCCCGCTGCTGTCAATCAAAGTCAGTGATCCAATCACTGACTTTCAGGAGAGCGACGGGATGGGGGCAGGCCACGCCTCTGTGTCTGAATGGACACACAGAGCTGCGGTACAGCTTGGGTGTCCCCATAGCAAGCTGCTTGCTGTGGGGGCACACGGGAGGGGGAGGAGCCAGGAGCATCAGTGGGGGACTGGGAGGCTGCTCTGTGCAAATCCACTACACAGAGCAGGTAAGTATAACATGTTTGTTATTTAAAAAAAAAAAAGAAAAATGACTTTAGTATCACTTTAAGCAGGTCAAGAAAATCACTTAATTCCCTCATTGATGGGGGAATCTCTGCAGCAGAGCTACTGTTTTCTCCAAGCACGCGTGGAGCCGTCCCTGCCAAGAGAACACAGTGGGCCGGATTCAGATAGGAGATAACACAGCATATCTCCTGATACGCCGCCGTATCTCTGAGTCCGGCCGTCGTATCTATGCGCCTGATTCAGAGAATCAGTTACGCATAGATATCCCTAAGATCCGACAGGTGTAAGTGTCTTACACCGTCGTATCTTAGGCTGCATTATCACGCTGGCCGCTAGGTGGCGCTTCCGTATAGTTGCGCGAGGTATGCAAATTAGGTAGTTACGCCGATTCAGAAACGTACGTCCGGCCGGCGCATTTTTTTACGTCGCTTACGTTGGCCTTTTTTCGGCGTATAGTTACCCCTGCTATATGAGGCGTAGCTAATGTTAAGTTTGGCCGTCGTTCCCGCGTCGAGTTTTGAAAATTTTACGTCGTTTGCGTAAGTCGTTCGTGAATAGGGCTGGACGTAATTTACGTTCACGTCGAAAGCAATGACGTTTTGCGGCGGATTTTCGAGCATACGCCGTTCAAAAGAAACGTAAAATACGCAGGGTCAACTCAAATTTAAATAAAACACGCCCCCAACATCCCCATTTGAATTAGGCGGGCTTACGCCGCCACACATACGTTACGCCGCCGTAACTAAGGGCGCAAGTTCTTTCTGAATACAGAACTTGCGCCCAAAGTTACAGCGGCGTAACGTATCTTAGATACGTTACGCCGGGCGGACAGAAAGACCATTCTATCTGAATCCGGCCCGGTGATTTTTGCTAGCGGCTGTAGCCACTGGCAATGATAGTATGCAAAAAATCCGACATACTGGTTGTACCCAAGTCTAGCAATGGATCAACTTGGGTACAATCAGCCTGCCAATAGATGAATCGGATCTTGGCCGGTCCGCGCTGAACCAGCCGAGATTCGATCCAACTATAGCCAGCTTTAGATATAAATAAACATTACAGTGTACTGCAATAGTGGAATGGTGGGGTACTGTGTAGTTATGTGCAAACCATTCTAAAACGAAACATTCTTTACCTTTTTGTGAAGGACTACATAGAATATAACCTCAAAGTTTATGTTGATGGAAAATAATGTTTAGTGGTAGTGATTTTGTGAAATCAAATAATAATAAGGTTGGTGAAAATTGCTGAGCAGTCATGTTTTGCTGAGATACAAATGTGTTTTGTGGCATGCTTGCTTTAAACAAAATTGCTTTTATTGAGCACTGCTTTTGGCAGTCAGATGTAAGTGCTGAGTCTAAAATCTTTTATTTCATTAATTTTTTCTAAGTTCACTGCCTATATAGAATGAAATGTTTGGTTTGACTTGTGAAATGCCTCCTAATTTTTCATAAAAAGAGAACCTATAGGCCTGATTTACTATACTAGTGAGCAGGGCCATCTTAATAGCATCATTGGCCCCTGGGCAAAGTAATGCTCTGGGGCCCCTACAATGATGACAGTGCAGGTAAACAGACATTAACCACTTCCATACCAGGCACTTACGCACCTTCCCGCCCAAGCAATTTTTCAGCTTTTAGCACTGTCGCAATTTGAATGGCAATTGCGCGGTCGTGCGACGTGGCTCCCAAACAAAATTGGCGTCTTTTTTTCCCCCACAAATAGAGCTTTCTTTTGGTGGTATTTGATCACCTCTGCGATTTTTTTTTTTGCGCAACAACTAAAAAAAGACTGAAAATTTTGAAAAAAAATTACGTTTTTATTTTTTTCTGTTAATTTTTTTGTAAATAAGTAAGTTTTCTCTTTCAATTACGGGCACTGATATGGCAGCACTGATGGGCACCAATGAGATGGCACTGATGGACATCGATGAGGTAGTACTGACGGGCACAGATGAGGTGGCACTGATTGGCGGCGCTGGTATGCGGCACTGATGGGCACACATAGGCGGCACTTATGGGCACACATAGGCGGCACTGATGGGCACACATAGGCAACACTGATGGGCATTCATGGGCGGCACTGGGCACTCAATAGGCGGCACAGATGGGCACTCATGGGCGGCACTTATCGGTGGCACTGATGGATACTTATGGGTGGCACAGATGGGCACTGATAGGTGGGCACTTGACATGGATGGGCACTGTGGGGTGGCACTGATGGACACTGTGGGGTGGCACTGATGGACACTGGGGTGGCACTGATGGACACTGTGGGGCAGCACTGATCTACCCATGTTGCCAGTCAGTGCCCATTTGTGGGCACTGATTGGCATCTTTTTTTTTTTTTAAGCTTTTTTTTTTTTTCAAGACTTTTTTTTTATTTGCCCTTCCCTGGTGGTCCAGGGTGGGCTTCCCTGGTGGTCCAGTGTGGCGATCCGAGGGGGGGCTGTGCTGATAAAGAATCAGCGTGAACCCCCCCTGTCAGGAGAGCCGCCGATCGGCTCTCCTCTACTCGCGTCTGTCAGACGTGAGTGAGGAAGAGCCATCAGCGGCTCTTCCTGTTTACATCGTGATCAGCCGTGGTTGGACACGGCTGATCACGTGGTAAAGAGTCTCCGCCAGAGGCTCTTTACCGAGATCGGAGATGCAGGGTGTCAGACTGACACCCCGCATCACCGATCGCCGCGCTGCATGAAATCCATGGACGTCCAGTCAGGATTTCAAAACCACTTCCCGGACGTAAATCGGCTATAGGCCGGGCAGGAAGTGGTTAAGTACCATATTTATCGGCGTATACTGCGCACTTTTTTGCCCTTAAAATCAGGGCAAAATCGTGGGTGCGCGATATACGCCGATACTCGCTTCCCGCTCTGTGTTTGAATCGCCGCCGACATATACCAAGCGCAGTACACTCGGGTACACTCGGCCAGGCTCGGCTCCCCTCGCGGTTATGCGTAAAGAGCCGAGAGGAGCCGAGCGTGGCCCAGCGTGCCCGAGTGTACTGCGCTCGGTATATGTCGGCGGCGGCGTTCAAACACATCGCAGGAAGCTGGGATCGGCTCAGAGACAGCGCGGGAGAAGCGGTGAGGACACCACGAAGGCCGCAGGCGGACACCGGACCTAACAAGGCCGCCTATGGACGCCGGGCAAGACACCAAAACTGTAAGTAATAAAAAAAAACTTCCAGGAATTTCACGTCTAGATTAGGGGTGCGCGCTATACGCCGGTGCGCGCTATAGGCAGATAAATACGGTAGGTAGGAGGTAGACTGCCTTCCCTATGTATCTTTCACTCTCAGTGCCATCATGGGGCCCCCAATTTCGGGGCAGCGTGGGCTCAAGGACCAGTAGCTTTGGGGAAAGTGCAGGGGCCCCCCATGCAGCTGGGCAGTGCCCAGGTGTGCCCTCTCATTAAGACAGCCCTGCTAGTGAGAAGAAATGGAATGTGTTTGCGCATTTCAACCATCCAATCTTGTAAAGACAGAAAATCACAAACACCCTAACAATTTCCTTTCTACAACTTATGCTTGTTTTCTTTTGCGATATCTCTTGGTCTTTTAATACTTTGCCGAGTATGATCCAATTTAACATCTCTTCAAAAAACAAGTCACTTACTAAAGGTTAAAAGCGATGTGAAATAGTCCAATGCATGCCATTGACTTGTCCATCATCAGCAAGCTATAGTCAAAAACTATTTTTTCTCTTATTATGATTATTGAACTTGTAGTAATGGATTTGAAAAAACAAAATTCCCTTTACTGAATGTCAATGCATAGGCATACAGAATATCAGGTGTAAAATGTTGCAGTAAAAATCCTTATACTATAAGCTAGATTTGTGGAATAGCTTAAAGGAGAAGTATAGCCAAAGCTTTTATGGCTATACTTCTCTTGTGGATCACATGATTGCAGTTAATTCCCACTGTTGGCTGATGCCACAGAGCCGGTTCAGGCTCTGGAAAAATCCTGTATGGTCAGGATCCACCCAGAAGGCTGAATCGGCACCTGGCTCAGCGATCCATGGAAAGCCAGCCCCATCATGCCCCCTCCACAGCCCAGTGCTCCAGTGAGCGCTGGAGGGGAGAACAGCTGATTGACAGTCACAGAACCAGCGGGGGACAGATGCAACATCGATCCACCTAGGTGAGTATAAATGGTTATTTTTTTACCAAAGCCATACTTCTCTTTTAATAGATTAATCAGCTTTCAACCACATTACGATATTAAATATCGGACCCCCCCCCCCGGTCAACAAACACGGTGTCTTGATTTTCAGGCTCTTTCACACTTGTGGTGATCTGCAGTGTCCTCTGAATGTGCTTTTTAAAGATTTTCAGAGGGCATTTATGGTGTTACATAGTTACATAGTAAGTCTGGTTGAAAAAAGACACAAGTACATCTAGTTAAACCAATAAAAAGGGGGGGGGGGGGTCATACAATCCCATATACATAATCCTATACCCACAGTTGATCCAGAGGAATGCACAAAGTCCAGCAAAGCATGATCCACTTTGTTCCAGCAGGGGGAAAAAATTCCTTCCTGATCCCCTGAGAGGCAATCAGATATTCCCTGGATCAACTTTACCTGTTAATGTTAGTATCCAGTTATATTATGTACATTTAGGAATGAATACAGGCCTTTTTAAAGGAATCTACTGAGCTGGCTAGAACCATCACTTGAGGAAGTCTGATCCACATTTCTAGCTCTGAGGCCTTGTACACACGACCGAACATGTCCGATGAAACTGGTCCGTGGATCAGTTTCATCGGACATGTTCGGTCGTGTGTACGGGGCCTTACTGTGAAGAAATCTTTCCGTATTTGGAGATTAAATCTCTTTTTCTCTAGACGTAAAGCGTGCCCACATGTCCTCTGTGATGACCTTAACCACTTGCTTACTGGGCACAAATACCCCCTTCCTGCCCAGGCAAAATTTCAGCTTTCAGCACTGCGTCGCTTTAAATTAAAATTGCGCGGTCCTGCGACGTGCCTCCCAAACAAAATTGACGTCCTTTTTTTCCCACAAATAGAGCTTTATTTTGGTGGTATTTGATCACCTCTGCGGTTTTTATTTTTTGCGCTATAAACAAAAAAAAGAGCAATATTTTTTACTTTTTGCTATAATAAATATCCCATTTAAAAAAATAAAATAAAACATTTTTCTCAGTTTAGGCCGATATGTATTCTACATATTTTTGGTAAAAAAAAAACAAAAAAACGCAATAAGCGTATAGTGATTGGTTTGCGCAAAAGCTATAGTGGCTACAAAATAGACGATAGAATTCTGACATTTTTTTTATTATTTTTTTTTTACTAGTAATACGGCCATCTACAAATTTTGTCAGGACTGCAATATTATGGCGGACACATCGGACACTTTTGACACATTTTTGGGACCATTCACATTAATACAGCGAACAGTGCTATAAATATGCACTGATTACTGTATACATGTGACTGACAGAGAAGGGGTTAACACTAGGGGGCGAGGAAGGGGTTAAATGTGTAACCTGGGAGTGATTCTTACTGTGGGGGGAGGGGACTGACTGGGGGAGGTGACCGATGCTGTGTCCCTATGTACAAGGGACACAGATCGGTCTCCTCTCCCTGACAGGACGTGAAGCTCTGTGTTTACACACACAGAGCTCCACGTCCCTGCACTGTCACTGCCGATAGCGGGTACCTGGCGGACATCGCGGCCGCCAGGCACACGCATCGGCATCTCGGTGATGCGCCGGGCGTGCTCGCGCGCCTCCCCGGTAGCTGGAGGCCGTATATAGACTGCCTCCCGGCAATTAAGAGCCGCATTGTGGCCATAAAAACCCGCCAGGCGGGCGGGAAGTGGTTAAAGTGACCAACTCAACACCAAGTTCACTATAGGGACCACCTATGTATTTATACATGTTGAACATATCTCCTATTATCCTCTTCTCAAGAGAGAATAACGTCAGTTCCTCTAATCTTTCCTCATAGCCGAGCTCCTCCATGCCTCTTATCAGTTTGGTTGCTCTTCTCTGCACTTTCTCCAGTTCCCTAATATCTTTTTTGTGAACTGGTGCCCAAAACTGAACTGCATATTCCAGATGAGATCTTACTAATGCTTTCTACAGGGGCAAAATTATATCTCTGTCTCTGGAGTCCATACCTCTCTTAATACAAAGGAGGATTTACTTGCATTGAAAACCGCAGCTTGGCATTGCATGCCATTATTAAGCTTATGATCTACCAGAACACCCAGATCCTTCTCCACCATTGATTCCCCTAGTTGTACTCCCCCTAGTATGTATGATGCATGCATATTCTTAGCCCCCAAGTTAAACCTCATTTGCCACATAGTTGCCCAATTAAACAGCTTGTAAGTTGGAGACATCATGGGGCCGTTATTCCACTGCATAGCATAGTGTCATCTGCAAACACTAAAATGTACTTTTAATCCCAGACCCAATATCATTTATAAATATATGAAAAAGTAAGGGTCCCAACACTGAACCTTGGGGTACACCACTGATAACCTTCGACCATTCAGAGTAAGAATCATTAACCACGACTCTCTGAATTCTGTCTTTTGGCCAGTTTACTATCTATTTGCAAACTGATCTTTCTCTAGATCATTTTGTAAAGGGCCTTACATCCTCAGACCTGAGCTTTTTACTATTAATATATTTAAATAATTGTTTGGGTTTGTCCTACTTACTTTTGCAATCTGTCATTCATTTAGAATTTTTGCGCCTTTGTTCCTTTTTTATATATTATGTTATATTCTTTGTTTAACAATTTAAACAATGATAGTGTCCCTTAATTTATATATTTTTTAAAAGCTCTTTTCTTATTATTTATAGCTTTTTTAACCACTTGGCGACTGCTGCACCACTATATACGTCGGCAGAATGGCATGCCTGGGCATATGGACGTATATATACGTCCCCTTTAACCAGTTAAGCCCCGGACCAATATGCAGCCTAAAGACCCAAGGTGTTTTTACAGTTCGGGACTGCGTCGCTTTAACAGACAATTGCGCGGTCGTGCGACGTGGCTCCCAAACAAAATTGGTGTCCTTTTTCCCCCCACAAATAGAGCTTTCTTTTGGTGGTATTTGATCACATCTGCGGTTTTTAGTTTTTGCGCTATAAACAAAAATAGAGCGACAATTTTGAAAAAAATGCAATATTTTTTACTTTTTGCTGTAATAAATATCCCCCAAAAACATATATAAAAACATTTTTTTTCCTCAGTTTAGGCCGATACGTATTCTTCTACCTATTTTTAGTAAAAAAAATCGCAATAAGCGTTTATCGATTGGTTTGCGCAAAATTTATAGTGTTTACAAAATAGGGGATAGTTTTATTGCATTTTTATTAATTTTTTTTTTTTTACTACTAATGGCGGCGATCAGCAATTTTTTTCGTGACTGCGACATTATGGCGGACACCTCGGACAATTTTGACACATTTTTGGGACCATTGTCATTTTCACAGCAAAAAATGCATTTAAATTGCATTCTTTATTATGAAAATGACAGTTGCAGTTTGGGAGTTAACCACAGGTGGCGCTGTAGGAGTTAGGGTGCACCTAGTATGTGTTTACAACTGTTTGGGGGTGTGGCTGTAGGAATGACGTCATCGATCGTGTCTTCCCTATAAAGGGAATGACGCGATCGATGCGCCGCCATAGTGAAGGACGGGGAAGCCGTGTTTACACACGGCTCTCCCCGTTCTTCAGCTCCGGGGAGCGATCGCGACGGAGCGGCTATAAACAAATAGCCGCGCCGTGGTCCCGGATCGCTCCCCGAGCGGACCCGACCTCCGCATGTAGCGGGGGGGGTCCCGATCGGACCCCCCACCCGCTAATAGGCGAGGACGTACGTGTACGCCCATGTGCCTGTACGTGCCATATTGTGGACGTATATGTACATGCGGGGGTCGGGAACTGGTTAAGAAGCGGCATTGTGGGCGTGCCCACCGCAAGCTCCGTGGGTGTGACCGCGGGTCCTGCAAACTCGATGTCCGCCGGGAGTCCCACAATCATCTCACGGAGAGGAAGAATGGGAAAATGCTGATGTAAACAAGCATTTCCCTGTTCTGCCTAGTGACAGGACACTGATCACAGCTTCCTGTGATTGGGAGCAGTGATCAGTGTCATGTCACACATAGCCCATCCTCCCTATGGTTAGAACATATCCCTAGGACGCACTTAACTCCTTCAGCGGCCCTTAATGGTTAACCCCTTCACTGCCAGTCACATTTACACAGTAATCAGTGCATTTTTTATAGCACCGATTGCTGTATAAATGTGAATGGTCCCAAAATAGAGTCAAAAGTGTCCGATGTGTCCGCCATAATGTCGCATTCACGATAAAAATCGCTGATCGCCGCCATTACTAGTAAAAAATAAAATATTAATAAAAATGCCATAAAACTATCCCCTATTTTGTAGACACTATAACTTTTGAGCAAATGAATCAATAAACGCTTCTTGCAATATTTTTTGACCAAAAATATATAGAAGAATACGTATTGGCCTAAACTGAAGACATTTTTTTTTATATATATTTTTTGGGGATATTTACTATAGCAAAAAGTAAAAAATGTTGCTTTTTTTTCAAAACTGTCACTCTTTTTTTGTTGTGTACTCGGCTAGGCTCGGCTACGCTCGCAATCATGCCTATTAGTCCCACCATTTGACCTGTGTTATGTCCATCATAGGAGCCTGGCCAAGGGGCGGGACTTGGCGGGACTGCGAGAGGAGCCGAGTACACAGTACACCCGGCTCTGTCTATCTCGGCAGCGGTAATTTTAAACGATAATGCTGCAATGACACTGGGCAAGTCTGCAAATGACACTGGGCAAGGCTGCAGATTGACACTGGGCAAGGCTGCAGATGGACACTGATCATTCTGCAATGATGGACAAGGCTCCATTGATGCCTCATACACACGACCAGTCTTCCCGCTGGGAAAACTGCCATGACAGCTTCTGGCTGGGAAAACTGACTGTGGGTATGCTCCATGGCAGTTTTCCCAACAGGAAAATTGCCGGAAATCCTGGCGGTCTTTTCCCGACATTTTTCCTTTGGGAAACACTGCAGTGGAGCATACACGCGGCCGGGATTCCCGGCCAAAGCTCTCACCGCAGTTTTACCGACTAGAAAACCTCTGGTGTGTACAGGGGGAAAGTTACCGAGCAGGTTCTTGGTTCCCCCCCCCCCCCCCGGAATTCCCGGCAGAATTTTTACCGTCGGGAATCCTGGTCGTGTGTAAAGGGCTTTAGTTTTTTTTCCTTAAACTTCCCTCCTAAAAGTTTTTTTCCTTAAAATTCTCTCCTAAACTTGGGGTGCATGTTATACGCCAGCGCGTTATATGCTGATAAATACGGTACTTTGCAGGGAGTTCACGTGCAGTCATGTGAAGAATAAAGCCAAGATTCAGCAATACCAATTAAATCATAGTTCTCTTCATGTACCAAAGCTTCCAACTCACTTATTTTGCTTGGCAGACTTCTGGCATTGGTGAAAAAACACTTTAATTCATTGTCACATTTTGCACACATATTTTACATATTCTTTATTTTAGTACAAATAGTACCATTCCCAATGGTTGTTTGTAACTAGGAATGAGCTTTGTGTTCGAGTCGAACCCATGTACGACTCGAACAGCGTATGATCGACCGTTCGTCGAATTACGAACGTTATGGGCCGTTCACGTCAAATTCGAGTGGCGTGTCACGGCCCATAATTCACTGCGGCATCGCAGTGCATTGTTGGCTGATGATTGGCCAAGCATGCACTATGACCCGCATGCTTTGCCAATCACAGCTTGCAAAAAACAGAGAACCATAATTGGCCAAAGCCAGGGTGGCTTTGGCCAATTATGGCTCAGGGGGTTTAGTACACGGCCCACACTATAAAAGGCCGCTTGCAGGTCGGCCTTGTGTAGTGTGTTGAGGTGGTTGAGACAGAGAGAGACAGAGAGAGAGTGTCATTTATTGCGGATAGATAGAGCAGGCAGGCAGGCAGGCTAGTCAGTTAGAGTTACACTGTGTAGAGGATATATATGCATCCCAGGTGTTGTATATATATTTATACAGTGTATTGAGTTTAGCTAGATCCGCTCTTTCTAATTTACTGACAGGCAGGCAGGTGATTGTGCTAGCTGCAGTATTCTCACGCGCTGTACTGTCTGTCCTCTGCACATTGTGCACCTAACGTAAAGCTGGTGTTTCTCATATTTATTCCTAGAGTCAGGGATCTGCTCATATTAATACTACAGGCAGAGGATATTGCTGCAAGTACTTTCACGTGGTGTACTGTCCGTGTCCTCTGCAGTGTGCACCTACAGCTACGTGGTGTGTGTACTGTCCGTGTCCTCTGCACATTGTGCACCTAACGTAAAGCTGGTGTTTCTCATATTTACTCCTAGAGTCAGGGATCTGCTCATATCAATACTACAGGCAGAGGATATTGCTATAGTGAAGAAAAGTATACCGCTCTATAAAACAATTAATCCCCGTTGCTTCCGTCCCAACAAACCAAGAGGGTGCTGGCTGTGCTCAATTAGCATGGGATGAAAGAAAAATCCTGGATCGCCGCACTCCTCAAAAAACGATGTCTTTATTCAAAACATGAAAAAACAACAAAAATTCAAATGGAAAAAACAGGCAAAATTCATGCAGTCAAACAAGAAGTGGACTAGGAAAAAAGAGCTGACATGTTTCGCATCGTGTGATGCTTACTCGTAGCTAGTGAACAAATGACCAAAATGTGCTTAAATGGAGGAGGGAAAGAGGTGAATGGGGCGTTTCACCAAACACTCCCAGGTGATCATTAGTCAAAGGAACACTATTTTCCTTGATGTATCACACTGTCCGTGTCCTCTGCAGTGTGCACCTAAAGCTACATGGTGTGTGTACTTTCCGTGTCCTCTGCACATTTTGCACCTAAAGCTACGTGGTGTGTGTACTGTCCGTGTCCTCTGCACATTGTGCACCTAATGAAAAGCTGGTGTTTCTCATATTTACTCCTAGAGTCAAGGATCTGCTCATATCAATACTACAGGCAGAGGATATTGCTGCAAGTACTTTCACGTGGTGTACTGTCTGTGTCCTCTGCAGTGTGCACCTAAAGCTACGTGGTGTGAGTACTGTCTGTGTCTGTGCTATTTTTCTCAATGATTTTCATCCATATTGCAGGGACCAGACATTACATTAAAGCCACAAGCAGTTTTAAATTACTTTTTTCTTATAGTAATCTAATTTTGTGCAGGGACAGTTCTAAACAGGTGCCACTTCAAAGGCATACTATAGACACCCAGCAGGTACGATATTTAAAGGAATTTTTCATTTTTTTTTTCACTTTAAGCATCATTAAAATCACTGCTCTAGAAAAAACAATCGTGTTTAAAAAAAATGTTTTACATTGATACATGTTCCCTGGGGCAAGACCCGGGTTCTCAAACCTGTTTTCCGACAATAACTTGCATATTAGGCTTTAAAATGGGCACTTTTGAATTCAAACGTTCGAGTCCCATAGGCTTCAATGGGGTTCTAAATGTTCACGCAAACGTTCGGTCCGTTCGAAGGTTCTGGTGCGAACCGAACGGGGGGGGGGGGGGGATTTTGGCTTATCCCTATTTGTAACATAGGAACCTTCTTATTACCTGCCATAGTCCACCCCATCCTTCCACATTTGACCCACCAATAGGGACTGACCTGTCTGCTCTATTATAATCAAATTCTTCTCCCCACTCAGTCCTAGTTTAAATACTCCTCCAGCCTTCCTAAAAACCTTTCTCACAGCACAGCAGACCCCCTTACATGTAGGTGTAAACCACCTTTAGCATATAGATTGTACCCCAAGTAAAGGTCATCCCAGTGCTCTAGAAACCCAAACCCTTCCTTCTTACACTAGGTCTTTAGTCATGCATTCAGTTCTTTAATCTCCCCCTGTCTGAGCTATGAGTAAGCATCAGTTATCGATGTGAAACGCGTCAGCTCTGTTACCCCCACTGTTTGAAATGTTTTTTTTGCAGTTGTAGTTTTTGTTTTACTGGAATAAAAGGCACCATTGTTTACACTTTATTGGAGTGCGGCTGTCCATCATCTCCTCCCTCTTATTTAAGCCACTTTATTAGGTACACCTGTTCAATTGCTTGGTAACACAAATAGCTAATCAGCCAATCTCATTGCAGCAACGCAATGTATTTAGGCATCTAGACATGGTGAAGATGACTTGCTGAAGTTCAAACCAAGCATCAAAATGGGGACGAAATGGGATTTAAGTGACTTTGAACGTGGCATGGTTGCTGGTGCCAGATGGGCTGTTCTGAGTATTTCAAAAACTGCTGATCTACTGGGATTTTTACACACAACCATCTCTAGGGTTTACAGAGAATGGTCTGAAAGAGCGGCAGTTGTGTGGACGAAAATGCCTTGTTGATGTCAGAGGAGAATGGCAGCCTAATTTGAGATGATAGAAAGGCAACAATAATTTAACCACTTAAGCCCCGGACCATATTGCTGCCTAAAGACCCAAGGGGTTTTTACAGTTCGGGACTGCGTCGCTTTAACAGACAATTGCGCGGTTGTGCGACTTGGCTCCCAAACAAAATTGGCGTCCTTTTTTCCCCAAAAATAGAGCTTTCTTTTGGTGGTATTTGATCACCTCTGCGGTTTTTATTTTTTGCGCTATAAACAAAAATAGAGCGACAATTTTGAAAAAAATGCAATATTTTTTACTTTTTGCTGTAATAAATATCCCCCAAAAACATGGACATCAGACCATTCTCTGATTTTTTTCGTGACTGCGACATTATGGCGGACACTTTGGACAATTTTGACACATTTTTGGGACCATTGTCATTTTCACAGCAAAAAATGCATTTAAATTGCATTCTTTATTGTGAAAATGACAGTTGCAGTTTGGGAGTTAAACACAGGGGGCGCTGTAACATTTAGTGTTCACTTTGTGTGTGTTTACTAGTGTAGGGGGGTGTGGCTGTAGGAATGACATCATCGATCGGGTCTTCCCTATAAAGGGAATCACCCGATCGATGCGCCGCCACAGTGAAGCACGGGGAAGCCGTGTTTACACACGGCTCTCCCCGTTCTTCAGCTCCGGGGAGCGATCGCGACGGAGCGGCTAAAAACAAATAGCCGCGCCGTTGTCCCGGATCGCTGCCCGAGCGGACCCGACCTCCGCATGTACCGGGGGGGTCCCGATCGGACCCCCCACCCACGTCTAGCAGAGGACGTACAGGTACGTACATGTGCCTGTCCGTGCCATTCTGCTGACGTATATGTACATGAGGAGGTCGGGAAGTGGTTAAATAACCACTTGTTACAACCAAGGTATGCAGAATACCATCTCTGAATGCACAAGGCATCGAACCTTGAAGCAGATGAGCTCCAGCAGCAGAAGACCACACCGGGTACCACTCCTGTCAGCTAAAAACAGGAAACTGAGGCTACAATTCGCACAGGCAACCAACATTGGACAATAGAAGATTGGAAAAACGTTGAATGGTCTTACGAGTCTCGATTTCAGTTGCGACATTCAGATGGTAGGGTCAGAATTTGATGTAAACAACATGAAAGCATGGATACATCCTGTCTTGTATCAATGGTTCAGGCTGTTGGCATTGGTGGTGTAATGGTGTGAGGGATATTTTCTTGACACACTTTGGGCCCCTTAGTACCAAATGAGCATCGTTTAAATGCCACGGCCTACCTGAGTTTTGTTGCTGACCATGTCCATCCCTTTATGACTACTGTGTACCCATCTCCTGATGGAACAGTGAGCAGACAACATGGCGCCTGCTGTTTACCTTTTTGGGCGCCTATTACGTCTCTAATCGGGTGCTTACGAAAAAAAAAACGCTGCTGAGCTATGAGTAAGCATCGGTTATCGATGTGAAACGTGTCAGTTCTGTTACCCCACTGTTTGGAGTTTTTTTTGCTGTTGTAGTTTTCGTTTTACTGGAATAAAAGGCACCATTTTTTACACTTTATTGGAGTGCGGCTGTCCATCATCTCCTCCCTCTTATTTATGCTTTGTGCATTGCCTGCACCCATCGGGTTTTGAACCATACTCACCGCTGAAGTGCATTTGTCTGGAGCGGCGGTTTTCTTTCTCTAATAAAGTGGCTGGTGAGTGTATTTTACTGATGAAAATGTGTTTCTTTTTAGGTTGATATATAATTTTAATTGAATTTGATAAAAACATTAATGTTTTTAACAGTATGATAAATGCATAAGTAGTTGTAATTGCTTAAGATGTCTAAAAATTCCTGGGTAATTACCTATAGAAATGCTTGCAAAAATGTAATTTTAACACCCACAATAAATTATAGTGCTCCTACTAGTCTTGGAAAATAAATGAGATATTGAAGGGTTATTGAGATAAATGAAGGGATAGTTTGCTGCTGGCCCTGTGTGTGGTATAAGAATTCTGTATTCTAAAATATTTTGCATCAGAAGATTTATTTGAAAAGTAACTGTATTGATGTACATTTTTTTGCTGTTTTAGTTGAGCATCAAATGTAATGCTTGTTTTTTCCTTTTTTGTTTACCCCTATCAGAAGTCCAGGGGTTTTGGCTCTAGAAATTCCCACAAAACAAATGCAAAAAAATAACTTTATTATATGCATTCAACCAGTGGCGGTGCATCCATAAGGGGCGCATGGGCGCTGCCCCCTCTCTCCTGGCACTGCTCTATCACCATAGATAGATTCATAGATTCATGCATTGCATAAATCTATCTATGGTTGCGGCTGACACCCCCTATTCAGGTGTTTGCCCCCTTTTTTGGGCGTTGGGCACCTGAATTACAGCGGCGGGGGTGTTTTTTGGAAGCACCCGATTAGAGGCGTAGGCTCTAATAGGCGCCCAAAAAGGTAAACAGCAGGCTCCATGTTGTCTGCTCGCTGTTCACTCAGCGTTGTGTCAGCAAAGTGAAGGAATTTGCTTTGCTAACACTGAATCGCCTCTTAGCCAATCAGGTGCTCGGGTCTGTTACCTGTCACCTGATTGGCTGAAATGTCAAGCGCTGTGATTGGATGCCTGATAGAGAGGATGGAAGAAGACATCAAGGAGCGTGCAGGACACCGTCGCTGACCCGCTGCGAGACAGGTAAGTGCCGGGCGATGCACACTGGCAGCATTTGATGGGTCACAGTAGTGGCAATTAATGGGCACACTGGCAGCATTTGATTGGACACAGTAGTAGCAATTAAAGGAAACACTGGCAGAATTTGATGGGGCACAGTAGTGGCATTTGATGGGCACACTGGCAGCACTTGATGGGGCTCAGTAGCGGCAATTGATGGGCACAGTGTCAGCAATTGTTGGGCACACTGGCAGCAATTGTTGGGCACACTGGCAGCAATTGATGGGCACACGGGCAGCAATTGATGGGCACACGGGCAGCGTTTGATGGCACAGTGGCTGCGCTTGATGGGCACAGTGGCTGCGTTTGATGGGCACAGTGGCTGGGTATGATGCCAGAGTGGTGGCAATTGATGGGCACAGTGGCTGCATTTGATGGGCACAGTAGCTGTGTTTGATGGGCACAGTAGCTGCGTTTGATGGGCACAGTAGCTGCGTTTGATGGGCACAGTGGCGGCAATTGATGTTTTTTTTTTCAGTTTGTTTGCTCCCCCCCAAAAATTTTGAGCACCAGCTGCCACTGCATTCAACAATTATTAGCATTAAAACAAGGAATTCATCATACCAAAGTAAGTAATACTCGCTTACTGACAATTAACCTTAACATAACCCCCAAAAATAAACCTTAATCTGAAGCTATAACCAATAAAATGAAAGTATAAATAACAAAAATGTGGTGATCCTGCTAATAACACTCTACTTGTCCTAGCGCAGTGTTTCTCAACAGTGGTGCTGTGGCACTCTGGGGTGTCGCTTGGGTTCCCCCATGGTGCTGTAAGCTGAAGACCTAGTTTGACCTGGATCAGCATCATGCCTTGCCATGATGTGGGCAGACCAGCCACCAGGACCATAACAACCAATAACGTTCTTGGGCTAGGGCACATGGGGATTGATTTATGAAAACTGGGGAGTGCAAGATCTAGTGCAGCTGTGCATGGTAGCCAATCAGCTTCTAACTTTGGCTTGTTCAATTAAGCTTTGACAAAGAACCTAGAAGCTGTTTGGTTTACTATTGCGGAGTTGCACCAGATCTTGCACTCTTCAGTTTTAGTACACTATATTGTCAAAAGTATTGGGACACCTGCCTTTACACGCACATAAACTTTAATGTCATTCCAATCTTAATCCATCAGGTTCAATATTGAGTTGGCTCACCCTTTGCAGCTTCAACTCCTCTGGGAAGGCTGTCCACAAGATTTAGAAGTGTGTCTATGGGAATATTGGACCATTCTAACAGAAGAGCATTTGTGAGGTCAGGCACTGATGTTGGACAAGAATGCCTGGCTAACAGTATCCTCTCTAATTCATCCTAAAGGTGTTCAAAAGGGTTGACTCTGTCCAGGACAGTCAAGTTCCTCCACCCCAAACTCGCTCATCTATGTCTTTATGGACCTTGCTTTGTGCACTGGTGAGCAATCACATTGGAACAAGAAGGGGACATCCCCAAACTGTTCCCACAAAGTTAGGAGCATGAAATTGTCCAAAATGTCTTGGCATTCTTAGGCCCTGTACACACGGTCGGTCCAAACCGATGAAAACGGACCGAAGTTCAGTTTCATCGGTCCAAACCGTCCGTGTGTACGCCCCTTCGGACAAAAGTTAGAGAACTTTCTTTAAAATCGAACCGATGGACCGCTGACCGATAGGTCCATACCGATGGTTAGTACACAAAAGCATCTGTTCAAAACCCGCACATGCTCAGAATCAAGTCGACGCATTCTTGGAAGCATTGAATTCCTTTTTTTTTTTAGCATGTCGTGTGTTTTACGTCACCACGTTCTGACCCGATCGGTTTTTGGAACGATGGTGTGTACGCACATCAGACCATCAGTTTGCTTCAGCGGTGAACCGATGAAAACGGTCCGTCGGACCATTCTCATCGGATGGATTGACCATGTGTACGCGGCCTGACACCTTAAGAGTTCCATTCACTGGAACTATGGGGCCAAGCCCAACCCCTTAAAAACTACCCCCCACCATAATCCCCCCTCCACCAAATGATTTGGACCAGTGCACAAAGCAAGGTCCATGAAGACATGGATGAGCGAGTTTGGGGTGGAGGAACTTGACTGGCCTGCACAGAGTCCTGACCCTAACCCGATAGAACACCTTTGGGATCAATTAGAACAGAGATTGCGGGCCAGGCCTTCTTGTCAAACATCAGTGCCTGACCTCACAAATGCGCTTCTGGAAGAATGGTCAAACATTCCCATTGATACTCCTAAACCTTGTGGACAGCCTTCCCAGAAGAATTGAAGCTGTTATAGCTGCAAAGTTTGGGCCAACTTAATATTGAACCCTACGGGCTAAGACTGGGATGCCATTAGGCCTCGTACACACGACCGAACATGTCTGCTGAAACTGATCCGCGGACCAGTTTCAGTAGACATGTTCGGTCGTGTGTAGGGCCGACCGGACAATTTTCCGGCATAGCGGCCAGGTTTCCAGCGGACAAAAGTTTCTTAGCATGCTAAGAAACATGTCTGCTGGAAGCCTGTCCATCGGACATGTCCGATGGTCAGTACGACTCATCGGACATGTCCGCTGGCCCGAGAACCCGCGCATGGCGTCGAAGTGATTCGACGCATGCGTGGAAGCATTGAACTTCCGGGTTTGCGCGCGTCGCCGCGTCATCGTCGCCGCCACGTCATCGCGTCGTCTGTCCGCGGGGAATTTAGTCTGATGGTGTGTACAGCCATCAGACTAAATGATCCCAGCGGACATGTCCGATGAAAACGGTCCGCGGACCGTTTTCATCGGACATGTCCGCTCGTCTGTACGAGGCCTTAAAGTTCATGTGCGTGTAAAGACAGGAATCACAATACTTTTGACAATATAGTTTAAATCAATCCCATGGTGTAATTCATTGCTATGGTGTTGATGGGCGTCCCACGCACACCATGACAATGCATGATACTTTCCAGGGCAGGCAGTACTACCCCCAGCATTCAGGAGAGGACAGAAGTTCCCCTCCTATAGATTGGCTCCCCCTCCTGCCCTCTCCCGCATTGCTTGAGTCAAAAGGTAGGGCTTTGATGTAAAGCTGGAACTGTGTGATTGGGGGTGGGGGGGGGGCTCTGTGATAGGGTACTATGTGATTGGATTTTTTTTTATGTAGCGCTCACGCCCGAAGGAGCCGCTGTTTAGTTTGGGATCGGCCTATTTAAGTTACCTTCTTGACTTGGTCTAGGGGTGATAGCTGTGAGTGTGAATAAAGAGCAAGTGTCCAGACGTCAATTGAGTTTTCAATGCTTTATTCCAAGGCCCAACATGGCCAACATCAACATGACACACAAGAGAGAAAAGTTGATGAGCGTAGATAAACTTCAGTATCAGGCCTTGGATATGAAAGAGAGCAAACCTGCGCAGTCCCAGCAATATTGTAACCCAATTCGTCGCCACCATAATCAGGGTGGGTAAAGTGCCCCCAGACAGGCGTCTATCACAGGCCTGGCAGCTGGAGCCCCATTTAAGAATCACTGGGAGGAACAGGCCTCTGCCACAGGCTTGACAATTTGTGAAATTAGATTGAGTGAATCCTCCCAGTCAGTTCAGATAGTGTCACCCACTGACAGCTTGAGCATACCTGCCATGCAGTGGGGTGACTGGATCCCCGATGGTTCGTCTAGGCCTCCTGGACAACCTCTGATTCTAGGTTCTCCCGAGCCAATCCCCCATCGCACAGCTCCCGGCTTAGGATCCTCTCAGCAGAAGGTTGGGACCCAGCCAGTCGCTGGGGCCCCTCTCTTGGTTGGGATGAGGCTCTGCATGGTGCGTGACCCCAGTAAAGTAGGCCACAGTGGCGGGGCCCATGGATGCGAGCACCCTGAAGGTGGGTACCGCACCTGGAACTCGGGCCCCGCACAGAACAGAGCGGCCAAAAGGCGGTTGCCCAGATATATCCCCCTCCCAGCATGCCCAACGAGGGAAGAACTCCTCTGATTGGCTGCTGGGAGAAGGTGGGTCTGTCAGAACCCCTCTAGCGCCAGCTAGAGGTGATAACGCACCCCCGGAGCGCAGACTGAAAATTGGCAACAGCCTAAATTTCCATAAACTGTGAATGGGAGTAAACTAATCCTCCCATTCCCACTTACTCTAGCGTAGCGCCCGTACTGAAAAGTAAGGGGGTGCTACATTTAATTGGGAGAATGTGTGTTTGGGGGAGTCTGTTATGGGGGATGGACAGGGTTATTGGGGTGCTCTGTGATTGAGGGATTCTACATTTTTTTTCCGTAAAGCTTTCTATTTTCCTTATTGAGGTACCTATTACAGTAATCGCTGGCTGTGTGAACAGACACAAATAGCTGCGGACACCGACAGCCTGTCATTGCACTGTACGGGCTCGGCAGCTGCTGCTATCTAGACACCGCTTTCAGTCCTAGCTGCAGGAATCGGTAGATTCTTGCTGCTGGAATTCGCACTTTGGCTAAATACCTGCGGATTGCAGACGGTAAACAACAATAAAATAGTCAACCCATAACAGCACCCACCGCTATTAAAAATAAACATAACAAAAATATTAAAAAGTAATTTAGCAATGCGGTAAGAAAAACACTCTTCCCTTCCACCATAATTATAAGAGACTTTTTTGCTTACACGTGTGGAGTGAATTTCTAATGCTTAATTCCACACTCATTATCATTCTCCATATTTGCATGATTTGAAAATCAATGTTCTATCCATACATATTTGGATTTAATTTTCAATTGAACTAACAGAGTTGAGGTCAGATACGACAGTAAGAAGGTGAATTTGCAAATCAATACAAGAAAATTGCAATATTGTGCATGAAAAAAAGAGCGATGGCAGGGGACAAAAACCTATTTAATGATAATTAAACCTGGTTTGTTTTTAGAATCTACATTTCCATTCGAGTGGTTGATTTATGAAGCCATTGTTGTCCAGGCCTGGTCTCTGGAAAGGCACCTTACTGAGTAAAGGCACTGCCATTATTTTGATTGAATTTTTATGTGGCTTCATTCTCTCTCCAGGTCTACATTCACTTATCAGTACACATAATTGCATAGTATTAATGTGTAACTTTAGCCCACACAAAATAAATCCAGATTACTGTTCTAAAGATAGTAATTGGAAGAAATTGAAAGTCACATTCTCTCTTTTATCCACTGTACAACAAAAAGGACATTTTACTATTTTTTTTTTTACTTGTGTGTAAACATTTTACCATTACCGTATATACTCGAGTATAAGCCGACCCGAATATAAGCCGAGGCACCTAATTGTACCACAAAAAAAATGGGAAAACTTATTGACTCGAGTATAAGCCTAGGGTGTCCATCTGCATGCCTTGCTGTGCCTCACTTTGCCTCACTGTGTCCATGTGCATGCCTCACTGTGTCCATGTGCATGCCTCACTGTGCCCATGCCTCACTGTGCCCATGCCTCACTGTGCCCATGCCTCACTGTGTCTGTCCATGACAAGACAGACGTTTAACATGGGAGTCTATGGAAGGGGTGCCCGGCTTTGAAAAATTGGTGCTCCTTAGCTGTAGGTCCCCCAGACAACAAACTTTGCACACTTGTAGAGGAGAAATGGTTCCGGGTCCAGGGGACCTACTACCGGTTGGTACCGGATACCCAAAGTCACCGGAGAAATGACCGGTTAACATGGGAGTCTATGGAAGGGGTGCCCGGCTTTGAAAAATCAGTGCTTCCCGGCCGTAAGTCCTCTTTGCACACTTATAGAGGAAGAGTGACGCTACATGTGTGCCAAGATTGGGGTCCAGGGGACCTACGGCCGGCCGGTAGCGGGTTCCCAAATTCCGAGAGATCAGGCGCAAAAAGGTGACTCGAGTATAAGTCGAGGGGGGCATTTTCAGCACAAAAAAATGTGCTGAAAAACTCGGCTTATACTCGAGTATATACGGTATATAGAACTAGGGTTGCCACCTTTTCTTCAAGCCAAAGCCAAACACTTTTTTTCATAATATGCATAAACTATGCATAGATGTTGCTATTAAATAACATTTCTAATCATATGAATTTAAAGGGGTTGTAAAGGTACATGTTTTTTTACCTTAAAAGGGTTGTAAAGGTACCGATCCTCCTGTTCTCAGGTCCCTCTTCTGTGCGAGTCCCCCCCCCCCAGCAAGCAGCTTGCTATAGGGGCACGCGAGCCGTGTCACAGTTCCCTGTGTCCATTCAGACATGGAGCCGCCACCCAGCTCCTCCTCCTCTCTCCTGATTGGCTAACTGCCTTTGTGTCTCAGGCAATCTGGAGGAAGAGTCTCGGACGGCCGTGACATTTGTGGACTTTGCTAGACAGAGATGGGGCTCAGGTAAGTATTAGGGGGGCTGCTGCACAATAAAGGCTTTTTATTTTAATGCATAGAATGCATTAAGAAAATAACCTGACTTTACAACCCCTTTAAAGCTGATCATGTCTAATAGGAGGGGCTGACAAGGTGCTGTAAATCGCTGCCATCTCGGTGTCGGGAGCTGCCTGTCACTTTATGATGACTCACATTTGGGGCCCTATCCAGACATGCACATGACAGCATCCTGCTGTGAGACTAGTCTTGTAGCCTTCTAAGATGCATGATGTTATCCCAGGAGGTTGTGGGCCTAGGTGAGCAAACAGGTGAGGCGAACAAGAGGAGCAATCCGAGTCATACGCACCCGCATATCTTCAACATACTGGAGCACATTGGTCCCAGCTACTCCCTGTTCTTCCCAGGTTTTTGACTTCTAGCGTCTGTTTTGGAAACACGGGCTCCTGATCCGAAGTCTGTTTCTAATCCACTCTTCCGGTCTCCTGGTCTCTTTATTTTCTCACTCGACCTAGTGAGAGATCGGTCCAAATCTTTGGCAGACAGATATTGCTTTACTTGTGCGACCATGCTATCACAGTCCAGGGGGTAGCTGGGACCAATGTGCTCCAGTATGTTGAAGATATGCGGGTGCGTATTACTCAGATTGCTCCTCTTGTTCACCAGCATATGGATCAGGCACAGAGTAGGCAGAAGTCATACTATGACCAGAGAGCCCTAGTGAGACAGTTTGAGAGGGGGGACAGAGTAATGGTTCTAGTACCCACCGCAGAAAGCAAACTTCTAGCACAGTGGCAGGGACCCTATGAGGTCTTGGAGGAAGTGAGCCCGGTAAATTATAAAGTTAGTCAGCCAGGACGCCGGAAGAAGGAGGCCACCTTCTTAAGCCATGGAGGACTAAAGAGGACTGCATGGTCGCAGTGGGTGACACAAATCCTGATCCACAGGCTCCTAGACCTTCAGTGACAATCTCTCCAGAGCTGATACCTGAGCAAATAGAGGAGGCTAGGGGCTTGGTTGAGAGGAATAGCGATGTCTTCTCCCCCAACCCTGGACAAACCCGAGAGATTGCCCATGATATTGTTACAGAACCAGGGGTTATTGTAAAGGTGAAGTCTTACCGCATTCCGGAGGCCAAGAGGGAAGCTGTAAGGGCTGAAGTCAAGAAAATGCTTGAACTTGGAGTGATAGAGGAGTCCCACAGCCAGTGGTCTAGCCCCGTTGTTCTAGTGCCTAAACCTGATGGGTCCATCAGGTTCTGTAATGACTTCAGGAAGTTAAACGAGGTGTCTAAGTTTGACGTCTACCCCATGCCTAGGGTGGATGAACTAGTAGGGCGACTAGCCAAAGACAGGTTCTTCACCACTTTGGACCTGACAAAGGGTTATAGCCAGATCCCATTGACAAAGCGTGCCCGGGAGAAGACAGCTTTTACTACTCCTGATGGCCTGTTCCAGTACAGGATCATGTCTTTTGGCCTCCATGGGGCCCCAGCCACTTTCGAGCCAGATGGATTAAGTCAAACATCTGGGATCTTGGAGCCTATTGGTCTCTTGTTGCGCTGCAACTGAGGCAGCTACCTGTCTATTAGTCTCTTGCTGCACAGAGGCAGCTTGTATCAGGGCTTTCACAATATCTTCCATTCTCAGGGTCCTGTACCTTTAAGGCCACTGTGAGAAAGTGGCCGGTACAACAACGAAATCCCACTGCTGCCACCACTTGTAAGAAAGTCACTGGTCTTTAAACAGAAATGGCGAATAAATGCAGCTTTATTGCGTCCAATGAAAAAAACACAAATATATAGGCCTACTCCACCTTAGGAGGCTAACTAAACAAGAGCGTCCCTCACTACGCTTTACTAGAGCGGCTATTTCGGCTTCTAGTATAAGCAAACAAAAACCACAGTCCGATATAAGCAATTGTTCTGACAGACCTTAATTCCATGAATACGCAGGCACTCTCCAGTCTGTGTCTATCCAGTGCAGCCTGGATCTCGCTCTGAGCTCTCACTCTATCAGGTGCAGGCTAATTAATAGAGAGAGAGAGGAGGTTTACCTGTTGGGCCAGGCTTAACCCTTTCCAAGACAGGAAAAAACAGCCCTTTCCAACCTCTCACTGACATACACAGAGTCGTGTACCCTGTCACAATATATATATATATATATATATATATATATATATATATATATATATATATATATATATATATATATATATATACAGTATATATATATATATATATATTTGTAATAAATGTTGAAGACCATTTATCATTTTCCTTCCACTTCACAATTATGTGCCACTTTGTGTTAGTGTATTACATAAAATCCCGATAAAGTATATATACATTCTGATTGTAACACGGCAAAATGTGGAAAGTTTGAATGAATACTTTTCCAAGGCTGTGTGTGTGTGTGTGTGTGTGTATATATATATATATATATATATATATATATATATATATATATATATATCAGTCAGTCATAAATTAAAGCGTCTCTGTTGTGCTTTAGACATATTTCTTCCTCCCTATCATTCTCTAGGCAATAATGTCACATCCATACACACTTCCCCTTCTTTTGCTCCATTAGTTATTTGACTGTTAATCTTTCCAGCAATTAAACTTAATGAAGCCATTTGTTTTTCCTTTATATTGGGTTTCCTCTGTGCCCTTCTAGCGGCTGGCGCATTATGCTCGGTGTAGCATTACAGACAGAATAAATGTTCTCTTATATCTGATTCTTTACTTTGGCATGCAGTAAAGTAACATTGACTTTTACAAAATGGATATATTTGTAATGGCCCTACTTGCCATTCAGTGCAGATAGTAAAATGTTGGCCATACCTCCACATTATATGCTACCCAAGTTGCCCGTGTCAGTGCGTTTGTCTCCTGAGAGTTGTTGTTCCTGCAGTACTGTGAATGAGATGGCACCTTGTTATAAATTATGTTTAAATTTGTTCAGACTGTATAGCTTACCCTGGTACCAGTTGTTTAGAGAATATAACATGAGTGAAGCTTCATCTATAGAAGCCCTCTCTGCTTTAGGGCAAGTAGGCCTACTAGTATCTGGTTGCCCCCAGGACTAGTATAACTAAAGGCAAAACTTTTTTTTGGTTTTGAATAGAGTGGGGAGGGATTAGATCACCTGTCAATTTTTATTGCTGTCTGTGCCCCTTTTAGGGAGATTCACTATTTTTCCTGTTTACCATTATCATTGAAAGTGAAAGTAAAAGAAAACCCACCTTTTGAGTTGTCCCCAGAAAAGTAATAGAGGGGACATCTTCCAATGGGGACACTAGTTCTGGTGACCTGGGGGTCCCCAAGGAACTTCCTTAATTTGCAGGGATTCCTCTCAGTTCCTGTTCGGCTATGGGGCTATGGGACGGCGAAACAAAATCAAACAGGGATTATAACACTGTCATGCTCTTTCCAAAATGAAGAAAAAGTTTTGCCTATATTTCTACTTTAATATAGTACATGATCCTATGTTCTCTGGCCAGGTATCACAATTGGCAGAGCAAGGCACAGGGGAATACAAATGTCCACATTGGAAGGCAGGGATGATGCCTTGGCAGTGGCTTTAATAGCGGGACATGCAGAGGGGATAGTACAGGCAGCAGGGAAAGACATGGTCCACAAACAGGCAAACTGTTGGTTCAGGCAGCAGACAGAAATGTGGTCAGCAAACAGGCAATGAATCCATCCAGGCGGCAGGCAGAAGTGAGGTCAACAAATATGCAAAGGGTCAACCCAAGCAACAGGCAAAGACGTTTAGGAAAAGGAAAGGGCAAGCTATGATTAAGGCCTGACGGTTGAAATGTGTTGGCACTTTCTGACTATTTTTCACCAGTATTTATTAAAGCTGTATATGGAGGTTCCAGAGACCTTTTCAGTGCCCTATGCTTTAAGTGGATACTTTCTATCAGGAGGCAGTAGCTCCAGGCAAAGACATGGTCAATAATTAGACAAAGGAGCAATCCAAGCAGCAGGCAGAAATGTGGTCACAAAACTAACTGGCAATAGGTCAGTACAGAGAAGATCAGATACAAGCAATGGCAGCTAGTCAGGTACGTAGAAAAACTTATAACATGTTTCGGACAAAATGCTAAACTGTGGCCAGAATGCAGGGGACAAGGTTTGAAACCATTGTCCACACAACAGTATGCTGAGCCTTTTGGCATCCTGTTGCCAGTCAACACCACCTGCCTAATGTTTCCCTCTGCCTTGATTGGTCGTTTCTTCCCAAGGCACCAGATTTTAATCTCACCGAACCCATGCCTTGCTAACAAAGTACCAATCAAGGCTGAAAGGGACAGTAGGGGGTGTTGACTGGCAATGGAATGCCAAAAACTCAGCATCCTGTTGCCCAGGCAATGACATTGAGCCTTGTCTCCTGCATTCAGATAGTATACCCAAACTCGACCTTTCCCTGAAACTTGTTATAGGTTTTTCCATATGCCTGACCAGCTGCCATTGCCTGTGTCTGATCTTCTCTGTACCAACCATTTGCCAGTTTTCTGACCACATTTCTTCCTGCTATGTGGACCAACCCTTTATCTGTTTATTGACCACATCTCTGTCTACTGCCTAGATTTCCACTTGCATGCTTGCCAACCACATTTATGCCTGCTGCCTAGACTGGTCCTTCGCCTTTTTGCTGACCACATTTTTGCTGCCTGGACCAACCCTGTGTCTGTTTATTGACCACATTTTTACCTGCTGCCTGGACTGACCCATTGCCTGTTTGCGAAACCATGTTTCTGAAAAATCAAAACAATAAAAACCTGACTAACTCAAAAACCATAGGTGGATGGACGTAAAGGACAACTTGGCACAATCTCTATATGTATATAATTTTATTCGTACCAAAAGATAAACAACACAAAAACCACAGTGCTATTAAAAATAAATGGCCAATTATAAGGTAAAAAAACAACCCCCAGCAGCAACAAAGGAGACACCCCTAAAAAACAGGGTATATTCTCAATTTAAACAGTAACCTTTTTCAAATAAGGAAAATTGTATAAGTAGTCCAGACGAAAGTACTCAGTATTGAATAAAACGTCCACATAAACAGAGGATGATATATATGGACCCACTTCAGAGGCAAGCACTTCTCCACAAGATAATGTTACTGTATATAAATATGTCACTTGCAACATATAACCTCCACACACATTATTATAGGATGGAATTCCAGTAAGTCTGTTGTATAGTTTGCAAATTATCTATTCATCCTTTATTGGTGGGAGTTCACCAGATCAGTAGTGCACAAATCCTTGTCCTTTCAAGATGTCTATAACTGTAATGCCGCATACACACGATCAGAAATTCCGACAAGAAAAGTCAGATGTGAGCTTTTTCTTAGAAATTCCAAATTCCGTGTGTATGCTCCATCGGACTCTTGCAGTCGGATATTCCGCCAACAAAAGATTGAGAGCAGGTTCTCTATTTTTCCGACGGGAAAAGTTCCTATCGGAAAATTTGCTCGTCTGTATGCAAATTCCGACGCACAAAAAAAACACGCTTGCTCAGAATCAAGCAGAAGAGCCGAACTACCTATTGAGCTTCATTGATCTTGGCTCATCGTACGTCTTATACGTCACCAAGTTCTTGACGGTCTGAATTTCTGGCAAGATTTGTGTGACCGTGTGCATGCAACACAAGTTTGAGCCAACATTCCATCAGAAAAAAAACATGGTTTTTGTGTCAGAATTTCCGATCGTGTTCATGAAGTTGTGCGTGTAGGCAACGTAACTTCTCTGTATGCCATAATACAAATGTATACTTCCAAAGAAGCAACTGTTGGCCTTTCATCAAAGTTCTCCGTAGACGTTAAAGTTCATATGGTATAGGATAAACTGTATATATAGTTTCATATCACGGGGACACCAGCTGAATACCCAAGTATAAAGTTATAAAGTCAATACTAAGCCATTTATTGCAAATTCGGTAGGTTGCAGAGTCACACAGAGTGCCTATTTATGCCATGATGTTAACCAAGTCTGGTTTGGTTCATAAGGAGATTTAAAGGAGTTGTTTTTTTTTTTTTTGCTGAAATGACTGTTTACAGGGTATAGAGACATAATAGTTAACTGATTCCTTTTAAAATTGATTAAAAATAGATAAAAATCAATCATATAATGTACCTGGAGTTTCGTTTTTGCATTTAGTTTTGTTTTTGCATGTTACCCTGCCTGTGTGCTAGACAGAGCCATAGAGCAGTGATGGTTTGTAAAATTAAACTAGAATCTCCCAGTACTGTGGTCATCAGGAAAAAGACAACCAGGAAGTGTCCAGAACAGAGAAGAATTACAGCAAGATCAGAGCAAAAACTAACAATGAGGACATGAAACCAAGACTGCAGTAAGGCAAAGGAAGCTATTTAGCTAAAAAAAAAAAATCCTTTAGTGGCCCTTTAGGGAGGCTCCTTGACGTGCTGGCCTGTGTTTTTTTCCCTTTTTTTCCTTTTTTCCTTTTGGCATGTGTTTGCCTTCATTTTTTGTTGTGTGTCAGTAACACAATATTAGATTAGTTCCTGGAGTACACATTTTATTTTTGGTTATTTGATAACCATGTGCCTGCTGCCTGTATAGGCCTTCCTGTATGTCTCACTGGTTAAACTCCTGTTCTGAGGCAAGGTTATGCCCCTGCTGTCTCATTGCTCACAGGACCGGCGCTACCACTAGGCGGAATAGGCGACCGCGTAGAGCCTGGCGCCTGGCGACACTGTCCTCCACGGAGCTTGCACTATCCACCAGGCAGCCGCCCTGACATGTCAAGCAGCAGCGCTGACACCGCACACCTCCCCCCCCCCCCCTGAGCTCTTCACTTTTCGCTCTGACACTGTGACAGAGAGCAGGAGGGGGGCTCTGCCTTGTTCTGAATCTGAGCGGAGAGTGTAGAGGGGAATCTATGGACACATGTGAGTCACATGTGTCCAGCAATCCCCCTCTACACTCTCCGCTCAGAACAAGACAGCCGCCCCCCCCCCTTCCTCTCTGTGTCCACAGGACTCTCTCACTTCTCTCTACAGTGTCCAGCAGCACAGCGCCCCCCCCTCCCCCTCCTCTCATGCTCTCCTGGCCGTGTCTGGAGTGGACATGGATGGTGCATCATGGGATATAGCATGGCAGTGGCACCTGGCAGCGGCTCCCAGGCTTGGGGTCAGGTGGAGCCTGGAAGAGGCACGAACACAGCAAACAGCAGGTACACAGTATTATATTGTCAGAAGTTTGCTGAGCCCAAGACCGTCACCTGGTGACACTGGTGTGGTGAATAAAAACTGTTGTATATTGTATATATGTGATGACAACTTCTTGTGTAACTTCATTTATGAGGATTTAGGTTGAAGATTGTCCTCCTGTTAATCGCTAGTGTCATTTTGGAGTATCCTGATCCCTGAACCCTTCTCATGATCATTGACATAAAATGTTTAAATGTGTTTGTGTATTAAAATATCCCCCACCCTGCATTGATTGGCACTAGTGACGCTGTATTTGATGGGCGCTGGTGACGCTGTATTTGATGGGCACTGGTGACGCTGTATTTGATGGGCGCTGGTGACGCTGTATTTGATGGGCACTGGTGACGCTGTATTTGATGGGCGCTGGTGACGCTGTATTTGATGGGCACTGGTGACGCTGTATTTGATGGGCGCTGGTGACGCTGTATTTGATGGGCGCTGGTGACACTGTATTTGATGGGCGCTAGTGAGGCTGTATTTGATGTGCGCTGGTGACACTGTATTTGATGGGCGCTGGTGACACTGTATTTGATGGGCGCTGGTGACACTGTATTTGATGGGCGCTGGTGAGGCTGTATTTGATGGGCGCTGGTGACGCTGCATTTGATGGGCGCTGGTGACACTGTATTTGATGGGTGCTGGTGACACTGTATTTGATGGGCGCTGGTGACACTGTATTTGATGGGCGCTGGTGACACTGTATTTGATGGGCGCTGGTGACGCTGTATTTGATGGGCGCTGGTGACACTGTATTTGATGGGCGCTGGTGACACTGTATTTGATGGGCGCTGGTGACGCTGTATTTGATGGGCGCTGGTGACACTGTATTTGATGGGCGCTAGTGAGGCTGTATTTGATGGGCACTGGTGACGCTGTATTTGATGGGCGCTGGTGACACTGTATTTGATGGGCGCTGGTGACACTGCATTTGATGGGCGCTGGTGACGCTGTATTTGATGGGCCCTGGTGACGCTGCATTTGATGGGCGCTGGTGACGCTGTATTTGATGGGCCCTGGTGACGCTGCATTTGATGGGCGCTGGTGAGGCTGTATTTGATGGGCGCTGGTGAGGCTGTATTTGATGGGCGCTGGTAAGGATGCATTTGATGGGTGCTTCGTTAGAAAGGTGGGGTATACATGGGCAGGGCAAAGGGGGTGGGGTCAGGGGTGGAGCCAAGGGGGGCGGCAAAATTAGGTTTTGCCTAGGGTGTCAAAAATCCTTGCACCAGCCCTGATTGCTCATTAGGTAAATGTTGCTTTACTTCCCGTCCTTTGCACATAACAGGATTAGAGAAATGTTTTCAAAATCAGGAAAGTCCCCTCCTAGTTCTCACGAAAACAAATGTCCTCAATGGAAGATTTCCTCTTTATTTTCATACAGTGGTCACTAGGGCAAACCAAGGCTTTTAATTTAATTCACGAGTTTAAAGTTTAATCCTTTGAGAATATAAGTTTCTGTAGAAAATACTCAACAACTTATTTTTTTGCATACACAACAGCATAAGAAACCCATTTCTAAGCAGACAACATTAACCAAGCATACACTTTATTGTCAAAAAGTATTGGGGCGCCTGCGTTTACACACACGTGACCTTTAATGGCATTCCAGTCTTAGTCCGTAGAGTTCAATATTGAGTTGGCCCACCCTTTGTAGACGAGAAGTCCTGGCTCGCAGTCTCCACTCTAATTCATTTTAAAGGTGTTCTATCAGGTTGAAGTCAGGATATGCCAGTCAAGTTCCTTCACCCCAAACACGCTCATTCATTTCTTTATGGATCTTGCTTTGTGCAGGGGTCCAAATCATTTGGTGGAAAGGGGTGAATATGGTGTGGGGTTGTTTTTCAGGGGTTGAGCTTGGCCCCTTAGTTCCAGTGAAGGGAATGTTAATGCGTCAGCGTACCAAGACATTTTGGACAATTTCATGCTCCCAACTTTGTGGGAACAGTTTGGGGATGGTCCCTTCCTGTTCCAACATGACTGTGCACAAAGCAAGGTCCATAAAGACATGGATGAGTAAGTTTGGGGTGGGGGAACTTGACTGGCCTACACAGACTCCTGACCATAACCCAATAGATTACCTTTGGGATATATTAGAGCAGAGACTGCGAGCCAGGCCCTCTCATCCTACATCATTACCCGACCTTAGAAATGTGCTTCTAGAAGAATAGTTACACATTCTCATTGACACACTCCTTCCCAGAAGAGTTTATAGCTGCAAAGGGTGGGCCAACTTAATACTGGACCCTACGGACTAAAAATGGGATGCAATTAAAGTTCATGTGCATGTAAAGGCAGGCGTCCCAATACTTTTAGCTGAATACATTGTTTGGCATGTCTGCAGAGGTACCATTGCAACTGTTATCTGCATACATTTTACTGGACAGTACTATAGACATTACAATATTACATTAGAAGTTCACAAGCAGTTTAGTGTAAAAACTCTTGCCATTACATTTCATATTCAAGACAATAAGGGGAGAATTTACTGTACATGTATTCATAGCTATTACTTTTCTTATTCTTATTCATAGCTATTACTTCCAATGGCTTGCTCAGCTTCAACTTATTGATATTCACCTCCTTCTGTTCTATTGCGTTACGAATCCTTGAGGAGTTTTGTGTTTGTGGCAAGTTAGTTCAGTGCAATACTTACAACATGTGTGGCGTCCTGCTGAAGTACAGAAGATTTATGTTGGACGGCAGAGTATAAAGTATGTCATATGGAGAAGCCGC
The DNA here is from genome assembly GCF_905171775.1 of Rana temporaria. Taxonomy (NCBI): domain Eukaryota; kingdom Metazoa; phylum Chordata; class Amphibia; order Anura; family Ranidae; genus Rana; species Rana temporaria. Next base: position 60,769,567 of record NC_053491.1, read on the forward strand.
TTGCCATCCTAGTTTAATCGTTTTTAATCCACTTGGGTTTGTATTTAAGGAATGAAATATAAACCAGGAATTTTAGCTGAATTATGTAGTGATAATGATGCAGCAGAGGAAGGATGAGGTTCTGAGCAGAATGAATGAATTTGCATGTTTTGGTGAATAAATGCAAGTATACCAAATCTGCCATCAACTCTCTGTGCAATTATGTGGAAATCTGCTGCATGGCATTTGATTTTGGTCTTAACTTTGCCAAACAGATGGTATATACAAAAACTCTAGTGGGTAGAACATATTGCAGTCTCACATGGTGCCATATGCGTCTTTTAGTTGAGATACTGTGAGGGAGATTTACTAAAACTGGTACACAGAATCTGGTCAGCTGTGCATAGTAACCAATTAGTTTCCATTTTTTATTGTCAATGTTTAATTGAACAAGCTGACGTTAGGAGCTGATTGGTTACTCTGCGCCAAATTCTGTGAGCACCAGTTTTAGTAAATCTCCCCATAAATGTTTATATGCCACAGAACTGTAAACCTCTCCAGAAGACCCCAATGGCAACCCACAAAATTTGAACCTTTACTAATGGGCACAATGGATACTTTGGAAGAGTGTACAGGCACAACAGAACAAAACGGATAATAGTTATTTACTCAATTGATAACTTTTCTGCCTGCCTTTCTTCTGGAAATGTTAGCGTTACATTTAACCACTTGCCAACTGTCTCACGACTATATATGTCGGCAGAATGGCACAGGCAGGCAAAGCAACGTACCTGTGCGTTGCTTTGAATCTGCCGCCTAGCGTAAGGTGAACAGATTTTTTTAATGAAATCCGGGGACATTGTTTTTACTAGTAATGGCGGCAATCAGCAACTCTCTGTCCATTGCCGCCGCCGCCCGCCTCACAGCCTGTCAAGTCTTACTCTCTGGGCCCCAGCTACTACTGGGCTACTACTGGGTGGGGAGATCACTCCGCCAGGGAAGGCAAGAAGTTAAGCAGGCAGGCGGCTGCCCGCCACTCCGACCAGCACACCATCATCAGAAAGGGGTACAGATAATGGAAAAAATACACCCCCCTAAGCTAGTAGGAGCAGCGGCGAGGCGGTGTTTAAATTTAGATTTTTTTTTTCTGCACTGACTGTCTTTGAAATAGCCCCAGCCAATGTTCAAATCCAATCCGGGGACAAAACCGGGGACAGACTTGCTCCGGGGACAGTGTCCTCAATCCAGGGACTGTCTCCTGAAACCGGGGATGTCTGATCACCCTAGCCTAGCGAGCGTGCACCTGCCGCACGCTCCGTTACCGTGCCCACGGGACCCGCAGACATCGATGTCCGCCGGTGTCCTGCAATCGTGTCATGGAGCTGCAGAATGGGGCATTGCCCTGTTCTGCCTAGTGACAGGACAGTGATCTACTGCTCCCTGTCATCGGAAGCAGTGATCACTGTCGCGTCACTTGTAGCCCAGCACCCTCACAGTTAGAATCACTTCCTAGGACACACTTAACCCCTTCATCGCCCCCTAGTGTTTAACCCCTACCCTGCCAGTGTCATTTACACAGTAATTCGTGTTTTTTTTATAGCCCTGATTGCTGTTTAAATGACAATGGTCGCAAAATCATGTCAAAAGTGTCCGATGTGTCCGCCGCAATATCGCAGTCATGATAAAAATTGCAGTAAAAAAAATATATATAATAAAAATGCCATAAATCTATCCCCTATTTTGTGGACGCTATAACTTTTGCGCAAACCAATCAATACATGCTTATTCCAATTTTTTTACCAAAAAATATGTAGAAGAATACGTATCGGCCTAAACTGAGGGGGAAAAAAATGATATATATTTTTTTGGAGATATTTATTATAGAAAAAAGTTAAAAATATATATATTTTTTAAATTGACACTCTTTTTTTGTTTATAGCGCAAAAAATTAAAACCGAAGAGGTGATCAAATACCACCAAAAGAAAGCTCTATTTGTGAGGAAAAAAGGACGTCAATTTAGTTTGGGTGCCACATCGCACGACCGCGCAATTGTCAATAAAAGCGACGCAGTGCAAAATCGCAAAAAATGGCCCGGTCATTGGGCAGCCAATTCTTCCGGGGCTGAAGTGGTTAAATAGCAAAGGCTGAATAAAATTAATTTTATGTTGGCTATGAAACCGTTTCATTTTCCGATGCATCCTTTTCTTACAATACTGTGAATTATTATTTGTTGATCCTCAAGCTCATATTTATTGAATAATCAGCTGTCCCTTTCTTTCAAACTAAAAGCCAGAGGATTCCCGAACTTGTTAGTAAATCTAAATTGATGCTTTAAACCATTAATATAAGTTATAGCCAGAATACAGTTGTCACTCTACACACACGCTACAGGGTACGGCCATATTATCCACACGCCATGACAAAGCTTCTGGTATTTTCGGTGGCATATTTCAGGATGGCGCTTCACAGAATATTACATAATACATCAGTTAGGACAGTATCAGTGCTCTTCTGGGGGTAGAATTGTCTCTAGATATTGTTTCACACTGTGTTAATGTAATATGCCTCTATGCATTATGTAGATGTTGCTTTATTGCCAGCACCCCTGGCCGTGTTCTGAAATAAACTAAATGTGATTCCGCTGTTCAAATAGTAACCTAATCACAAAAATGGCATTGGCTTTCACAGTCAATTCTAAAAGCAAGGTAATTTACAGTAGTACAAGATGTCTTCTTTTCTTTCATACCTGGATAAACATGTGTTCGAAATGTTCAAGGTTTTTATTAATTTTGTCACTTGTAGGGGAAGAGAAAAAAAATGAACTAAAGCAATTGATATAAATCAAAACTTGCTACTGTGGATGCTCAAAATAAAGAGAAACATGAGAAGAAAGTGAAGTTTAAGTGCAATGGTTACAAACCCAGAATTACAGGTAAGTGATATGAGTTTGAATTACCAATTGGCAATTGGCGTCAGATATAGAAGGAAGGTATAAATTAGTATTTTGAAGAATTGAATTAATAATATAACATTTGAAATTTCAAAAGCACCATGAAGCAACTGACAATATTAAGAGATGAGCATCGCACTCCATTGTAAACTCCTCTTGGTGCTTTATTCCATAGTCCCTAAAGCCCCATACACACGATCGGAATTTCTGATGGAAAAAGTCAGACGGGCTTTTTCCATCAGAAATTCCGACCGTGTGTATGCCCCATTGGAGTGATTTCAATGGAAATTCTGATGAATTCCATCAGAGTTTACATAGAGAACATGTTCTATTTTACTCCAGTGAAGAAAAGTATACCGCTCTAAAAACAATCAATCCCCATTGTTTCCGTCCCAACAAACCAAGAGGGTGCTGGCTGTGCTCAATTACCATGAGATGAAAGAAAAATCCTGGATTGTCGCACGATGTCTTTATTCAAAGCATGAAAAAACAACAAAAATTCAAATGGAAAAAACAGCCAAAATTCATGCAGTCAACCAAGAAGTGGATTAGGAAAAAAGAGCTGACATGTTTCTCATCCTGTGATGCGAGTAAGCAGCACAGGATGTGAAACATGTCAGCTCTTTTTTTATTTTACTCCGGCGGAATTTCGTCGGAATTCCGATGTGAGTTTGGCCGGGCAAAAGCCAGATCGTGTGTACGGGGTATAACTATCTTTGTGACTAAGCCTGTTGAGTGTGTTACGCGTATAAGTAAGGGGTGGTTTTCTGGGTGGAGATAATATGTACACTGCTCCTCTATGGTTTCCTGGGTCACTGGGGAAGCACCCGATTGGATGCTGACAACCCATGTGACTCCAGCCGTCATCTTGACTCAGGCAGAGCCTACTTAAAGTGGAGGTTCACCCTAAAAACGATTTTTTTTACATTAAAAAGTACAATAGTAAGGACATTACATTTTGGCAGTTTTTTTTTTTTTTGCTCTGTACTTACCTTTATATGCGGATTTTGTCCAGGGCTTCCGCGTTCTGACGACTCCGGGACTGGGCGTTCCTATCCCTGCCTCAGGCTTCCGATGCTTGCGGGACTGGGTGTTCCTATCCTTTCGTTGGATGATTGACGGCTTGTAAAACAGGTGACCTGTCGCACAACGCGCGTCACCAGATTTCCAGAAATACCCGAGCTAAGAGTCGGCACTATACGGCGCCTGCGCCCCCCGTGTAGAGCTGACTGCGCAGGCGCCGTATAGTGCCGACTCGCAGGTCGGCTCTTTCCCGACGTCTGGTGACGCGCGTTGTGCGACAGGTCACCTGTTTCACAAGACGTCAATCATCGAACGGAAGGATAGGAACGCCCAGTCACGCAGTCATCGGAACCCGGAAGCCCTGGACAACATCAGGATATAAAGGTATGTACCGAGAAAAAAAAAATTCCGAAATGTAATGTCCTTAGTATGCTTGCTCTGCCAGATGCAATTACATTTTTTTTTTTTGGGTGAACCCCTGCTTTAAGACCCTGGCTACCATGCTTTTTGCAAAAAGTTTCTGATGAGGAGGGAAAGCGTATGATCACAATTCCTTTGGACATCTTTCTGATTGGGGGCACAGGACAGCTAGGCTGAAATTCTGGTCTCTTAAAAGACACTGTCTACTGGGCTGATACCTGACATCTTCACATCGTTGAAGTTTGTGAGTGTACCTGGTTCGGCAGGCGTCCCTTTGGGTTGTTGTGAACTGTTGTTGCTTTACTTCAATACAAGTTTTCATTGTACTAGTCTGAATGAGTTACTGCCACCACACATGCATGCAGCTTTTTTATGGAATAAAGCACCACAAGAGTCTACAATGGAGTGCAACTCTCTCATCTCTTATGCCCCGTACACACCATCACTTTATGTGATGAAAAAAAACGACATTTTCTGTGAAGTAAAAAATTACGTTTTTGAAACTTCAATTTTCAAAGACGAAGTTGCCTACACACCATCGTTTTTCTCACAATGTTCTAGCAAAGCGAGGTTACGTTCACCACGTTTTTCCATTGAAGCTTGCTTCATAAGTAGCTTCTGGGCATGCGCGGGTGAAAAAACGTCGTTTTAAACAACGTTTTTGCTACACACGGTCAATTTCTGTGAAGTAAAAGTTGACGTTTTGAAAAACGACACATAAAATTGAAGCATGCTTCAATTTTTTTTGGTCGTTTTTTAGAAGACATAAAACAACGTTTTCCCCCACACACGGTCAATTAAAGTGACGTTTTTAAAAACGTCATTTTTTTTCATCACATAAAGTGATGGTGTGTACGCGGCATTAATATTTCTGTGTTGGAACAGAGAAAAGCTATTAGAATCCGAAGGGTCAGTAAATGCCAGGAGGTGGAGGGTTTTGGAGTGGTAGCCTAAACCTGGGTATGCGCTTTTATGAAACAACTAGCATTGAGTTCCAAAGTGCTATGCTTCTAGAAGCTTCTAGAGCTAGTTGTTTAAAGTTATGTGGACTCATGAGTTATTTGTTACCCTATCCCCTATCTGGGCAAGTTGATGTTTAATAAGAATCTGGACCCGCCACACCAGTTTTTTTGTTTGTTTTTGTTTTCCATCTCCATCCAGCTGCATTCAGAAATAAGAGATGGAGGCTACACACTAGAACTTAAAGCGGAGTTCCAGGCTATTTTTAGTTACAAAAAGTATAGATGCTGACTTTTAATAAACAGCCACTCACCTGTCCCAAGGTCCAGCGATGCCGCCGCATGGAGGCCTTCTCCTCTCCCCCTCCTCTCCATGGTGCCCTCATTAGAACTGTGGGCACCCGGCCGTGACAGCTTGTGGCTTCACGGCCGGACGCGCACTGCGCATGCACGAGTCGCAATGCGCTCTCGGAGTGAACAGGCGATCTTCTGGGACCTGTCATGTGTCCCAGAGGAAGGGAGGGGCCGTCTAGGAGGCGAGGATTCGCTGCCTAGGCGGAAGGAGGAAGTGGGACAGGAAGTCCCCTTCAAAATGAAGAACCCACTCCCCCTCCCAAAAAAAATTACCTGCCAAATGGGGTAAGGAGTACTTAAAGCGGAAGTTTCACTTTTGGGTGGAACTCCGCTTTAACACCAATGTAAAAATGTTATTAAAGCTCACAGTGGATACACTGTCTGCTGAAGCTCTTCTCTGGCCCGATTTATTAATCTCTGTTTGAGTCAAATGCATCAGAGGGAGAAGCTGTAGCAGACAGTGTATGGACTCACTTCAATAAAGTTTTTACAGTGGAATTCCTGTGTGTGGCCCTCCATCTTTTGTCTGCACCACACCATCTTTTACTGACCATATACTGAGGTGCCATATTAATATAAGCATCTAACTTGAGGGAAACCGATGATTAATGATTTGATTGATGTTTTGATGATTACACTACATAGTCATATCATGGTCAAGGAATATAAGGCTTTTTTAACAACACCAGGGACATCGAATGATGCACACCTTGGGCCAGATCCACAAAAGAGATACTCCGACTTAACTGCTGTTCAGTCTGTGTGTAACTTTGGAAACGATCCTCAAAAGGCTTTTTCCAAAGTTAGGCAGAAGATCAGGCATGTGTAATTGAATTACACTGCCGAATCTTAGGATGCAGTACCGCATCCGCCGCTGGGGGCATTTCGAGTCGAAATGCCGTTGCTAGTATGCAAATTAGCACTTAAGGCGATCCACAAAGCTTTCCAGCTTCCTTTTTGCGCCGTAAGTGTTATTTTGCAAGTGTAAAATTAGGGCTGGTTCTACAAAGTGTAAACTAGTCACACCTTGTAAAAGCCCATTCCAGCGACGGCATTTGGTATGCTTTCCCGAGGGAGAACTCCACGGCAATTTGTAAAAACAAAACCGGCATGGGTTCCCCCCCAGGAGCATACCAGGCCCTTAGGTCTGGTATGGGTTGTAAGGGGACCCCCCTACGCCGAAAAATCGACGTAGGGGGTCCCCCTACAATCCATACCAGACCCGTATCCAAAGCACGCTACCCGGCCGGCCAGGAAAGGAGTGGGGACGAGCGAGCGCCCCCCCCCTCCTGAGCCGTGCCAGGCCGCATGCCCTCAACATGGGGGGGTTGGGTGCTCTGGGGCAGGGGGGCGCACTACGGGCCCCCCCACCCCAGAGCATCCTGTCCCCATGTTGATGAGGACAGGACCTCTTCCCGACAACCCTTGCCATTGGTTGTCGGGGTCTGCGGGCGGAGGCTTATCGGAATCTGGGAGTCCCCTTTAATAAGGGGGCCCCCAGATACCGGCCCCCCACCCTAAGTGAATGGATATGGGGTCTTCTCCGCTCTCCGGGGGGGGCTTCTCCGGACTCCGGGGGGCTTCTTCCATCTTCTCCCCTCTTCCGCTCTTGACTCGGCGAACCCCGGTTCTTCTGCAGCTCTCCGGTGCCTTCTTCTTCAGCGCTGGCTGCCTGCTATGTTTGTGTGTTAGCTCGATTTCAAACAGGCAGCCAGCGCGGTCTTCTGTGGCGTCAGGGTCTTCTCTTCCTTTCTTCCGATGTTGCCTCGTCGCCTGTTGTCGCTGTAATGATGGAAGCGCGCCTTGCATCCCATTTATATAGGCATCACCGTCCCATCATGCTCCGGCAGGTACCCACGTGGTGGGTGCCTACCCACGTGCACCCACCACGTGGGTACCTACCGGAGCATGATGGGACGGTGATGCCTATATAAATGGGATGCAAGGCGCGCTTCCATCATTACAGCGACAACAGGCGACGAGGCAACATCGGAAGAACAGAAGACAAGACCCTGACGTCACAGAAGACCGCGCTGGCTGCCTGTTTGAAATCGAGCTAACACACAAACATAGCAGGCAGCCAGCGCTGAAGAAGAAGGCACCGGAGAGCTGCAGAAGAACCGGGGTTCGCCGAGTCAAGAGCGGAAGAGGGGAGAAGATGGAAGAAGCCCCCCAGAGTCCGGAGAAGCCCCCCCGGAGAGCGGAAGACCCCCGGAGAGTGGAAGACCCCCGGAGAGCGGAAGAAGAAGCCCCCCTGCTAATTGAGCTAATAACGAAGACAGGGGGGGCATCCGGAGCAGAATAATAAAATATTTTAAAAAGCCTTGTGTTGTGTGTTTATTAACTTTTACTTTTTGCCTACAGGTGAATGGATAGGGGTACGATGTACCCCATATCCATTCACTTAGGGTGGGGGGCCGGTATCTGGGGGCCCCCTTATTAAAGGGGACTCCCAGATTCCGATAAGCCTCCGCCCGCAGACCCCGACAACCAATGGCAAGGGTTGTCGGGAAGAGGTCCTGTCCTCATCAACATGGGGACAGGATGCTCTGGGGTGGGGGGGCCCGCAGTGCGCCCCCCTGCCCCAGAGCACCCAACCCCCCCATGTTGAGGGCATGCGGCCTGGCACGGCTCAGGAGGGGGGGGCCGCTCGCTCGTCCCCACTCCTTTCCTGGCCGGCCGGGTAGCGTGCTTTGGATACGGGTCTGGTATGGATTGTAGGGGGACCCCCTACGTCGATTTTTCGGCGTGGGGGGGTCTCCTTACAACCCATGCCAGACCTAAGGGCCTGGTATGCTCCTGGGGGGGGAACCCATGCCGGTTTTTTCTTTGAAAATTGGCATGGAGTTCTCCCTCAGGAATGCATGCCGCTGTCATTTTTTTTTTTCCCGACGCAACTTTTTTAAGCCGTCGTGATCCTCAAAACTCGGCGTAACGTAACTTCGCGCATGCGCAGTACGGCCGGCGCGGGAGCGCGCCTCATTTAAATGGGACTCGCCCCATTTGAATAGGAACGCCTTGCGCCGGCGGAATTTTAGTTACACAGCCTGAAATTTCTAGATAAGTGCTTTGTGGATCAGGCACTTAGGTAGAAACTTTAAGGCAGTGTAACTTAAATGGGATTTTTTAAGTTACGTCAGGTTTTTGTGGATCTGGCCCCTTGTACTCCCATGATTCTAGGATGGCATCTCTCATTTGAGGTGAAAAGTGTGCCTGGACTTCTTATCTGCAACTCAGCAACCAATTAACACTTCTAAGCGCTGATTTCTTTCTAAATAGACTAACCGTTTACAAAACCTGTTACTACTCATTTAGTTATTTGGGGCCGGATTCAGAAAAGAGATACGACGGCGTATCTCCTGATATGCCGTCGTATCTCTGAGTGCGGTCGGTCGTATCTATGCGTCTGATTCAGAGAATCAGACGCATAGATATCCCTAAGATCCGACAGGTGTAAGTGCCGAGTTTTGAAATGTTTACGTCGTTTGCGTAAGTCGTTCGCGAATAGGGCTGGACGTAATTTACGTTCACGTCGAAAGCATGACGATTTGCCAACGTAATTTGGAGCATGCGCACTGGGATACGTCCACGGACGGCGAATGCGCCGTTCGTTAAAAACGTCAAATACGTGGGGTCACTACTATTTTACATAGTACACGCCCCCCAACCAGCCTATTTTGAATTAGGCGGGCTTACGCCGGCCCAGTTACACTGCGCCGCTGTAAGTTTCAGCGCAAGTTCTATGTGAATACACTACTTGCTGCTCAAACTTGCGGCGGCGTAGTGTATCTGAGATACGCTACGCCAGCCTAAAGATAGGCGAAGCTCTCTGAATTTGGCCCTTGGTATATTCCATTGCTCCTTTCTGCATCTTTTTACATATATATGTGGGTTTCGGAACATTTTAAACATTTTTAAATGCCTGAGGAAGGGACAAAGGTTGTAAAGAAAATGAAGGAGAATAGTTGGCATGTTTAGTGTATTTGAAGCACATGTTATTTTACTGATGTATATGTTTTTTTTTTATAACAATTACAAAATGAAAGGAGTGTTCCAGCTGCAATGGTTCCCATGTGAAATGGGGGTTGGGGAGGGTTCCTAATTAGTTCTAGCATTAGCATGGCATGGTATCGTGGACCAGAAGTAAGCCAGGGTCAGTGTTGTTGGGAATCCTATTAAGAGCATGAGTGCAAGGTCTGCTGCTAAGTGGATTAAGAAATCGACTAAATTCACTGTTGGCTCGATGGTCAACTGTTGTTTAGCATTCATTCCCTCCTGGTTCCATTTTACCACTGTTGTTCCTATCAGTCAAGAAAGACGCAAGCCCAATTCCTCTGGCCTTAACATATGAAAGTGACTGCATTACTCTACTTTATGTGCCACAGGGCACGTAACTGTACTTTCCTGTAACTGCTAATATACTCTAGTTGGACTGTGTCCTAAACTATAAGCTTCTATACTTAAATTGTTATTCTAGACATGTGGGCACACCTTTCATCTAGGTCAGGGGTGTCCAAACTTTTTTCAAAGAGGGCCAGATTTCATGAAGTGAACATGCGTGAGGGCCGACCATTTTGCCTGACTTTTTTTGAACCATTAAAATTAAATGCAAATTAAATATTTTATGCAAAGTTTATTGCAAACGGCATACTATTCATTTCATAACATTGATGACAACATATGATGATATATAATATATATTATCTTTTCCGATCAGGGTAATGATGAGCTCAGGCAGGTTATGTTTAAAAAATATATATAAATCTCTCTCTCTCTCTCTCTCTCTCTCTCTCTCTCTCTCAAAGCTCGAGCGTGTTATGTTTTTTTTTTATGTTAATAGATCTATCTTCTTTAGCCCGACAAATCCCAAGTGCCGCGCTCATTGTTGGTATGAGCCGGGGCGTGTGGCTGGGCATGTTCGCAAGTCTATGTGCCCGAGCCCGCAAGGAAGCCGACAACGCGCAGTGCCATGCCAATCACAGGCACTGTGACATTTCCCCGATCTCTGCATCTGCAGTCCGCAGATGCAGAGATCGTGAATAGTCACAGTGCCTGTGATTGGCTCTTCGCGCTGTCAGCTTCATAGCGACTCTGGTACATCGACTTCTGAACACGCCCAGTCATATGCCCCGGCTCATACCAACAATGAGCGCGGCGCTTGGGATTTGTCGGGCTAAAGATAGATATATTAACAGCATACAAAAACATAACACGCTTAAGCTTTTGGGCCACAGATGGATATACCGGGTGGGCCAAATATGTATATATATGCAAATTCCAAGTGGGGGCCACATCAAACTGGAACGCGGGCCAGACTTTGGACATGTCTAATCTAGGTAAACACTTCTATTCAATTGAACAGGCTTGTCTAATAAAGTGGCTGGTGAGTGTATGTGCCACTTGAGGACGGAGCAACATATTATACTAGTGAGCATCAACTGCATTACAAGTACACTATATTACCAAAAGTATTGGGACACCTGGCTTTACACACACATGAACTTTAATGGCATCCCAATCTTAGTCGTATTGAGTTGGCACACCCTCTACAGCTATAACAGCTTCCACTCTTCTGGGAAGGCTGCCCACAAAGTTTAGGAGTGTGTCCAGGGTAATGTTTGACCATTCTTTCAGAAGCGCATTTGCAAGGTCATGCACTGTTGTGGAAGAGCAAACCTGGCTTGCAGACTCCGCACAAATGTATATCAAATGTTTTCTATCAGGTTGAGGTCAGGACTCTGTGCAGGCCATTCAAGTTTCTCCACCCCAAACTCACTCATCCATGTCTTTATGGACCTTTGTGCACTGGTCCAAATCATTTGTTGGAGGGGGGATTATGGTGTGGGTTTAATTTCAGGGATTGGGCTTGGCCCCTTAGTTCCAGTGAAGGGAACTCTTAAAGTGGATGTAAACCCGATTCATGAAATTTGAGCTGAACACATATATCTTCAGTATTTTGTTATCTCTCTTCAATGAGCTAAGTCCTGCTTCTCTGTTATCAGCCTGGTAACTCCTGACAAATTCTCAGACTTTTTAGTCAAAAGCAGCCTGAATCTTCTGGCTAAAATAGATTATGAGGAGAGGGGGTGTGTGCCTTTCCTCCAATCAGCAATGTTGGCTATCTTGGCTGTATGCCCAGGCATCCCCTGCTGTAGCAAATTGGATCGTGCTCTGCTGGGGTTTTTTGCCTTCCTCTGGAACAACGGTGGGTATAGAATTGGGTATCGGATTGTATGATATTATTATTAATATTTTATTTTTTTATGGTTGAACTGGATGGACTTTTTTTTCAACCTGACTAACTATGTAACCAGGAAGAGAAAATCTCCTAACACGATCACAACATTCCAAACAGTATATAAATGTGAAAACAGCAGATATAAATGTAAAACGTATGTAGGGAGATTGGTTTCATCCCTGTGTATCATCTGAGGCTGTTCACTTCATTGGGTGTATGGAGGGTTTACATCCACTTTAAGGCGTCAGCATACCAAATGTGTTTCTGGAAGAATGATCATACATTCCCATAGACACACTCCTAAACCTTGTGGACAGCCTCCCCAGAAGAGTGGAAACTGTTATAGCTGCAAAGGGTGGCCCAACTCAATATTGAACCCTATGGACTAAGACTGGGATGCCATTAACGTTCACGTGCGTGTAAAGGCAGGTGCCCCAATACTTTTGGTAATATAGGGCCAGATTCAGGTACCTTGCGCGTATCTCTGCGGCGGCGTAACGTATCCATTTTACGTTATGCCGTCGCACGTTTTTCAGGCAAGTGCTTTATTCACAAAGCACTTGCCTGTAAAGTTGCGGCGGCGTAGCGTAAATCACCCGGCGGAATTCAAATTCGGCAGGTAGGGGGTGTGTAACATTTAAATGAAGCGCGTCCCCACGCCGAACGAACTGCGCATGCGCCGTCCGTGAAATATCCCAGTGTGCATTGCTCCAAATGACGTCGCAAGGACGTCATTGGTTTCGACGTGAACGTAAATTACGTCCAGCCCCATTCACGGACGACTTACGCAAACGACGTAACTTTTAAAAATTTCGACGCGGGAACGACGGCCATACTTAACATTGGCTGCGCCTCATATAGCAGGGGTAACTATATGCTGGGAAAAGCCTAACGTAAATATCGTAACTTTACTGCGTCGGCTGCACATACGTTCGGGAATTCTCGGATCTAGCTAATTTACATACTCAACGCGCAAATCGACGGAAGCGCCACCTAGCGGGGAAAAAAAGTTGCAGTTTAGATCCGATGGCGTAAGAGACTTACGCCTGTCGGATCTAATGGATATCTATGCGTAACTGATTCTAAGAATCAGTCGCATAGATACGACGGCCCAGATTAGGACTTACGACTGCGTACATGGTGCTGCGCCGTCGTAAGTCCTTTGAGAATCTGGGCCATAGTGTATATGGTTGTGTATTTCTTGTTCAGCAAGCATTCCCTTAATAATTTAGTATACATTTCCTCTTTTGGAATTACCCAAAAATGTGTCCAAGTAACAAATATCTGATGTTATTTTTGCATTTTCTTCCTCTGTGTAGTTTTACACTTATATATATTACCCGGTTATAATTGTGTATTTTAAATTCAATTTCCTTTACAGCCAGTGATTTTCCATAGCCATGATTTATTGGCATACAAAGTGCTAGCCATAATGGTCTCAAAGAACACAGATACATCTGCAGGATTTTTGTAATTTAATATGTCACCATAGTCCTCTTTTTACTTCTAACCTTTCATAACCCTCTTTTAATAAAATTACTGTGAACTGATCTATGTACACGCACCAGATGCATCCACTGAGAAGATGTAATGCATAGTCACTCTTTGTAAATGAAGGGGTCAGGACAATAGAGTAATGTGTTTCATGCCCTCCTGATACTTTATATAATGAGTACAACAGAATAAAATGCAGGAAGGGAATTGCACAGCGTTACTAAAGCATGTTTCGAGCTTGGCGAAATAAATAAATAACAAACAAGGGCAGGGTATTTTGACCTTGTGCTTTAGTAGTCCTGACCATTAGAATTAGAATTGATTTTTTTTTTTTTAGTCTTCGTATGTGAAGTTCTAACCTAGGCTCCTTGTTTCAATGACTAGAAAGTGTTTAACAGACATTGGGAAAAAAAAGACCTTTTGAAGGCATTATCTTGAGCAGAAATCGACTTCATTATAATATATTGATGATCCAGGGTCAAGCCACTCGGGTGATCTGCCTAAAAATACTTTGTGTCAATTTTTACAAGATTTTCAATAACGTGTTTTTTGTATTCTACCTGACCATCAGACCATTATTAAGATTGTCTTCAGTATAGTTTCAGCAAGCAATATACAGGGCAGCTATATGATGCACGGGGAAATAGAAAAATAGATTGAAAATGTAAATTCTGAAACCTACAGCTGAAAAAAGCCTTTGAAGCATGGCAAAGGAAATGCCATTTGAATGTGTACAATTTGATCAAACACCGTATTTGCCTTGATTGGGTCACTTTGGGGCATGCTGCTGCTATATGAGGAACCGATGGTAACTTTATATTGGCAGGAAATAACAGATTTAATGGAAAAAAACACTGAGCATCTGTTATTTTTGATGTAACATTCTGATGGTTTCATATGAAGCTATATGCTAAAAAAAATCCACTATATATCTTATTTTATTATTGTATTCCCTCATATGTATGCGAGTCAGAAGGTCGCGATTTAAAGAAAGCAGGCGTTCTTGGTTTTACTATAGTACACATGTTTTTCGTAGATTTTAGATGAAATTTGATAAAGCTTTTGTACCTGGCAAGAAAAACAAATAAATGCAAAACTAAAATTCACAATAAAAAATTATCTCAGCATTGATGGTGGGTATATTTACTTGCAAGCTTCCCAATTCACTACCATGATGGCAAATCTGACTACTAACCTCTTCAACGCCACATATTTAGTCTTGGCTTTCTCTTGACCCTTTCGATCACCTGGCCTGGTCTACTTTCACAATATACTGTACTCATATATGGTGATCTCCAAACTGTGGCCCGTAGGCCGGACGCAGCCATTTGCTATGATCTATATGGCCTTTCATTCCCTTTATTCTGTCTACTGATAAGAGGCACTAGTTTTCCCTCTGACACAAACAATGGTACACTATTCCTCCAACTAACACCTACGATCAGACACTATTGCTCCCATTGACACCAAAAATTCTTGCCACAAACACCAACAGTGGGGCACTATTCTTCCCAGTTCCCACAGACACTAGTGATGGAGCACTATTCCTCCCACTGACACCAATGATATAGCACTATTCCTCCCACTGACACCAATGATGAAGCACTATTCCTCCCACTGACACCAGGGAGGACATTATTCCTCTCACTGACACCAAAAATGAGGCACTATTCCTCCCACAAATACCAGTGATGGGGCATTATTCCCCCTTCTCCTATTTGTAGGCAGGTGCAGCTAACTACTTTGCCACTAGGTGGCTCTGTAGCAGAATAGTGTCTGGTTACAGTAAGTATGGTCATCGGGTGCTAGTCCCCTTTTTTGTTAGAGCCTTTTGCAGTAATATCATGGGTGAGTCAGTGCCCTGTTATAAGATAGGTTGGAAGGAGCCCTGGGTGCACTTGGGGCATGATAGCTAAACAGCCCACACCTACTGTATGTGGATGTAACTAGCACATGCAGGCCCTGAACAGGGCAGGAGTCTGGGAGGCGTGGGCCTGCATTCAGGAAGAGCCAGCTGTAGTCTTTCTGTCCCTTATAGAGGTGGGGGCTAGGGCTGATTGCAAAAGGTCTTTCAGTCCAGGCAAAAAGTTCCCTGAGGCCTCGTACACACGGCCGAGGAACTCGACGTGCCAAACACATCGAGTTCCTCGGCCAGTTCAGCCCTGAAGCCGCCGAGGAGCTCGGCGGGCCGAGAGCTCCCATAGAACAACGAGAAAATAGAGAACATGTTCTCTATTTCCTCGCCGAGGTCCTCGTCGGCTTCCTTGGCGAAATTGTACACACGGCCGGGTTTCTCGGCAGAATTCAGCCAGAAACTCGGTCGGAAGCTGAATTCTGCCGAGGAAACTGGTCGTGTGTACGGGGCTTCAGTGAGGCTGCTTCTCTGGACGGTCCCAGAAGAGGTGTTCTTAACAAAAAGGTGACTACTGAGAGCAGAGTCCTGTGTGTACTAATAACGCTAATGATAGAGGAGAGACTGTAAGGGAGATGGCTACTGAGGCACTACAGTACATATGCTTTGACATGTGACTACTGCAAACCATCCACTAAATATGATTGACTGTGTAATGTCAAGTAACTCTGGAATGTACAGTATGTCCTAGTGATGTGACTGTTATGCCATTTCCTAAATTCCATCATTAAAGTATCGCAAAACGTTATGTATATACTTTTATGTGTGGACATTCCTTCCTTTTGAGATGTAATGGTCAACCACTGGGAATGTCATGTGGAGGCCTCTGGCATGGAGTGGGTTGCAAGATGGTGGAGGGTTCAGCCTCAGCAGCAGGGATAGTGTTCTAGCAGAACAGGAGCAGGGACGGGGACTTGTGCTTCTGGTGTCAAATCTAGCCAACCACAAAGCCCCAATTACATAATTACTATAGAATCTATGTAATTTATTTGCGGCCACTGACCATCAAACTTGAAGCATTGTTTTTTCCTGCTGAATCTGGGACATTTTCTTCCCCCATAATCCATTACGAAGTGGGTAAACTGGCCCTTTGCTTAGAAAGTTTGGAGATGCCTGGATTAATACATTGAAAACTGATCAATATATTTCATGGCTGTAGCATAGTAGTGTGAGAACCAAGAGAGATCTGGCTGCTAATAGCAACTAGGAAAGCACGGAGTGGCAATTATCAGAGCAGCATGAGCTCCTTGGGTACAGTAACTGGGCATTGTGGAAAATAAACCTAGAAATAAATGAGCCATGAATAAATGAGTGTGTAGCTGTCAATCACTGCATCACCAATCTGGGCAAACCTTAACCACTTGAGTCTCAGGGCCTTTCTCTTCCTAAATTCTCATGAGTGCCTGAGCGTTTTTTTCCCAGTGATGTCTCGGTTCCACACAATATAACTTTTAGCATTTGTAGTCTATCCTAATGTATTATACATCATTTTTTTCTGGACAAATAGGGCTTTCATTTTGTAGCAGATTTGGATACATATACTTTATTTCCTTGTTTTTTTTTTATTGGGGATACATAGTAAACATTTTGAAGCAAAATGCTATTTCTGGTAATTTATGTAAATTGGTAGCATAACATTAAGAATAAGGTGTTATACATGTTCATGGGAAAAACTGGCAAAAAGAAAAACACTGCATTAAACTTAAATTAATGAAACATTAATGAAAAATAAGCAAGCATAAAGTCCATAAGTGAATAAATCCCAACACCAAAACGGAATGCTTTGAGATAAAACTTTTAGATCTTCCACCACGAGTGCTCAGTATGAAGATGGCCACTCACCAGAGCTGTTTGACCCCTTTTTATAGGACGGTCAAAAAAAACTTTGGGAACACCAAATTGGTGTTCCCAAAGCGAGTCACGGGATAAAAGTCTCATAGTGTAGTCATTTTTTTTAATGAAGTACAGCAGCAATGATAGCAGTTGCACTCACATGTAATAGTGCCTGGCCTCACACTAGGTGTAAACAGCGTGTGTGAGTCAGCTGATCTCTGAGGGTGGCGTGCATTCCATGTCTCACTCCGAAGGGCAAAAGCCTGATGTGGGGTATCAAATATGGACCCAGAAATGACGGATCCTCTGCTCTGACATATGTTTCACCGTGATTGACTCTTCAGGAAGTGATGTCACACCACTTCCTGCTTGCTTTTATGTGGGTAGAAAGGGTGCTATTGGTGAGGCTCCGTTTTTTATATGTTCCTTGCATGTGATTGGGTATTGTTTGCAAAGTGAAGCTTCTCCTCATTTTCTAAGCTTTGGAGCAAATGCCCTTGCAGAGTGAAACTGCACTTGCAAAGTTCACAGTATATGTGCCTTTAGTTAATCAAACCCAATTACTTATTCTAAGGTTTGTGATTGCTAGAAATCCAAATGATATTGAGTTTATGTGAGCGTTTAATAATTGTGCAGTAAATGCAAATGTCATCCAGATCATCGGACATCATTGTTGGGACCTGTCACTGGCAAGCTTTAGTGGTTAGCTCTCTTCACATGCACTTCTCCGGGGCTTGAGTCCCAGTCTATATTTTACCAGAGAAGCAGTGTGCATACAGAGAGAGTTATTTAGAGAATCTTGTTGCTGGGGACCTTTCTGGATAGAGAGAGAGATTGAGCCATTAAAGAGCCCTTTACTGTGTTGGGCAAAGTTTTACCAGAGAGCATAGAGTTGTGACCTGGTCCTGGAGGCATGGAGCCACTGCCAGGATATAGACTTTGCTGTGCTACAGACCAGAGCTGCCTCAAGTAACTTAACCTGAGTGACCACTGCTGCTGTGTTGCAGGGTCAGATGAGATTGCCTTGCAGCCATGACTTGTTGCTACCAATAGAGACTGAGCCCTTAGGAACTTACTACCCAGCTGCTTTATATCTCCTTTACTGCCTGCAGGCCTTATTGACAGTCCTTAAGCGGGCCAACAGTTATTTTGTTTATTTTTTTTTGTTTAATGTTCTCATTTATCTCCAACCTGCCACTTATTCTAACCCAAATTAATATATTGAGTTCATCTACTGCTAAACGGTTTTGTGTCTATTTTAGGGTAGTAACCCAAAGTCAGGTTAAATGTATTTATACTTGTGCCCTAATATGTGCTTTCAGTAACTTTCATTCAACCAGGAGTTTCAGAGGGACTGAGGTTGTTCTTGGAGTTGAGGCTTAAAACAGAGAACCAAAATTACCAAGCGGCTCCTTAGAGGTATGTCGCGTACACACGACCATTTTTCATGAATTGAATGCAATTTTTCTAATTGGTCATTAAAAACGATCGTGTGTAGGCTCCAGAGCATTTTTCTCTACGAGAAAAATGGCCATTAACCACTTAACCCCCGGACCATATTGCTGGTCAAAGACCAGAGTACTTTTTGCGATTCGGCACTGCGTCGCTTTAACTGACAATTGCGTGGTCATGCGACGTGGCGTCCTTTTTTTCCCACAAATAGAGCTTTCTTTTGGTGGTATTTGATCACCTCTGCGGTTTTTAGTTTTTGCGCTATAAACAAAAATAGAGCGACAATTTTAAAAAAAAATTATATTTTTTACTTTTTGCTGTAATAAATATCCCCCAAAAATATATAAAAAAACTATTTTTTTCCTCAGTTTAGGCCGATACGTATTCTTCTACATATTTTTCGTAAAAAAAATCGCAATAAGCGCTTATTGATTGGTTTGCGCAAAAGTTATAGTGTTTACAAAATATGGGGTATTTTTATGGCATTTTTATTAATATATTTTTTTTACTAGTAATGGCGGCGATCAGCGATTTTTTTTCAGTACTGCGACATTATGGCGGACACTTCGGACACTTTTGACACATTTTTGGGACCATTGGCATTTTTATAGCGATCAGTGCTATAAAAATGCATTGGATTACTATAAAAATGCCACTGGCAGTGAAGGGGTTAACACTAGGGGGCTGGGAAGGGGTTAAGTATGTCCCTGGGTGTGTTCTTACTGTGGGGGGGGGGTGGCCTCACTAGGGGAAACACTGATCCTCTGTTCATACATTGTATGAACAGAAGATCAGCATTTCCCCCCCTGACAGGACCGGGAGCTGTGTGTTTAAACACACAGCTCCCGGTCCCCGCTCTGTAACGAGCAATCGCGGGTGCTCGGCGGCGATCGAGGCCGTCGGGCACACGCACGGGAGTCGGGGGCGAGCAGGCGCCCCTAGTGGCCGCTCGAAAAGCGGACGTATAGCTACGGGCTCTCGCCCAGGAGAGCCAACCTGCCGCCGTATAATGACGGTGGCTGGTCGGCTAGTAGTTAAAAATGTAGAACCTGCTCTATTTTTTCTCATTGTTTTTCTCGTCGTGTGTAGGCTTTAACGATGGGGGAAAAAAACGTGTATGCTCAGAAGCAAGTTATGAGAAGGGAAATTTGCATAATCAGCCCAAAGGGTGGCACCATTATAATGTAACTTCCCCTTATAGTGCCGTCGTACGTGTTGTACGTCACCGCGCTTTGCTCAAGCATTTTTTTTTTCACAATCGTGTGTATGCAAGGCAGGCTTGACAAGAATTACATTGAGAAAAACATTGTTTTTTTCCATGACATGAAAAACGGTCGTGTGTACGCGGCAGTAGAGATACATACCCTTACTTGTGTGGGGTTTCTCTGTGTGCACCAGATTCTTCCTACACTCCACAAGATATGCTTGTAGACTCATTTGCTCGTGTCTAAATTGGCCCAAGTATGTAAATGTATGTGAGATAGGTATGGCCGCTGATAAGGTAACACATTTGGTCCAGATGCACTGGGCCCAGACCTCAACAGCTAAACAGGGGGGCCCGGGGCAACTTTATTATTAATTTCTTCCTAAATTAGGAAATAGATTTTACTAACCCCCACTTCTTATTATTTACCAGGGCTTAAATTACATTTCCTTGGGCCCCATCAGTTTACAAGCGGGCCCAGGAAGTAGATTTTTTTTTAATTTTCAGGGCATAGGGGATAAAGTCAGAGTTGCTGTTTTGCTGCACCCCGCTTCCAGGAGGGTGAGGTGTAGGCAGGGTTTGGGGGGGCCAAGCCAGGAAGGCTGTACGGGGGGCCCCATGGCTTGATGGGGACCTTAATTTGTAAGCTTTTTGATGGCAGGGACATGTGAATGTACAAGTATGTGTATATATACAGTGTGTATGTATGTGTATATATATAATGAATATTTTAATAGATAATACAGTAAATCTAGGCAATACAAAGAATACATCATATGCATAAAAATGAAACCCCAATTCCACTCAAAACTATTTTATTTCGTTTCAGACAGAGAGGCAAAGCATGTGAACTGCTGATTTCCCACTGAAAGCCTTTTTCCTGCACATTTTAAATGCTCTCTGTGTCCCATTAGAGGAGATTCTCTTCTTGCTTTGTCTCTCACTCATCACCCAGACAAGTAGTGCAGAAAAGTCTCCCTCGCGGTGACACAGACATTAATAGAATCCTGACTGAGGTCCTAAAATATCCTCCTTTTACTAGAAAAAAAAGTGTTTAAATCCTGCCTGTTGGTAGATTTTCCCATCACTTACTCTTTGGCCTCGTACACACGACCAAACGGTCTTGTGTATGTTTTTCGTCGAGAAAACTGTAGTGGATTTCGACGAGAAAAAAAGAGAACATGCGCTCTTTTTTCTCATCGGGAGTCTGAATTTCCTCATCGTGTTTCTCGTTGTGTGTTTGCTTAGAAACCCGCGCATGCTCAGAATAAAGTATGAGACGGGAGCGCACCTTTGGTAAAAGTAGCGTTCTTAATAGAGATAGCACATTCATCACGCTGTAACAGACTTAAAATCGCGAATCGTCTCTCACCAAACTTTTACTTAACACGCGGTAACACGAGATTAGCAAAAGCAGCCTCAAGGGTGGAGCCAGTGGAATCGAACTTCCCCTTTATAGTGCCATTGTACGTGTTGTACATCAACGTGTTTGGGAACGACGAGATTTTGTCTTGACAGTGTGTATGCAAGGAAAGCTTGACAAGATTCTCGAAAAACAACGTTTCTTTTACGATGAGATTCTCGGTCGTGTGTACGAGGCCTTAGTCTAATATTCATCTAACACCCATCAGATCTTCCAAATTATACAGGGAGCAATATGAATTAGACAGAAAGGGGCAGATCCACAGAGCGAGTACGCCGGCGTATCTACTGATACGCCGGCGTACTTTCAAATTACCCGCGTTGTATCTTTGGTTTGAATCCTCAAACCAAGATACGACGGCATCTGGGTTAGATCCGACAGGTATACGTCCTCGTACGCCTTTCGGATCTAAGATGCAATACTTCGGCGTCCGCTGGGTGGCGTTCACGTCGTTTTCCACGTCGGGCATGCAAATTAGCTATTTCCGTCGATCCACGAACGTACGAGCGGCCGGCACATTTTTTTACGGCGTCTCTAGTTGGCTTTTTCCGGCGTATAGTTAAAGCTGGTATTTTGCGGCGTATAGTTAGACTTGCCATGTTAAATATGGCCATCGTTTCCGCATCGAAATTTGATTTTTTTTTTTTTTTGCGTAAGTCGTCTGTGAATCGGGATGGACGTAATTCACGCCTAAGTTAAAAAAAATGACGTCGTTGCGACATCATTTAGCGCAATGCACGGCGGGAAATTTAGAAACGGAGCATGCGCAGGTCATTCGGCGCAGGGACGCGCTTCATTTAAATGAAACATGTCCCCTAATCGCTGATTTGAATTCCGCCGCCAGAGATACACTGCGCCGCCGTAACTTACGGCGCAAAATCTTTAAGGATTCGAAATTACACCAGGTAAGGTACGGCGGCGTAGCGTATCTCTGATACGCTGCGCCGATCTATTTCTATGTGGATCTGGCCCAAAGTTTACAAACCTTATGCATGCTATACAAAAAAATGTATTAGGTGGAGTTGGGCTTTAAGTATTTTGATGTTCTCAGTAGTTATGGTACTGAGACACTCTTGTACTTTTTTCATAGTCAAGTAAGACAGAATTCTGTTTGAGAACTCCCTGCTGACAGTGTATATCTATAAAAAGTACATTTTATTGGATATATTAATGTAATCTATGTTGTGAGCGTGCAGACAATTCCTCAGCTGAATGAAGCAATACTCTACCTTGATAGGTAGATCTGTCTGCAGAGGAAGAACTGACTATTCAATATCACTTCCACAAAGACCCATTTGTTGCGTAGAGAATATTGGTTATGACATTTTAAGTTGCCTAAGAAGAATGAAGCCAAGGTGAGGAAGAAATTACATTTCGATGTACTATAACCTCTGACCACCTAGATAAATCATGGAATTTGGAACACTGACAGATGAGGCTGAAAGACCTCCAGCAATTTCTTAGCAGAACATGCACTCCTGTTTTGACACTTATCACATTACTGCATTGACTAGGGAAGAGTTGCCAGCATTGTATGGATATTGGCAAGTTGTGATATTATGTCTTAATTATTCCCTTCCAATTATGAAAGTTCTGATTAGATTTGGTACAGTAGAAGGAAGAGACAGATGTGAATAGAACTGTGCCAGAACCAAATTTATATCTGCTGAAAAAGACGCTACAGAAAATGTTACACGTTGAAAAAAATTCTTGGATAAAATGGATGAATTAAGGGGACTGTAATGTGTCCAAGTTAAAAATATGTTCAGAATCTCTCCCCCCCCCCTTTCTCCTCTTCTTTTCTCTCTATTCTGAAAGCCTTTCCTGGTTTCTTCTCTCCTCTCTCTACTTTTTCTTTTTTTGCAATCAAAACTATTCCTATGGCCGCTCTTGGTCTATTTTTCTCATGGGTGACTTCCCTCCGCATGTCCATCAGACAATTGTTGTCAGAATATCCAATCGTGTGTATGGGTCTTAAGTTGCCCCTTATGCTCTGGTGATTTTTTAGGGACCTATGGGGTACCCCATAAGGTCACCCAGTTTATAGTTAATTGCTATTCATGGTATAAGATCGTTATGTTAATTAAACAAAGCCTCTGCATGGGTGAACGTTTGTCAAGATGTTATATTTTTTTCAAAATAAAATTATTGTACGAGAAAAATATGTTCAAAAGGAATTACAACATAAATTGATGTTAATAAATTATATTATATGCCCAATATTTGCAAAGCCACAAAGCTTTTCAAATATTGGGCATATTGGTGAAGGGTTAGGACCCCTATGGGTTTTTTCTTCATGTTTCTTTTTGCACATTGGAGAGTCTTTCTGTGAAGACCACCAGCACAGAAGTTGAGGAAATCTAAAACCTTACAGTTGTCACTAGAACAGTAGTTAAAGCCCAACTCCAGGCAAATAAAAAATGATAATAGCCCCACTGCAAGGCTTTTTGGGTACAGCATCGCATGACCACGCAATTTTCAGTTAAAGTAACGCAGTGCCATATCGCAAAAAATGGTCTGGTGGCTAGCATGTACCAATGACATTTCTATTTAAAATATATAGTTTAGCAGGGAGCAGCTGTTTATAAGGCTTAGGCCCCGTACACACACCCGGATCAATCCGCTGAAACTGGTCCGCCGGACCAGTTCCAGTGGACAGATCCGGTCGTGTGTAGGCCCGAGCGGACAATTGTCCTGCGGATCGGACAGTTTCCAGCGGATAAAAATTTCTTAGCATGCTAAGAAATCTGTCCGCTGGAAACCTGTCCGTCCGACGTACAGACTCACCGGACACGTCCGACCGACCGCCATCCCTCGCATGCGTCGTACTGATTCGACGCATACGTGGAAGCTTTGAACTTCCAGGGCTGCCCACGTCGCTGCGTCATCGTCGCGGCCACGCCCCGTGTATTGTTTACGCGCAGATTTCTGTCTGATGGTGTGTACAACCATCAGACAGAAATCCGGCAGCGGTCGCAGCGGATCTATCCGCTGAAAACAATCCGGCGGACCGTTTTCAGCGGATCGATCCGGTCGCGTGTACGGGGCCTTATAGGGCAACCACAAAAATATACAATTCCTTTAAATAGAATGTTTGCGGAATGCCTTAAGCCCGCCTGGGTTGTGGCACATTTGTATAATATACTACCACAAACTTTACATTTAAAAAATTGACATTTACAAATTACCATTAAAATTGCTGACTGATTTTTTCTGTTAATGAGCAAAGCAGCCAGGATTTCCCTTGATATCCATTCCAGTCCCTTATCTTAGATGTGGGTCTATGAAAGATTGTAAAGGGGGACATTTATTATTGATAAGGGTCTAGTATGGATTTTAAGGGGAGCATAAAAAAAGTTGCTTGGGGTGCCCTCCAAATTCCATACCAGACATTTGGCTTTGGTACTTACCGTATTTATCGGCGTATAACACACACAGGCATATAACACGCACCCTAACTTTAAGAGGGAAGTTTCAGGAAAAAAATGTTACCGTATAACACGCAGGCACAGTTTACCCTCTATTTTCAGGGTAAAAAAGTGAGTGTTATACGCCAATAAATACAGTATTTTAAGGGGGAATCCCATCTAAAATAAAAACAAAAAAAGCATGGGGTCCCCTCAAAATCTACACCAGACCCTTATCTGAGCATGCAGACTGTCTGTGAATGAAAGTCACAGTGTGGGGCAGTGCGCATGTACCCCCCCTCCCCCTCCTGAACCATACCAGGCCAAATACTCTTAACATGGCAAGGGTACCTTGTTAGGAACTTCCAGCAAACCACCTTGTCCTCATATTGATAAGGACAATGGCCTATTTCCCACAATCTTGGCCTGGTGGTTGTGGGAGTCTGTGGGAGAAGGGGGGAGTAGGAGACTTAGCAGAATATGGTAGCCCTCTTTAATCTAACGAGAACCCAAAGATATTGCCCACCCCCAATGGGACTAAGTAAGGAATACATACTTCAGGTCTGACATGGAATTTGAGTGTACTAACTTTTGGCCTGGTATGGAATTGGCGAGGATAGGAGACTCAAGGATGGGGGTCTGGTATTAATTTAGGGGGTGCACGCTGTTTTTATTTTTGTTTTTAAGTAGGTCTGGTATGGACTTTAAGTGAGAACCCCATACTAAAAAAAATACTGTGTGGGGTCCTCTGCAAATTTCAGTAGGGGGGTGAAGTTTTTACCTTTTAACCACTTGACCTCCGGAGGTTTTACCCCCTTCATGACCTGGCCATTTTTTGCGATACGACACTGTGTTATTTTAACTGACAATTGCACAACCGTGCGACATTGTAGCCAAATAAAATGTATATCCATTCCCCCCCTCCCCACAAATAGAGCTTTCTTTTGTTGATATTTGATCACCCCTGAATTATTTATTTTATTTTTTAGTATTTTTCAGTTACGAGCAAAAACAAATGACAAATAAGCAAAAAAGACTAACAATTTTGAAAAAAAAAAATGTATATATATTTTTTACATTCTGCTATAAAACATACAACAACAAAAAAATTTAAAACATCAAATGTCTCCATAAATCTGGCCAAAATGTATTCTGCTACATATTTTTGGTAAAAAAATCCCAATAAGCGTAAATTAATTAGTTTAAGCAAAAGTTTTAGCATCTACAGACTATGGGATATTTTTATTTCTTTATTTATTTTGTATTAGTAATGGCAGCAATCGGCGATTGTGGTGGACATTCTGACACTGGCAATTTTGACACTTTGGGGGAACCAGTTACACTAATTGGTGCTAAAAAATTTGCGGTACTAATGACACTAGCTGGGAAGGTATCAAGGTTTAACTGTGTGCCTAACCAGTGTTTTACTACACTGTGTGAAGTGCTTTTACTAGGGGAAAAAGATGCAATGCATTCCCTGCTTTGTATCCCTTCCCACCAGTCTAAAAGGTGATCTGCCTTGTTTACATAGGCAGATCACAGTTCTGTCTCCCTGCCTGATGATCGATCGGAGCCAGAGGACATTGTGTACCTGGAACCTGCCCATCAGCTTCTGCTGTGTGTAATCACAGTGGAAGCAAGCCATCGGTGGCGCGCACATGCACCCCCTACCAGGTGCAGGATCACGTATAAATACCTGATCCGGTATACAGCTGCTGCCCTGTAGTAGTAAAACTGCTATAGGGCAGTGGGCAAGTGGTTAAAGAAGAACTATGAAGTTAGAAAAAAAAAACATATATACTCACCTCCATGTTTCAGCATCCATGTGACACTGCAGCTGTGCCATGATGGCTCTAATGCTGAGAATTGAGTAATCACTTGATCGCTGCTCAGCCAGCTCTTAGTCTGCCCACAGCAGAAAACTGTGACTGTCAGTGCCAGGCTAGGGAAGGGATGGGCATGGCAACTCCTTCAGTATTCCCAGAAAACATTCCCTGTGTGTTGTATAAACAACGCAACACATGATAAAAATGTGCAGGTTCTGTACAACCTTTAAAGGCTACACAGTGAGATTTCAGACCAAGAGCGCAAAGTATTGAAGGGGTGTAATGGACAGCATCAGTGGCGGCTGGTGCTCAAAATTGTTGGGGGGGCGCAAACGAAAAAAAAAAAAACAATTGCAGCCTCACTGTGCCCATCAAATGCAGCCACTGTGCCCATCAAATGCAGCCACTGGGCTCATCAAATGCAGCCACTGTGCCATCAATTGTCACCACTTTGCCATGCCATCAAACGCAGCCACTGTGCCATGCCATCAAACGCAGCCACTGTGCCATCAATTGTAACCACTGTGCCATGCCATCAAACGCAGCCACTGTGCCATCAATTGTCACCACTGTGCCATGCCATCAAACGCAGCCACTGTGCCATGCCAACAAACGCAGCCACTGTGCCATCAATTGTCACCACTGTGCCATGCCATCAAACGCAGCCACTGTGCCATCAATTGTCACCACTGTGCCATGCCATCAAAATGCAGTCAACAAAGAAAATTAATTTTCGGTTTCGGGTTCGGACTGAATTTTTTTTTTATTTCGGTTTCGTTTCGTTTCGGTTCTGAAATTTCCATTTCGGTGCATCCCTAATATATATATATATATATATATATATATATATATATATATACACACACACATACATTTGGAGTGCACACCAATGCAATTGGCTGAATACAGGTCATTTTCAACTTCATGGAAACTTTAAGTGGCCCCCACGCAACCAGTGGCATTACTGGGGGGGGCGCTACACGGCCATGCCTGGCATGTGTTCTCCTCCTTCTTTCTGTGTCTCACACCTTCTCTGCTGCCCAAGCATGTCACGATCTGCTCTTAGCGTGGCTGCACACTATCCTCTCTTCTTCTCTCCTCTCCAGCTGCCGCCCGGGTGTTCCATGTACCAGAGTCACCCGAGCTTGTGCGGTAGCAGGCGGGGGTGTTGGCTTGCGATGGGGATGTCCTATGCCTCCCGAGGTGAGGTATCATGACGTGGGGGGAGGGGCTTGCTGTTGAGGTTGGTTTTTGCTGCCGGACACAGCTATATTATATGAAAGGGGGTGGTTCTGGGGGGTCTGTACTAATGGAGGGGAGGGTAGTTTGTCCTGAGTGGGGTCTGTACAAATGGAGGGGTGATGGTTTGTCCTAAGGGGGGTCTATACTAATGGAGGGCGGTGGTTTGACTTGGGGGATCTGTACTAATGTAGGGGCAGTGGTTTGTCCTGATTTGATCTATACTAATGGAGGGGGGTGGTTTGTCCTGGGGGGATCTGTACTAATGTAGGGGGGTGGTTTGTCCTGGGGGGTCTGTGCTAATGGAGGAGTGGTGGTTTGTCCTGAGGGGGGTCTGTACTAATGGAGGGGGGATGGTTTGTCCTGAGGGTGGTCTGTACTAATGGAGGGGTGGTTTATCCTGGGGGGTCTGTACTAATGGAGTTGGGTGGTTTGTCCTGAGGGGGGTCTATACTAATGGAGTTGGGGTGGTTTGTCCTGAGGGGGGTCTGTACTAATGGAGCGGGATGGTTTGTCCTGAGGAGGGTCTGTACTAATGAAGGGGGGGTTGTCCTGGGGGGGGTCTATACTAATGAAAGAGTGGTGGTTTGTCCTGAAGGGGGTCTGTACTAATGGAGGTGGGGATGGTTTGTCCTGAGGGGAGTCTGTACTAATGGAGGGGGTGGTTTGTCCTGAGGGGGATCTGTACTAATGGAGGTGGGGATGTTTTGTCCTGAGGGGAGTCTGTACTAATGGAGGTGGGGATGTTTTGTCCGGAGGGGAGTCTGTACTAATGGAGGGAGTGGTTTGTCCTGGGGGGGTCTGTACTAATGGAGGGGCAGTGGTTTGCCTGGGGGGGTCTATACTGATGGAGGGAGGTCTGTACTGGTGGTCTATACTGAGGGGGGTCTATAATGATGGAGGGGGAGGTCTATACTGAGGGAGGGGGGTCTATACCGATGGAGGGGGTTTATACTTAGTGGGGGGTCATCACTGATGGAGGGGGGGTCTATACTGAGGGGGCGACAATAGTTGGTGGAGTGGGGGGTGATGTACTGCACCTGGTGACACCAACCCTAGTGACGCCACTGGGTCTAGCAATCCCAATAAAATACTTTCACGTTTTTGATTGCAATGTGACAAAATTTGGAAAATGTCAAGGGGTATGAATACTTTTTCAAAGCACTGTATAACATGAATGTAGCACAATGGCTGGTGGGACAATTTCAAACAAAAGCTCAGAGGGTGAAAAAAAAAAAAACAGCAAATGCATATGAGTTATGTTATTAGGATCTGATGTAGGAAAACATTTACTCTAGTAGTACTTAAAGGGGTTAAAATGTAAGATCCACCAAAGCTGGGGGCTTGTGTGAATTATTATGGGCTCTGTAAAATGTGATTGTGTGATTGTGTACACTAAACGCAGGAAATAAAATAGATGATCGGGTATTCTGGGAGAATCATGGGTTACATTGCTGTTTTGCTGAATGTTTACTTTCACATACGACTTTCCAGCAGTAAATATACTCTGTTCTGTTTATGCAGCTGTATTGGTTTAATGCACCGCTGAATACTGTCTGTGCTTTCAGCAATACAGACAGTGTGCGTCTTACAATGCAGACATTTCACACACATTTCATGGCAATGGAACCATGCTAGTAAATGTAGAGACCTGGTCCCTGATGTCCGTTCTGTCAATAGGGCAAGCTTTCAATGTAAGGGTATTGCATTATTAAGTGTTCTTCTTCACACTGCTCTCAATATCCTTTCTCTATAGTGTACCTTCCTCATTTATATATGCATGGAAAATGCATCAAGGATAGTGCTGCATAAGTGTTCTGTATTGATCTGTAGTTACATTTATTGTGCTGCACTGAAATTTAGTCCTATGGGGTGCCTGTATGGCAGTGTCTGCAGAAAATACTGCATATTCACAGTAACCCAGCTTTTCACTTAAATGCTTTCAGTTAAATTATATTTAGGTATTGATTTAAGCACATATAAAAAAACATGTCCGAGACTGAGTCTCAATAGTAATCAAATTGTACCAGAGCTGCCTGGAATACAAAAGAAGTGTTCGCATTGGTTAGTTTTATATCCAATTTAGTTCAGTGTTATTTATTGTGTACTGCTCTGGGTTTATTATTCTTATAGACCTTAAAGCCCCAATCCCGGGATAAAATCTTTTCTATTCCAGATTTGCTCATCTAAGTCCCCCCTTTAAATCCCTTGTCGCCGATGATACCAGGTGGCAGGATTACTGAACCAGTGCTGCAATGCTTTCTTTGAGATCACCAGTTCCCCAGTGATGGCGTTGTTCTGTTCTGGACCCTGGGATCCAGCCACTTGACATCCAATGGAAAGTGATTGTGCAGGCACTGATGTGGAAAACTGAAGAAAGACCCCATGTCTGCTCACGAGGATAGTTGACTGGCACCGACATGGACACACCAAGGAATGGGTGGGAATTGAAACCACTTTTTCGCAGTTCCCTATATCACACACCCCGTGGATTAATGCCAGGGTAGTTCCTAAAGCTTGCACCGACCACCCTTTAATTGGCCCCACTTTGGCTAATTTCAGAGCTGCCTGTCGCTCTCTGGATTTGGTCCCTTCTCCGGGACCCATGACGCCCATTACCCAAAACCCTGACTTCACACCAGACATTGCATTAGCTGAAGGGATAGCTGACATCGGAACGGAGACACCTAGAGCTGATCAATTCTTCCACAACGGCTCCTTGCTTTCCCCGTCGGGGATGTCCGCGAGATTCCCAACACTACACATACCGTTCTTTAAGGTCCTGCAGATTAGGCATTTCCTGCAAAGCGCACCATCACTAGCGCAATGGTATAGGGAACTCACGCCGTTCGAACTTTTGTGCAAAGAACAGGGCCCTCAGGCTCATTTGATATCCCTGCTATACTCCCTCGTCGTATCCAAAACGGTTCCCAGCACTAAAGGTCAACGCCTTTGGGATAACGACCTGTCCACCTCCCTTACTCCTGCCGACTGGGAAAGAGTCTGGGAATGGGCGCACAAGGGGTCTATAAATGTATCGGCCCAAGAAAATAGATTCAAACTATATACAAGATGGTATCGCACACCTGACAGGATCCACAAAATCTTTCCAAGCGTCCCTCCTACGTGTTGGAGATGCAACACGGAGGTTGGTTTGCTCCTGCACGTATGGTGGGATTGTGCTTTGATTCAGCCATTCTGGAAAGAGGTACACGACCTCATTGTTCGTATCACCACCTACACCCCGGATTTCACCCCAGCCCAATATTTACTGCATCACACGTCTTTACCTAGAAGGACATACCACAAATCCCTTGTGTTACACCTCATTAACGCAGCCACCCTGTGCATCCCGGTACGTTGGAAAACCCCCACTCCCCCTAGTATCGCAGACTGGCATGCTAGGGTTCATAAAATTGAGGAGATGGAACGAATTATACATCAGACTAGGGATACACATGACAAGTTCAGAAACACCTGGGCCTGCTGGACACATTACCGGATGTCCCAGGGTGCTGGCGGTTTAGAAGCTGTGGGCCCTGCTACCTGATCGGTTAAGGAATCTCGATCTTCCCCTTCGTATCTCCCCTGTCGTTCCCCCTTTTCGTTTGCCACAACCCTCGCCTCATGTACCCTGATCGGGGTCTCCTCGTGCGCGGGTATTCTTCCTCTTCCTCCTTGTTGCTTTTTAGTGGTCTCTGTTGCTGCACACTACCCCTTAGGCATCTTAGTGACCGTTTTTAGCCTTCTGTTCAGTGTTCCCCCAGGCAACCTATAGTTCTTAGGTTTTACTTATTCTTTATTAATTTTTCATCATCTTTAAAAACAACAGTTGGTTACAATCATATATCTTTTTACCATTTGTATTTCACATATTTCATACATGTCTTCTATATTCCCCCTTCTATTTTACCCTTTTCCCTCCCTCCCCTCCCCCCCTCCCTACTCTAATCATCCGCTTTATTGGGTTTTCTTTCACACGGGGTATCTCATTTCTTCCAACCAAGGGTTCCACATTTTACAAAACTCCCTGATATTCCCTCTCCTTGTGTAGACCACCTTCTCCTTCCAGATTTTTCTCTGTGACTACGTTGGTCCATTCCTTAACTGATGGAGGGTTCGCTGCTTGCCACCTCTGAGCTATTAGCTTTCTTGCCTGGAAACAACATCTCAACACTGCTTTTGATGTGCTGGTCATTCTACTTATTTCTTCCCCTAGACCCAAGATACATAATCTGGGGTTCATCTCCAACCCTATTTTATATATCTTGTTAATGATGTCCAGTATCCCCCTCCAATACCTGAACAGTTTCGGGCACTTCCATATCATATGCAATAAATCTCCTGTTTCTTGGCACCTGGGGCATCCTGCATCCACCCTCAATCCGAATTTAAATAATATCTTTGGTGTGTAATATGTCCTATGTATCAGCATCAGGAAGGAAAATCTCTGTGCTGGCAACCTATAGTTCTTAACGTTGTAGTCTCCCTTTAATATATGGGGGGATTGGGGTTGCAATTGATGCAGCCTGCCCTATGTTGAGGATATTGTCTTGCCCCCCCCCCCGCTCACAGCTAAGCTCCCGTTGGGGGTGTGCGGGGGTGGGGGCCGCCCTGGGTGGTTCCTGGGGTCCCCTTTAGTTGTAGGCCCGTGCCCTGGACCTTTTTGTACTGTTGCACAGTTTAGACAGACGATATCAGCTGATTCTTATGCTTAGAAGAGATTTCTATGTTCTTTGTTTTACACTACAGCTTACCTGTCTGTATTGTCCGTATGCTTATGTATGCAATGGATTTGACTATATGCATGCCGTTGACGATCCAGTCTTGTTTCACTATGTACTGCAGAAATTTTCAATAAAAACTGTTTTAGAAAAAAAAAAAAAAAGCAAGACCCAAATAGGAAGTAAGCAGAAGTTTAGAAACCTTGGAGGTGCAGGATCACATTAATGTGGCTTAAAGTTGTTGTAAACCTCAGACATGAATTATGAACAAACCATATCCCTCAATATTGTGTACTTGTCTCAATTAGGAGCACTAAGTGTGATTTCTGTCTGCTGCTTCATTCCTGTGCTATCAGCAAGAATCACTTCTGACAAGTTTTTCTGACACCAAGAGAAAAATGGTGATGGGGAGAAACCTCCAGCTGATTGATAGCCTCAACTCTGTTCCTGTGTGCGTGTGTGTGTGGGGGGGCTGTCCCCCCTCCCCTCCAATCAGCTCTCAGAGCTCTCCTCACTGATCTCTGCAAATCTGTATGTGCCAGTCTTTAGGGATTCCAGGAAAAGTATGTGGGGGTTTACCAGTAGCCGCGTTCAGTTGACAATCTGGACCCAGACCTTTGGGTCCTTCTTTGGCTGTCCACATCATTGCCTGCCGGACATTGACACATTGTATTTGATGGGCTGCAGCAGGGTCCTCTCAGAAGAGAGAAGAGGACAATGGCATCATAGGGAGATGGCATATTTTTTGTAGAGAATTCACTAAAGTAAATTTTTAGTGCACACTAGTGTCACAGGTGCCTGTGAAACGACAACATACTTCAGTATACAATATTGTTCATAGGTGACACTTTAGAAGCTCGTACAGGTCATCAGTTTAGAGTTACCCCCTAAATAATCGCCCTAGAATAATTTTGCCCACATTCTGTCATATGGATAGATGTGTAACACATATAACGCAGTCGCTGTTCTTGAACGGAGGTGCCCAAGACAAATGCATTTATTTCTGTTTTATAGACTTGGGTGTCATTTATTTATTTTTTACTTTTTTCCCCTTAAAGTGTAAGTAAACCCTCCTATTGTTTTTGGCCAAGAAAGCTGCCATCTTTGCCTCTGTTTAATCTACAACTGCCATGATGCTGCACATGTGATCAGTTATGACTTAAGTTATTGGATGGTTTGACAGTTTGGTTGGGAGCACAACCAATGGGAGTGTTACATTTCTGGCATGTGCCGGAACTGAAACTTTTTTGAAACTGGTAAATGGATGGGTTTACTTCCAGTTTGACTTTGTTGCTATCACATAGGGCTTGTGTGCCAAGTTTCCTTTTGTATTTTTGCTAGCTGGGAAGATCAGCAAATGGACATTATGTAACGAGCAACACCTCTCATGCAGATCCTGGGACCGATGGGACATCGGAGCCCGGAAAACAAGGATGATGGTGGTGGGATGGGGATAACACAAGGGGGTGTCAATCAGGGGCTTCATGGAATTGCTGCCTGATTGCTTCCATCCGAAAGCCGAGAGTCGACTTTCGAAACTTAATCACATTCACAGATGTAAGTTTCAGCCAGAAGTGTGTCTTATCCAACCCCCCCCCCCCCACTTGTGGACGTAAGTACTATGTCCAAGGTAGTAAAAGGGTTAAAGTGTATCTATACTCAAAACATACAATCATATATTTATCCACAATGAATTCCAATTATTTCAAGCCTATTTTAATAACTGGAATTACCACTTATTTTTTTTTTTTAAGAATCCCAAGCATTTATTTCCTTAAAAGCCTAGGTGTGAGCAGGTTTTTTGGGGTCCCTTGAGCTGTAAAGTACAAGCACCAAACAGTTTTCCGCAGAGCTCTTGGAGGTGAAGATGGGTTTTGCTGCATGCTGGTCACAGGACGTAACCCCCAGTTTCACCTTGCTTAATATTAGGGCTGTTACGGATTACAATTTTCGTGTTCGTTTAATCGATTTTTTAATCGATTAAACTACTAATTTCTATTAATTATAACGCACATACAGTACAGATCCAACTACTTTTAGATGATCTCCTTGAAGGCTTATTCCCAGTGCAGCTACCAACCACTGGAAAAATTTATAGCAGGATACAAAAAACACACATAGACAGCACTCGATGGGAATAGCATTAAAACTTTTATAGTCTTCAAATAGGTAACAAAATAAATATTGCACTGGAGATAAAATCGATGTAGCTACATAAACTGTAAAAATGGTGCGAGTAAACCAAACGGTAGCAAAATCAGTCATAAAAACATGTAGCTAGTATGATACTGGTATAAAAATTGGTACAATGATATCACTGCTGAATCCAGATGAGGATGGGTTAACATCAGTCCCTCGGCATGTAGATGTCCTGTGAAGGGAATGATCACAACTCCCAGTGGATGGCTGTAAAATCCCAGGTGGATAGAGGGAAGTGTAACAGCCCTTGCGTGTGGCAGATAGTAAGGTCCCGTCGGCATGCAGATATGAAGGCACAGCAAAGGAGCCCTTCGGATGGACACAGCAAGTCCCGCCGGTGTCCGTGATCTCTGGCGGAACTCCCTGAAGACCCCCAAAGCCGGCGGAGAGGTGAGTACCGATCAAAAGAATTTTGATCAATCAAAATTTTTTAAGATTAATCAAGGAATTAATAGTTAATTTCCACAGCCCTACTTAATATAATTAGTATGTGCAAGCAGGAGCAGAAGCAATTTAGGAGAGCAAGCAGAGTCTAAAGCAGGAAACAACAAGAAAAAGAAATCCAGGAATTAGTCCAAAGGGTCAGGCAACAGAAAAACGTATCAGAGAGAGAAAGCCATGGTTGGTAAACAGGAAATCAATCCAAGAAGAAAGCAGACAGGAAGGGGAGTCACAGTGGGACTTAAAGCAACTAGTAGCATTGAATGGGTGCCAAAAGTTGAGACTGGGCTCCTTTAAATAGATGCAGAGTTGCAGATCCTTTAAGAGGTGCACCTAGATGAGGTAATTAGGTATGAAAGCGGTCAAGAAACCTGGACGTTCCACGGGCCA
This sequence comes from Rana temporaria, assembly GCF_905171775.1. NCBI lineage: Eukaryota > Metazoa > Chordata > Amphibia > Anura > Ranidae > Rana > Rana temporaria. The sequence continues at coordinate 60,805,035 of NC_053491.1, forward strand.
AGGGAGAAAGGAAATCTGGCAGTGCAGGAATGAGGAAGGCAAGTGACAGTACCCTCCTGCTTATGAGACCTCCTCACACCTCTAAGGGCTGGCTTGAATGGAATTTTCCGGTGCCGGGACATGTGTGGCAATAACCCAAGACCTTTCCCCTGGGCCGTAGCCCTTTCAAGTTCCCTATAGAAAATTTGTTATTCAAAACTTGTTAAACTTTATACTGATCCGTGGAATTAATTACAGACAAGAGAACCTGTTGATGACCAGTGGTCTCTGAAGGGAGCCATTGAAAACCTTTCCAAACATGGAAAGTGCTTTCCTAGCCCCAATCAAATCCCAACATTTAGAATTTCTGTGTTTTTACTGCATTTTTGAGGGTCTTGAGCAGCACAAGAGAAGATGAGGAGCACAGGAAAGATACAAGCAAGCATGTTATGGTGTCTCCTGTATAGTGGCTATCACTGTGCTTTGAAAGCACTGATCGCAGGTTCATTTTGACTGTAATGAGTTACCCTTCCTTTACATAAAAATATACAGAAAAATACAGCTCCTAGCCTGTGCTTAACAAACTTTGACAGCCATGTACCGTGTTTATTTTTATTCCAGAACAGACGTTGTTTTCTGTATGCATTCCCTCTTTTCAGTTCATTTGTATTCCGAGTCTTCCACTGAATTTTGTCTCTATCAATGGGAAAGTATTTGTTAATTAGTATCGCCTTGACAAATACATCTCATTCTTTGTTAGTCAGCTGGAAAAGAGTGACTGAATTGGTACCTGTCATTAGAATTCTGCGACACAATGTCGGAGCAGTGTGAAAGAACTGACTGGCAAAAGATTAGTTCATTGCCATCTTGCAGCCAGCAATACACAAGCGCACAGAATGTCATCTTGCTGACGGCTGAAACAGAAAGCGGTACACAGAAGTTGCAATACAGGCACAAAATAAATTTGTTCAGGGAAATGTTTTTTAATCAGTCTGACTGGTTTGGAATTGCGGCGTTTCCAGTATAATAAATGTCGCTGCCGGTCTCATCTATTTTGAAAGACCTGCAAGCAGAAATAGATCCTGATTTGTTTTGCCTTTCACAAGGCTTGTTTCTTATCATTTAGCTAGTGAATATGCTGACTCTTGTAGTACACACTCAATTTTACTAAGCATGATTAGTGGGTGAGCAGTTATTGACGAACTGCAAAACATAAAATACATTAGCCATGGGAAAATATTAGACTTATTGGCATTTGTGCAATGATCCAATTGGTGAAGGATTGATGCTTTGCTAAGAAGACATTTTTTTTGGTAGCAGTTGTCAATATTGGATTTCACATAAAACACCAAGGCTGTTAGTGCAAGAATATTTACTGTAGAAGGATTCACAAATATTATGCGTGTTATAACATGCTTTATTGATTTTTTTAGATAAATTATTTTTGTTAGGTAGTACTAAAGGCTAATCGCTTGTTTCCTTAAAATGATTGTAATGTCTTGTTTTTTTTTTCCTATAAAAATAAGAAACATGTTATACTTACCTTCTGTGTTGCAGTGGATTTGAACAGAGCAGCCCGCTTCCTCCTCTTCTCAGGTTCCCTCTTCTGTGATCCTGGCCCCTCCCTCCTGGGGCATTAATGCTGAGTCACAGCTCCCTGTTTCCATTCAGAGATGGAGCCCTGGCCTGCCTCCTCTCTCCCCTGATTGAATAGCTGACTTTGACAGCAACGTGAGCCAATGGTGCCGCTACTTTGTCTCAGTCAATCAGGAAGGAGAATCTCGGACAGCTGAGACACTTGTGGACATCGCTGGACAGAGAGGGACCTCAGGTAAGTGTTGGGGGGGGGGGCTGAGGGGGGCTTCTGCACAGAGAAGGCTTTTTATCTTAATGCATAGAATGCATTGGGATAAAAAACCTTCTGACTATACAGGGAGTGCAGAATTATTAGGCAAGTTGTATTTTTGAGGATTAATTTTATTATTGAACAACAACCATGTTCTCAATGAACCCAAAAAACTCATTAATATCAAAGCTGAATATTTTTGGAAGTAGTTTTTAGTTTGTTTTTAGTTTTAGCTATTTTAGGGGGATATCTGTGTGTGCAGGTGACTATTACTGTGCATAATTATTAGGCAACTTAACAAAAAAAAAATATATACCCATTTCAATTATTTATTTTTACCAGTGAAACCAATATAACATCTCAACATTCACAAATATACATTTCTGACATTCAAAAACAAAACAAAAACAAATCAGTGACCAATATAGCCACCTTTCTTTGCAAGGACACTCAAAAGCCTGCCATCCATGGATTCTGTCAGGGTTTTGATCTGTTCACCATCAACATTGCGTGCAGCAGCAACCACAGCCTCCCAGACACTGTTCAGAGAGGTGTACTGTTTTCCCTCCTTGTAAATCTCACATTTGATGATGGACCACAGGTTCTCAATGGGGTTCAGATCAGGTGAACAAGGAGGCCATGTCATTAGTTTTTCTTCTTTTATACCCTTTCTTGCCAGCCACGCTGTGGAGTACTTGGACGCGTGTGATGGAGCATTGTCCTGCATGAAAATCATGTTTTTCTTGAAGGATGCAGACTTCTTCAAGTACCACTGCTTGAAGAAGGTGTCTTCCAGAAACTGGCAGTAGGACTGGGAGTTGAGCTTGACTCCATCCTCAACCCGAAAAGGCCCCACAAGCTCATCTTTGAGGATACCAGCCCAAACCAGTACTCCACCTCCACCTTGCTGGCATCTGAGTCGGACTGGAGCTCTCTGCCCTTTACCAATCCAGCCACGGGCCCATCCATCTGGCCCATCAAGACTCACTCTCATTTCATCAGTCCATAAAACCTTAGAAAAATCAGTCTTGAGATATTTCTTGGCCCACTCTTGACGTTTCAGCTTGTGTGTCTTGTTCAGTGGTGGTCGTCTTTCAGCCTTTCTTACCTTGGCCATGTCTCTGAGTATTGCACACCTTGTGCTTTTGGGCACTCCAGTGATGTTGCAGCTCTGAAATATGGCCAAACTGGTGGCAAGGGGCATCTTGGCAGCTGCACGCTTGACTTTTCTCAGTTCATGGGCAGTTATTTTGCGCCTTGGTTTTTCCATAAGCTTCTTGCGACCCTGTTGACTATTTTGAATGAAACGCTTGATTGTTCGATGATCACGCTTCAGAAGCTTTGCAATTTGTAAGAGTGCTGCATCCCTCTGCAAGATATCTCACTTTTTTTGACTTTTCTGAGCCTGTCAAGTCCTTCTTTTGACCCATTTTGCCAAAGGAAAGGAAGTTGACTAATAATTATGCACACCTGATATAGGGTGTTGATGTCATTAGACCACACACCTTCTCATTACAGAGATGCACATCACCTAATATGCTTAATTGGTAGTAGGCTTTCGAGCCTATACAGTTTAGAGTAAGACAACATGCATAAAGAGGATGATGTGGTCAAAATACTCATTTGCCTAATAATTCTGCACTCCCTGTACAGCCACTTTAATACATTCACAGCATTTGGGCAAAAAACACTCACGTACAGTTACAACCCCACCATCCCCAAACACTTGCTACTCTTGTCACTGCTGCCAAGTCCTCCATGATCCAGGCTTTTCCCCAAACTTCCTGGTTGTAGAATGACATAGTAAAGAAAGGGAAGTGCAGCTATCAGGGAGGAGGCAGCAGAGGCATGGCTAGGTGGGAGCTGTGTGTTTCAATAAAAACACACAGCCCTGGCCAGGTTTGTAGGATATTTCCTACCTTGAGAGGTTGTTAAATACCTCAGTTTTCTGTCCTATGTTTAGATGGATTAGGTTTGGAGTAGAGCTCATTTCTCTGTAAGGGAGATAAAGGTCTTTTAGCAATGCCAGGTCTTTTGGAATTTTTCTACCATCCCTTTTTGGTGGGTGGTGAGGTTTTTCATAATCCTGGTGTTATTAATTTTCTGGAACCAAATTTAGATTATGGGGGTTTGTGGTTGTTTCCATAACAGGGGGATATATTTAGGTTATGCACTAATGAGGTATATTAGTATGGATCATTTGTATATTTGAGTTTTATTGCAGAAGGAAACCAGGCAGGATCTCTTTGCACCTGGTAGTGAGTAGATGTTCGTAAAACATCTTAAACTGCCTTCCAGAATTTTTACAATTTATGAAAGACTAAAAAGTGTGTAGAATATATTTCCATAGGAAATGCCCTGACAGCATTGGTTTGAAAGGGATAGGTTCAACGAATGGTAAATTCCGGGTGTTTTTTACCAATGGGTAAAGATTCTGGGGCAGATCCGCAAAGCGAGTACGCCAGCGTATCTACTGATACGCCGGCGTACTTTCAAATTTCCTGCATCGTATCTTTGTTTTGAATCCTCAAAACAAGATACGACGGCATCTGGGTTAGATCCGACAGGCGTACGTCTTCGTACGCCTTCGGATCTAAGATGCAATTCTACGGCGTCCACTGGGTGGCGTTCCCGTCGTAATCCGCGTCGAGTATGCAAATTAGCTATTTCCGACGATCCACGAACGTCGCATTCTTTTACATCGTCTCTAGTCGGCTTTTTCCGGCGTATAGTTAAAGCTGCTGTTTCGTGGCGTATAGTTAAACCTGCTATGTTAAGTATGGCCGTCGTTCCCGCATTTAATTTGAATTTTTTTTTTCATTTGCGTAAGTCGTCCGTGAATCGGGATGGACGTAATTTACGTCCACGTTAAAACAATGACGTCCTTGCGACGTCATTTAGCGCAATGCACGGTGGGAAATTTAGGGACGGCGCATGCGCAGTTCTTTCATTTAAATGAAACACGCCCCCCTACTCGCCGATTTGAATTAGGCACCGTTACGCCGCGAGAGATACACTACGCCGCTGTAACTTACGGCGTGAATTCGTTGTGGAATCAAAGCTAAAAAAAGTAAGTTACAGCGGCGTAGCGTATCTCACATACGCTGCGCCCATGCAATTCTTTGTGAATCTGCCCCTCTGTATCTTGCATCTTGGTAATAAGTGCGAATAGAGGATTTAATTGCAAGAGTAAGAATTATTTTGACTTACATAGTTGGTAAGGTTGAATAAAGACAAGAGTCCATCCAGTTCAACCTGTGTAGGTGTGTGTGTGTGTATAAAAATAATTTCCCATATCCCTGAGTATACATTATTTATCACAACCCTTTAGACACGTCCCCTTAACCAGTTTTCTATCCAAAAACAAACCTTATGGTCCATGCCTACAGACCTCAGCTTGTTTGTGGGGGACTGTATCAAATGCTTTTGCAAAATCCAGATACACCGCATCCACCAGCCTACCTTTGTCCAGATGGCAGCTTACTTCCTCGTAGAATTGAATAGGTTGTTTTTTAAGAGCGACCTTTCATAAACCTGTGTTACTTACTGCTAATGATACTGTTTTCTTTAGCAAATTTTCGGATATGGTGCCTTATCATCCCTTTAAATAGTTTACAAACTACCAACAATAGACTGACAGACTGATAGGCCTATAGTTCCAAGGAATAGATCTCTGCCCTTTTTTTTTTAATATTGGTATCACGTGGGCTTTTCGCCAATCAGTTGGTACCAATCCTGTCAGTATGCTGTCCATAAAGATTAGGAATAGAGGTCTGGCTATAACCTGAGTTCTTTAAGAAATCTCGGGTGGAAGCCTTCTGGTCCCAGGGGATTTTTTATGTTAAGCTTCTCTAATTCTTTCTGGATGCCAGCCTCTGTTAGCCAAAAGGGTAGATCCTGTAAAGTGTTACCAACAATATTGTCATGGTCGGAATACCCCCTGCTTTTAATTTGTGAAGACCGAGGAGAAGAGAGCATTTAGCACAGCTTCCTTCTCCTTGTCATCTGTAACCATCTTCCCTTCCTACATGAATGTAGGTTTCAATTCTCTTTTCCATCCGTCCATGTAGTAGACTGCTCGTTCACCTGCTTTAGGATTGTGTAAGTGAGGGACCATTGGCCCTACATTTAAATGTGTTAAGTAAATGGGGACATTGATTTGCTGGGGGTAGGGATTTGAGAAAGTGATTTATTTTTGCGGTCTGCCATGTATGTAATATGGAGTGGCCTAGAATGCTAATCTGGTGTGGTTTGGCTGGCCATTGTTGTAATTTAATAAGACAGAGAGCTCTGTATTTACACAATTTCATTATTTCCTGGAAATGTTTGTCCTTTCTGGTTGGAAGAGGGATTTTCGTATTATTATGGTATATAAATCAAGAGTTGTGGAAAGATCCCTTTAGAAGGGAAACATTTTGGCAGGCTATCCGTGTAGGGCATATGATCTTGGAAAGGGGTTTTTTAATCGAGTTGTATTTTTAGGTACAGCAAAGCTATTCTGCCACATGTTACAATCTTGCTATTCAGAGGACCGGATATATTTTTTAAATTCAAGCTTATATCTTTAAAGAAAAGGTTGAACATCTGGATAAGAAATCTTTGCAGGGGATATAAAAGGCTTGGTAATAGATTGATTTGCATTATATTTCATTTGTTCAGTTAAGAGAATGGACTTTCAATTCATGTTGATGATTTGGTTCAATAAAAACTGGTATGAAAACACTTTTTAAGTTAATAAAGTTAAATTAACAAATTAACAGCTTTAAATAGGTAAATATTAGATTAGCATCATAAATTTCTGTTCTATCGACGACAAAAAAAAAGTGAAAAAAGTTATTTTTTGTTTGCATGTGTTTGGATGATAAAAGTCAGCAAAGCTTTATCAAATTCATTAAGCTGTGGGGCAAATTCTCCTGCAAAGTGCAACTTCATTTGCAAAGTGTATTTGCCTTTAGTAAATCAAATCCATTGTCTATTTGAACAGAAATGCAAGTATTCAAACACAATCAACTGTTATTTACAAATGATCCTACAAGTTGTCTGATATACAGCATGGTGCCCTATAAGAAAACATTGCACAGGTTGGCGAAATCCATCAATCCCCTTACTTTGAAAATCTGATAAAAGGATAAGAGTAAGTATAATAATGTTTTTTCTAGGAAGACTGATTGAAAAGCTTCCTTAGCTCTGCTGAAAATCAAAAGCTTAAAGGAAAACAAAACAGCCGCAGTTTCGCTGGAAGAATTACTGAGCTTGAGATGTGAAATTCAGCTGTACCAAGGCCAGGGTATATCACATAATACAATTACCGGTACTAGGTTTAAGTGTAAGATCTTGGATCCACTTCTTAATCCATCACGTATAGAAGTTATTGTATGTAATGTTTGTCAGTATGCTTTTTTTTTACTTTGTATGTTGTTCTTAATAAAAACTTTTGGGCTCATGCTCTTGGATGCTTTTTGGCATACAACCTAAATTGTGGGCATGTTTCAACAGCCAGGATAAACAGCCAACTAATATAATGAATAGCTGAATGTTCATGTGTTTATTCTGCCAGTTTATGTATGGAAAGCATCCATGTACATAGGTCCTTAGTATATTTTACATTTACTCTTCTGGCTTTTTATGTAGAAGCTTGTAGCTTTATGATTTCAGCTATGGCTATTGGCACAAATCTATGACTCCTTGCACACAGATGTTATAATTTCATTGATGTTTATATGCATGATCTTGCTGGCAGAGAATAAAGACCTTGTGTACAGACTCAGAAACGTGCAGATGTGTATACAAATGTTCATTTTCCTTCTCTTCTAACTGCCTGTATCAATTTACCATATACAGTATGCCCCTATCCCCTTTATATATACCATATTTTCTGGGGTATAAGATGACCAGACGTATAAGATGACCCCCTAATGCTACTGTATTTTCTATGTTTTTGCCTATATTATTATTATTATTATTATACAGGATTTATATAGCGCCAACAGTTTACGCAGCGCTTTACAACATCAGGGAAGACAGTACAGTTACAATACAATACTCACTGTATAGGACGACCCCCCTTCTGAGGCAGGACGATCCACTTTCTGAGGCTTCATATTGCCTAGATTCTTCTCAATCGAAGTTGGAGCCATACGGCACTGAGCCAATCACGGCGAGCGATGTATTCTATTTAATACAAAGCCTGCTCGGATTGGCAGAGGCTGTGACATCATCAGCCCGCGCCGCTCTGACTCACTGCAATGTAGCCTGCTCGGATTGGCAGAGGTTTTCTCCAATCTGAGCAGGCTTAGCAGGCTTTGTATTCATCACAGGCTGCATTGCCCGCCGGGATTGGCTGAGCAGTGCAAACTGTATGCATACAGTATTACTGAGCATCCCTGCGGCTCTCACATCCATCTAGTGGCTGCTTCACCGGCGTATAAGATGACCCCCAGTTTTTGGATTTGAAATTTAGATGTGAAAGGTTGTCTTATACGACGGAAAATACGGTAGGCAAAAATTACTGCACTCAAAATAAAGTGTTCTTTTTTTTTTATTGCTCTAAACACATTGCTTAATTACAGATCCTTATGCAGCTGTATGCATTGTATCACCTGTGTTCAGAGCCATAAAAAAGTTAATTGGCTACAAATGCTGAAATGTTTTTTTTGTTAGTGTGAATGAAGCCTAAATGTGGGAAGAGAATTGTAAGTCACTGCTATGACTCATTCACATAGTTGTGTCTGTAAACTTTAACTTGAGCTATTGAGCTCTATAAAAAATACTTTTTACCACTATGGAGGAAAGGAGACAAAGGAAAACCTGAAAAGGAGCCAACAGCTCCACCTGCTGTCTCAAATGTAAAATGCAAAATATAGATATGCAATATTTAATATTTATCTTTCAGCACATAAATATTTTAGGCATGAAAATCATTATTAAACACATTTGTAAAAAAGAACTGAAACTTCACCAAAAGCGGGAATTTAATGTGTGAGATATTCAGAGCATTTGTTTATCTTTTGACAATAAAATATGCTTGAATTATTTCGGCAATACTTAAATCATGAAATTTCCATTATCCTGCAGTATTTAATAACTGGAGGATAAAAAAATAAAAGATGGTTTCTGTGAACCTGCTGAGCAGCTCCAAAGAGTAAAACCTGCTTCGAGCAATGGATGGCAAATAATTTTGGTGCCTGAAGATAAAAGGTCATTCCCCAAATGCATTACTTACTGTGGCAACAATTTAATTCCATATTTACCTGTTGAAGCAGCTTTAAATAACAAAATCAACAGAGATTTCTATTCTAGCTATCTTGAAATAATTTTGGTTGTTTTTCATTTATATTGCACAGCAGAAGAGATGTTCTGTCATGTAGGAATCTATCTACTCTCCATTAAGTGTTAGACGCTTGTCAGTTCTTACTTATGAACCTCTACAGAATATACTGATTTTGTAATATTTTTTCTAAGTCATCAGGCCGGGTAGTCTTTTTATGTCTGATAAAACAATATGTGATAAAAAAAACTCCTTGTTGACTGCTATGGATTTGATATTGAGGATAGGTTTTGCAGTATCCAGCATATTTTGCCCTTTGGTTTTTATAATATAGGCGTTTAAAGTAATACACACGTAAATTTAAAAAAATGTGAAGAAAATGTTTTATAAAAATAAATACATGTGGGCAGTTTCGTGTGAACTGTACCAATGAGCGCTGCACAAAACTATTCAATAAATGACCAGCCTCCAAAAACCGGAGTAGCCTTTTTGGACAAATGTTGGTAAGGGGCCCTTGCATGTGTCATAGGGTCTCTGTTTGCAAGATTCCTGTATTGTTCCAGGCTTTTTTTTGTTTATTAAATGTCAGAAGCTACATCCACAGTCTAGTGATGCAGCTGCACGGAGCCTCGCGCCTCTCCCCCTCCTCTCTGCAGCACCTCCATTGAAACTGTGGGCACCCGGCTGTGACAGCTTGCGGCTTCACGGACAGGCGCGCACTGTGATTGTGCGAGTCGCACTGCGCTCTCTGAGTGGATAGGCAATCTTCTGGGACCTGTGACGTGTCCTAGAAGATTGCCGAAAGGGATGGGCCGCCTAGGGGAGGAGAGGAGTCACCTAGGAGTGCTTAAAGTGGAAGTTCCACTTTTGAGTGCAACTCCGCTTAAGTATCACATTTTTCACTTCATTAGTCTTTTTATACATTTTAAATATTAAGGGATATTATGTTTTAAGCACTGAGTGGAGTAATTATTATTGTCTCCAGGCATAATAACACTTTTTGGTGCTTAAAAGTTCCATTCAGTACTGTGCTTTTCTAAAGCCTTATATTGGGGATGTTGGTGTCTATGGAAGGGTTAATGGAGGGGATCTAATGGCCCTTTTTATTGTGACATTTTTTACAGTAACCTAGATATGTAAATCTACTAATAGAAATCATTTATTCCTAATGCATGTAGAAATTTAAGATTTACTAATGTATTGAATTTTTATGAGCCAAACAAAAAATGTTACCCCTACATGGGTCAGGTGGTTGGTATGACTTGCGTAAATATTTAGTTGTTAATATGTATTCAAAATTAAAATGTGGCCCTATAAATGTCTGAAACTATTCATCTTTTTTGCTCAGATGTCATAGACTCCTAAATAACGCAAGGGCCATCTGTTGTTTTGTGAGGCTCACAGTTCTGATCCTAATATGCACAGTTGACTGGATCACAGTGGTGCCAGGATACTTGAATCTATTTACTTGCTTTATGTCCTCTGTACGCAGCTTGACTTGGCAAATTTATTTTAAATGACATTTACATATTCTAGATGCACAACCCATCCCATTTATACCATTAGTGAAAACAAATTACAATTAGCTACAGATTGCCTGATGAGGTAAAAAGTTACTGAGAATAACCTGGGTTGTTTTTCGGAACAGTATTACATGGAATAGAAGATTAATTTATAGGCATAAAAGCACCCCCCCCACACACACACACACACTTCTGTGAAACCGCCACTATTAATAGCATTAGTATTTTAAAATACACACATATAATTATTATTACTTGCCTTAGTTATTTCAGTATTGCCATAGCCTAATGCTCCATTCCAAGTCCCCTTGGAGACCCATGCCACCACTTTACAGACATCATCAATGGCTGCCTTCTTCCTCCATATTTTCTGTGGTGGCCCATCTGACAACATCTTGTGCATGCGCTGTATAAGATCTGTCACAGTTTGTTATTGTTAATATATTTTCATGTCTTTAGCAGCATGAGTGTCATTATGCTACCTAACATAGTGTAACACAATCAGCAAAATCAATAGCTTAAATATAAATAAATTATGTGCATTGAGCGCCTCCAAAATTGAATTAGTGCCTAAACCTTTTCACCCGAAAAACATTTTTTAACATTAGATTCATGCTCATTTTGTCAAGGGGAAACGGCTAGTTTTTTTAAAAACGAAGCAGTACTTACCGTTTTAGAGAGCGATCTTCTCCACCGCTTCCGGGTATGGTCTTCAGGACTGGGCGTTCCTATTTGATTGACAGTCTTCCGAAAAGGCTTCTGACGGTCGCATACATCACGTCACGAGTAGCCGAAAGAAGCCGAATGTCGGTGTGGCTCTATACGGCGCCTGCGCACCGACGTTCGGCTACTTTTGGAAAATCGATAGATGCGACCGTCGCAAGCCTGTCGGAAGACTGTCAATCAAATAGGAACGCCCAGTCCCGCAGCCCATACCCGGAAGCGGCGGAGAAGATCGCTCTCTAAAACGGTAAGTACTGCTTTGTTTTTAAAAAAACTAGCCGATTCCCCTTGACAAAATGAGCATGAATCTAATGTTAAAAATTTACATTTCCGGGTGAACCTCCACTTTAACTACAAATACACAAGTAAAAATAAAGAATAGTCTCATATATATGAGAAACTATTCTTTATTTTTACTCGTGTATTTGTGTATACATACATACAGTTTTGCTCATAAGTTTACATACCCTGGCAGAATTTATTATTTATTGGCCATTTTTCAGAGAATATGAATGATAACACAAAAACATTTCTTCCACTAATGTTTAGTGTTTGGCTGAAGCCATTTATTATCAGTCAACCATGTTTACTCTTTTTAAATCATAATCACAGCAGACACTACCCAAATGACCCTGATCAAAAGTTTACATACCCTGGTGATTTTGGCCTGATAACATGCACACAAGTTCACACAAAGGGGTTTGAATGGCTATTAAAGGTAACCATTCTCATCTGTGATCTGTTTGCTTGTAATTAGTGTGTGTGTGTATAAAAGGTCAATGAGTTTCTGGACTTCTGACAGACCCTTGCATCTTTCATCTAGTGCTGCACTGACGTTTCTGGATTCTGATGGGGAGAGCAAAAAAAATTGTCAAAGAATCTGCACTAAAAGGTAGTTGAACTGTATAAAACAGGAAAGGGATATAAAACGATATCCAAGGAATTGAGAATGCCAATCAGCAGTGTTCAAACTCTAATCAAGAAGTGGAAAATGAGGGGTTCTGCCGAAATCAAACCAAGGTCAGGTAGACCAACTAAAGCTTTAGCCACAACTACCAGGAAAATTGTTTGGGATGCAAAGAAAAACCCACAAATAACTTCAGGTGAAATACAGGACTCTCTGAAAATATGTGGTGTGGCTGTTTCAAGATGCACAATAAGGAGGCACTTGAAGAAAGATGGGCTGCATGGTCGAGTCACCAGAAGAAAGCTATTACTACACAAATGCCACAAAGTATCCCGCTTACAATACGCCGAACACCACAGAGACAAGCCTTAAACCTTCTGGCACAAAGTCATTTGGAGTGATGAGACCAAAATTAAGCTTTTTGGCCACAACCATAAACACTTCATTTGGAGAGAAGCCAACAAGGCCTATGATAAAAGGTATGGAGGTGGATCGCTGATGTTTTGGGCATGTGTGAGTTACAAAGGCACAGGAAATTTGGTCAAAATTGTTGGCAAGATGAATGCAGTATGTTATCAAAAAATACTGGAGGAACATTTGCATTCATCAGCCAGGAAGCTGCGCATGGGACTTTCTTGGACATTTCAACATGACAATGATCCAAAACAACGACCTGTCATTGGCTACATCAGAATAAAGTGAAGGTTCTGGAATGGCCATCTCCGTCTCCTGACCTCAATATCATTGAGCCACTCTGGGGAGATCTCGAATGTGCAGTTCATGAAAGACAGCCCAAGAATTTACAGGAACTGGAGGCTTTTTGCCAAGAGGAATGGGCAGCTTTACCATCTGAGAAAATAAAGAGCCTCATCCACAAATACCACAAAAGACTTCAGGCTGTCATTGATGTTAAAAAGGGCAATACACGGTATTAAGAACTTTTGATCAGGGTCATTTGGGTATTTTTTTTTTGCCATTTTGATTTAAAAAGAGTAACACAGTTGATTGATAATAAATGGCTTCAGAAAAACACTAACCATGAGTGAAAGAAAAGTTTTTGTGATCATTCATTTCTCTGAAAAATGGTCAGGAAATCATAAATTCTGCCAGGGTATGTAAACTTATGAGCACAACTGTGTGTATATATATATATAGTCTCTTTAGAGATCACATTGCTGTGTCCAGAGCAAGTGACAATGCAAATTCTATGCAAATTCTTTACGACTCTGTCCTGTGACCCACCACCTCTATGTGAAATTTCTGCTCACCTCCTGGACCAGACCCCACTACAGAGTCTCATTCACCTTTATCACACTCCTTCTGTGGGCATCTCAATACTAGACATGTGCATGACAAAAAAAAATGTTTTGTTTTGATTCCATAATCTAGTTATTTAGGTGGTCGATTCGTTCAATTTGTATTTGGGAAAAGAATCATATTGTGAATTTGTTTTGTCTTTTTTCAAATCTTCTTCGAATTCAACCCTTTTATTTGAAACTTTCAGATCGATACATTTTGAATCGGTCGAAAACTAAAATGTTATATTTTTTTTTCTGGACTGGGTATTGTTTTTAGATTAACCTGCCTGGCGGTATCCCCGAGCGTGACTCGGGGTGGGTTTTTTATGTTGCGATCGGTATCCCCGAGTCACGCTCGGGGTAAGCTATGCAGAGCCTGCAGCGTGCGCTGGCTTACCTTGTCCTGGATCCAGCGATGTCACCGCGCTGTGTGAGCGAGCGGGACCTCGCTCGATTCACACAGCGTCCTCCTGTGCCGCCGATCTCCGTTCCCTGCGACATTACGACGCACGGGAGCGGAGAACGGCGCCAAATTCAAAAAAGTAAACAAACACATTACATACAGTATACTGTAATCTTATAGATTACAGTACTGTATGTAAAAAATACACACACCCCTTGTCCCTAGTGGTCTGCCCAGTGCCCTACATGTCATTTTATATAATAAAAACCTTTCTTTCTCCCTGCAAACTGTAGATTGTCCATAGCAACCAAAAGTGTCCCTTTATGTCAAAAATGGTTTTAGATCAGCTAAAAAACAGCGATAATAAATTATAATCACTTGCAGAATTGTGCGATAGCGATTTGTGGGGAAATTCGTCATAAAAAAAATAAAATAATGACAGCAGCAATTCTGCAACTGAGAAAATTTCAGTGATTTTGATTTGATTACATTATTGAATAATTTTTATTAGAATTATATTATTATTTGTTATAATTATTTATTATATTATAATTTATAATTTTGTTTTTTAAAAAATGTCATACCTGGGATGCCTATTAGATTCTTGTTTGGTCAGATTTAAGTGAGTTATTCCTAAAAATTACAGACCTACAATATAAAACGCCAAATTTCCTTGCAAATAATTGTACCGCTTTTGGTACGTAATTCCAGACAGAATCATACCGCCAGGGAGGTTAAAGTTTGAGCTTTACAATATTACACTAGTGGAGCCTTTATTTTTCATGTACCCATGAATATGCACATTTTCTACAAGGAACTGTGGAGAAGTGGATTGGCTTAGTAGCCACCCTGGTGGCATGTTTGTCAGTTTTTGAATCTCAAAGCGGTACATTGTTTTTCATAGAAATTTGGCATTTTATATTGTAGGCCTGTAATTCTTAGTAATAACACACTTAAATCTGTCCAAAGAAGAGTCTAGTAAACATCACGGGTATGATATAATTTAAAATTTTGTGTTTCAAATGTTAATATAATAAATAACTATAAATAATTATAAAAAAGAATAATATAATAATAAAAATAAAACATTTCCCCACGAATCACTATCGCTCGATTCTGCAAGTGTTCTAATTTACTATTGCTGTTTTCTAGCTGGTCTAAAACCAGTTTGGATGTAAAGAGACACTTTTTGGTTGCCATAGACAATCTCAAGTTTCCAGGGAGAAAGAACAGTATATATAATATAAAACTGCATGCAGGGCACTGGACAAAGCGAGGGAATGCCTGGTTGTCCTTATTGGAAGATGTTACCCCTATTCCTGTTCTGATGACAACCCAACATTTGTGATATTCTTTCACTTTCATTCAGTGATAACAATTAACAAGACAAATAGAGAGGGTGAATCTCTGTAACAGGGACACAGACAGCAATAAAAAACAAACAGGTGTTCTGATCCCTATCCACTCTATCCAAAACTAAAAAAAGTTTTTTGCTTTAAGTTAGACTTCCTTGAGTTCAGGCCTTTTGAGAAACCCAATAAACTTTCAATACAACCACAATCCCAACACAATGAATTTGGAAAACCAATTTATTTCAGCTATTCATTTAAATAAATAATAATAATAATACAGTAGCTGCTGACTTTTAATAAAAAGACACTTACAAGACCAGGGATCCAGTGATGTCATCACCTGGACTGGTTCTTTGGTGGTCTTTGTGTCCCCAGTGCTGATGATTGAGATGCGATTAAAGTGCTGTACTATGTGACGTTTTTTTGATCTTCATGCTATTTACCATATTTATCGGCGTATAACACGCACCCTGGGCCAGATTCTCAAAAGAGTTACGCCGGTGTATCTACTGATACTCCGGCGTAATTCGAAATTCGAGCCGGCGTATCATTGTATGGTATTCGCAAAACATGATATGCCGGAATTAGGCTAGGATCTGACTGGTGTAAGTCACTTACACCGTCGGATCCTAAATGCAATACAACGCTGACCGCTAGGTGGCGTTTACATTCAGGTCTCATTTGACTATGCAAATGAGCCTGATACGCCGATTCACGAACGAATTCGCGTCACGTACTCGTCATTTATGTCGTTTGCGTAAGCGTAAGGTTACCCCTGCTATATGAGGGGTAACCTTACGCCAGTCCGCCGTAGGCCATGTTAAGTATGGCGTCGGGTCCGTGTCGTCTTTTTCCGTCGGTTACGTTGTTTTCCTAAGTCGTTCTTGAATACGACTTTACATCAATGATGCTCACGTTGGCGTCATTGACGTTTTCCGTCGTGAGCTGGAGCATACGCACTGGGATATTTTTCAGCCCGGCGCATGCGCAGTTCAATCGGCGCAGGGGCGCACTTAATTTGAATACAAGCCGCCCCCTTTGAATTACGCGGCCATACGCCGGGCCAATTACACTACGCCGCCGCAAATTACAGAGCAAGTGCTTGGAGAATACGGCACTTGCTCCAGTAAGTTGCGGCGGCGTGGTGTAAATGGCTTATGCTACGCCGCCGCAGATTCTACGAGAATCTGGCCCCCTAACTTTAAGAGGGAAGTTTCAGGAAAAAAACGTTCCACAGCCCCCTGCGTATAACACTCAGGCACAGTTTACCCTTTATTTTCAGGGTAAAAAAGTGAGTGTTATACATCAATAAATACAGTAGTTTGTGTAGGTTTTTAAGTATAGCAGCTTTGTCTCTCATTTTTTAACTTCATTCTTTTTTTTTTTTTACACATCACCAGATCCAGCAAGATCCATGAAATTTTACACGATCTTGCTGTTTACACATAAGACCTCTATGGAAGGCAATGATGGTGTAGCTTTCCCAGGGGCGCAGCAGAAAGGCAATGGTTGCATCACCAATGAAAACCAAGAAGTATAAAAAAAAAATCATTGTAGGTGCATAATAAAAGTATTTGCATTTAGATTTGCATAAGACGTGTTTTTAGATCGGCATGGACCTGTGAATTATAGGTTTTGGGGGAAAGGTCCACCTTAAGGGCTCTTTTACACTTGCTGTGGAGTGTGGTACCCTCTGCCCTTTTCATAGGGAATTTGACAGGCATTAAGGAGGTGTTATATCAAGTCCCCACTGTCTGTTTAAAACCTATAATGCTGCACTACTGCAGCCCTCATTGAACTCAATGGACGAATTTGGTAAGTGGTGCTGTTCGTCAAACAGCACCACAAATTTAAAATTCTGTAGTCACAGCATTTAAACAGCCCCATCCAGCTGTTATTTAACATTTTGGTTAGGTAACAAGTGGGGTAGTAAAATATTGGTTCAGCCACATGTTTTTACTGTCCCCAACCGCCCTTCTGAAAGAAACCAAAATAAAAACTTGTCTAAGCACAAATTTATATAAACAAGATAAACTTACAGATATAGAACATCAGTCCATCAGTTTCAGCTTAAATGTTTGTAAACCCTTATGTTTTTTTACCTTAATGCATTCTCTGCATTGATGTAACAAACCTTCCATGTTTAGCTCCCCCTCCAGGCCCCCAAAATACTTACCTGAGCCTGACCTTGATTCACCCCTGTGCCTGAGAGCAACAGTGCTTCTCTTTCTCTTCTCATAGGACATGGAAGCAGCTTCTGCTGTCAATCAAATCCTTTTAGGAGGGAGCGAGGCAAGGCTGAGCTATGCTGTGTGTGTCAATAGATACACAAAGCCCAGCTCAGGATCGAGCCTGCAGGAGTGCCCCTATAGCAAATAGCTTGCTATGGGGGGAATTGGACAAGAGGAGGAGCCAGGAGTGTCGGCCGGGGACCCAAGATGAGGAGGTATGGGGCTGCTCAAAGCTATACCACTGTACAGAGCAAATATGTATAACATATTTGTTATTTTAAAAGCTATATAACTTTACAATCACTTAAAATAGGATGTAAACCCGATTCATGAAATTTGACCTAGGCACATATATCTGTAGTGTAGTGTTTACTTATCTCTCTCCAAAGCACTAAGTCCTGTGTCTTTCTGTTGTTTCGTTCCTCTGTTATCAGCATGATAACTTATGACAAGTTCTCTGAAATGGGAGATAAAACCAGCCTGAAATTTGTGTCGGTGTGGGTGATATAAATTGATTAACAAATATCCTGTCACAGCACAGATTTGCAAGTCTCTGCCTATGTAGAGGGGGGGGGTGTGCCTTTCCCTCAATCAGCTGTCACACAGTGTATGCTAAGACTTCACTCCTACTGCTGAATGAGGAAGAAAAAATTATAACACAAAGAATATAGCAAGCTGAAGACAGCAGATATACAGTACATGTAAAACTTATATAGGGAGATTTATTTCACCTCTGTGTATTATCTGAGGCTGTTCCCTTCACTGGGTATAGGAGAGGGTTTACATCCACTTTAAAATAAGTGCTATTTGTATAATTCATTATATTAACACATTTAGAGATTTATCATTTTCACTAAGACCGCAGCTTTTATTAAATTCAAGGTTCGCTTATTAGCTACCACCCCCACCCAAAAAAAACACTAGATTTATAAAAATAAAAATAAATGCTTTCTGTTGGTGGCAGGGACTTCACTGAGCCTTCTCCCAGGATCTTGAGAAAATGAAAAATGAAAAATCTCAAATCTTGTCATAATATTTATTGTACTGCTGGATCATCGATCATCAGCTTTCCCAGAGTCCTGGAACAAGGCTCAGTGACACCTAGGGGAGTGTGCTGGAGGCCTGGTGTATGTCAGTGTTTTTCACTTTTTATTATTGTGCTATTGTTGTTTTTTTTTGTTTTAACCTAGTTTTTTGATTTGCATTTTGTTTTTTTGTTGAACATATAGTTACATAGTTACATAGTTAGTCAGGTTGAAAAAAGACACAAGTCCATCCAGTTCAACCACAAAAAATAAAAAAACAAAATAAAAAACACAGTACAATCCTATACACCCAACTCCATACCCACAGTTGATCCAGAGGAAGGCAAAAAACCCCAGCAGAGCATGATCCAATTTGCTACAGCAGGGGAAAAAATTCCTTCCTGATCCCCCGTGAGGCAATCGGATTTACCCTGGATCAACTTTACCTACAAATCTCAGTACTCAGTTATATTCTGTACATTTAGGAAAGAATCCAGGCCTTTCTTAAAGCAATCTACTGAGCTGGCCAGAACCACCTCTGGAGGGAGTCTGTTCCACATTTTCACAGCTCTTACTGTGAAAAAACCTTTCCGTATTTGGAGGTGAAATCTCTTTTCCTCTAGACGTAAAGAGTGCCCCCTTGTCCTCAGTGTTGACCGTAAAGTGAATAACTCAACACCAAGTTCACTGTATGGACCTCTTATATATTTGTACATGTTGATCATATCCCCCCTTATTCTCCTCTTCTCAAGAGTGAATAAATTTAGTTCTTCTAATCTTTCCTCATAGCTGAGCTCCTCCATGCCTCTTATCAGTTTGGTTGCCCTTCTCTGCACTTTCTCCAGTTCTCCGATATCCTTTTTGAGAACTGGTGCCCAAAACTGAACTGCATATTCCAGATGAGGTCTTACTAATGATTTGTACAGGGGCAAAATTATATCTCTGTCTCTGTCCATATATTTTGGAGTTTCCATTCTTTTATTTTTGCTGAGCACAAAAGAAACAATGCATGTCCATTTTGACAAAATCAGTGGATACAATTCCCTGGCAATGCAAAATGTAATGCACTTTAAAACAATAATACTTCTGAATATTTAGTTGAATTACAACCAAGCATGGGTACGCTTTTACTCTTGTTTATTCATTTATGTAAAAGGAGTTTACAGGTTTGTAGTGAATCTGTCCAGGATAGAGTGTAGTATAGGTAGGGTAGAGGGAATTTAAAATTTGATGAGCGGGAGGGAGGGAAGAAAGACTTAGGGGGAAGGTGGCCAGTGGATTTGCCTTTTTATGCAAGGTCCACTTTAAATGCAATTGTATGAAAGTAGGAAAATTAACTTTTTGGGTTCTGTTTTTGGATTTTATTTCAACCAAAATTCACACAACATTCACCCAAGAATTACACATTTTCTATTTGGATTCAATTGGGGGAAATGCATGAATCCTTGGTGAAATTTTAAATGAATCATGGGTAAAAACATTTATAACTAGACCATTGTTATATAGAAAAAATGTTTCAAGCTTAACTCCACTTTTGTTGAGAAAAAAAACATTCCCCTCTGGGTGATCTATGTACATTGCAAGGATTATAACAAACTTTGTTGCAGATTCCTACTTTTTGTTATTCTGAAGAAATCAGTTTGTTCCTCTGTGCCTCTGTTCTTAGTGGGTCTAATGGAAGTGGCTTCATAATTATCCATCAGCTGTGCAGCTGGAGAACTCTAATGAGGAAAGCTGCCAGGCCTGCAACCCTTTAGACATATTCCTACTGGGAGTATCTCACCAAAAATGACGTTTATGTTGCCTGAAATTTGACTTGTATCCTAATGTAGACTTCTGGGGGAATTGATGAGCCAATCACACAAGCAGGAAATTATTATCCTGGGGAGTGGTCAGTACACATTCTGTGTACAGAACAACTCCAGGTAGCCATATTGCATTGCATTTTTAGAAAATTAGAGCGGCTGCAGATTAAAAAGGTAAGGTAATTTTTCTATAACATTCAATTACAATATGACTTGTGTCACAATTGTATGCGCTACATTTTTTATTTATTTTTTGCCCCACAAAAGCGGAGTTACACTTTCAACAATTGAATGGTTAATCAGATAGAATCAAAAGTTGACTTGTCCTGTAATACAAGATGTGTCCAGAAAGTAATGAGAATGATATTTTAAAATTGATTTTATATATATTTTTTTTTACAATTGAACATTATCTCTTTCAGAGTATGCACTTTGTGACTGTACACAACGCTCCCAGTGATTTCTTCATTTTGTACAGCGTCCATGGAAGTCTTCAAGTGGCATGGCGTTTATTGCCTTCATAGTGGCTCTTTGGACACTATCCACAGTTACAAAAATGGTGGTGTTCTTTCTCATGTTCAAATCCTGGGTCACGATTTCATGAATAATTGACTTGGTAATTCCTGTTTCCTCAGCCGTCAGTAAAAAACAGAACAGAATCTGCATACAATGAGGTGTGACCGACGGCTCACTATCAGAATGATTGCAAAGAAAATGGGAATTACCAAGTCAATTGATTGTTCATCAAATCGTGACTCGGGATTTGAACATGAGTAAGGACACCATTTTGGTAGTGTGAATAATGTCTAAAGAGCCACTACACAAGTTCTGAACGCCATCCCACTTGAAGAGTTCCAGGGATTCTATGAAGAACGGAAGAATCGCTTGGAGCGTTGTATACACTCACAGGGTACATACTTTGAAGGAGACAATGTTCAATTGTAAAGTTTTTCAATAAAATTATTTTAAAAATATCATTGTCATTACTTTCTGGACAAAGAAAATTCTAGTTACCATACATAACTCTGTGCCAACTCAATCCAAAATGTTTTGTTTCATTTAAGATAGAGTTGGGAAGGAATTGAACCCGTAAGGTTTTTATTGTGGTTTGCGCCCCTATTGGACAGATTGCCCTCACTGTGTAGTGATAGGAAATGAGGGAAACTTTCTAAATTGGAGACGCAGACATTCAGTAAAATGGGAAAGGATTAGAAAATCTGTTAGTCCACTTACTCAATTTACCTTTTCAGTTGAGTTATACATGTAGTGGGGCTGAGGTCAGTGAACTGGGATAAGTGTACACCCACACCGGTAAGCATTCGTGAACCTCCTGATTGATTCCTGTTTGGTTGAACATCATAGCCTTTACACATTAAAGCATTGTAGCATTAAAAAGCATGTCAAGGAAAGACAAAAAAAGATGAAAAAATATGCAGTACAGCTCTGGAACACAAGCACATTTATATCTGTAACTCCCTGCTGTGGGCTGATAAGACACAGCATGTTTGCTATTTGTGGGGTGGTATCAACCCTTTCAGTTTTGTTTATTCTGTAGTCCGGGATAAGAGCTACGAAGACTCTTTGTGGTAACACAGGACATCTCTGGATTGCTGACAGGTTCAACAGGCTTTTTTATTAATTTAAACTTAAAACTGAACTAAAGAAGTTCAGACACTTTGTAAAATGTGCTGGCATACTATGAGATAAGTTCAACAAGGTCCATGCCACCTCCTGGGTAAATCTCTTTCATTTACATCTGACAGTTTTATGAAGCTCTGGGAGGATAGCTATAACTACACTACAGGGCTCTCAGAAGAGAAACGCTGTGTTCTCACACACATCACCTCTGCCCGTCTCTTCCCTCTGAACCCCATTCACAGAAGCCATTGTTTTTTGTGAACAAGTTCACATAATATAAAGCACTCTGTGACTCTTCAGGAGGAGGGGAGAGGGGGGTAGAGGTGCTATGTATGAGAACACAGCGTCTCCCTTCTGAGAGCCCAGGAGTGTGGACTCAGTGTGCATGGGACTCTGCAGCTGAAAGAACTGAGACCAAAAAGTCCTGCATTGGAGGTTCAGAAATGTAGCAATAGCTATATTCCCATGGCTACGTAAAGCTGTCAGATGTAAATTAAACAGATAGGTCCATGAGGTGGCATACACCTCACTGGCTTAACACAGCTTTAACAAACAGATACAACAAAATGCTTCTAATGATATATTTAACAGGCCAAAAGGAACTTAAATTTTAGGGTTTACATGCATCTTATCAAGCTTCTGTACATGGCCGCCTAGAACCATACAACATACAGTTTGGCATATTTTCCTGCCTGGGAGCCCCAGGTGCTGCGAACAACTGCCCCATAGAAATGAATGGCTGTACATTACTGGATTGCTCCTGTACAAATATTGTATTGATAAAAAGTAAAAAAAAAAACAAAAAAAAACCTAATGGATCAATACTCTTAAAAATATCACACAATGCTATAGCATATTTGTATACATAAAATTAGAACAACTCTTTTCCAAAACTGTATGGAACACAATTGACAACTGGCAGAACACCGTTGACAACCTCTTAAATCTATAGGTCACAGCCAAAGGCGGAGCATCCTTACACTTATCTGGACACATTTCATAGATTATCTCTGCTTCATCAGGACGAAATGGTATTACATGATAATTCATTATGTAAAAGTCCATATGTGTATAGCAACAATTAAAAGGACATAGCCACTCCCTGGGTGGGCACAGGCAAAAGGACAACTATCCCCAATCTTGTATGGGCCCTGGGCAGCAGAGTGCATGGGCCCCTCTACTTTCTGACTGCTTCTCTTGAACTTGCTAGAATTCTGCCTACAGTCACCTTGCTGTGATGACGGCTGTTCTTGAATTTATTTCACATTTATGCCTTGACTTGTCTTCTCTAAACCTTGAACACAATCCTGCCACAATTTCCAACTACAAGCCTGTTGCTTTCTTAGATCATAACCATAATCTGGGTGATTGAATCTCCACTGTTCTGTGATAAACCCTTTGCTGCCTGTGGGCTGTGTTTTCACCTAAACCTGCCACTCTTAGCGGAAAAGACACCTTATCCAGACATTATGGTCACATGTAGTCAGGCCCGCCATCAGGGGGTACAGGCATTACACCTGTAGGGGGCCTGATGGTCCCCAGGGGCCTGGATGCCCCCCATTTGTTTTGAATTTTTTCATCTGACCCCCCACCTTTAGCAACTCATGCCCCCCCCCCCCGTTTTCTTTAATTATTTTTTTTTCATCTGACTTTGGCAACACACGGCAGGAGAGAGAAGAGAAGACTTGACTTTGTTTTGTTCGTCAGCACCAACTCCCCCCGTCCCACTTATGATATCGTGGTAGGAGAGAGAAGAGCTGACACTTTCGTTACATCAACCCCCCCCCCCGCGCTTATCATCTCGTGGCAGGAGAGAGGAGGGCACCCCCAGTTTTCTGCTCCAGGGGAGCCCTGCCTAAAGCTGTGTAAGGGGCACCAAAATTTGTGATGGCTGCCCTGCATGTAGTAAAGGCACGTGAATCTTGGGGCACCCAAATACTGGACCATACACATAAAGTATGCTTGAAAAGAGGCGCTATAGGTGTTCTGAACAGCTGGAACTACGCCTAGTATTGAGGAACAAGTGCCAGCTATCCATATGAGGCTAATTTTAATGGAAAATGTATTTATTCAGGTTGCTTCCTAGGCAACAGATATTTTAAGCTCCTAGGATTTGTAGAGAAATCTGTATTTATTTTTGCATGCACTTGTA
Organism: Rana temporaria; assembly: GCF_905171775.1. Lineage (NCBI taxonomy): Eukaryota > Metazoa > Chordata > Amphibia > Anura > Ranidae > Rana > Rana temporaria. The sequence goes on from NC_053491.1 coordinate 60,829,184, forward strand.
ATTAAATTTTGGTGACTAAATGCTCCTGTATATATGTGATGCCAGCGTTTAAAATGAAGACAAATGGGTGGCTTGGTTTTTACGAGATCACTCACTCATCTTCTTAATGTCCTGCCAGACTGTGGCTTCAAACAGAAGCATATTGATCAGGCAAATAAAGAAGACTCGTGAGATCAGCATTTAGAACACTGATGTTTCCTTAAAACAGGCAAGCAATGATTTCCAGTCACTGGGATACAGTCTGGTAATGACCACATGATCCTATAATGCTAGCATGACCACCTGCGTTCCACTCTCATAACTAATGACTAATGATTTTACGAAGCAGTGTACATGCATTATAGGATTTGCATTTCTAGTCGATGATGAATAATAGACACAGGGTCCTAAATTATTAAATTACAAATTCATACCACACGTCCTATTGCACAACAGTACAGCCATGCCTTAAACAAACATTACCTATGCTCCCAATATCTTGTTCATACTCAGAATTGACTGTAATAATATGGGAATGCTTGGCTAGGAGGGAATGTTGGCCTATACTATTGAATCCTTAGTATATCATCATTGATCCTGAATAAAATTTTATATACACATTTAAATACATTTTCTTTTTTAACCACTTCAGGTCCAGAAGGTTTACACCCTTCATGACCAGGCAATTTGTTTGCAATACGGCACTGCGTTACTGTATTTAAAATTCTGCGGTCGTGCAATGCTGTACCTAAACAAAATGTATTTCCTTTTTTCCCCACACAGCTTTCTTTTGGTGCGAATTGATCACCTACTGTATGCAGCTAGAAACAAAAAAAGACAGACAATTTTGAAAATTGTTTCCGTGTGACATCCTGGCTGCTAGGTTAGTGAGAGAGGCCTATCCAGGTGCACAATACCCACTCTGGCTAGAGCAGTGATTCTCAACCTTTCTAGTGCCGTGACCCCTTGATAAAATTTCCCAAGTTGTGGGGACCCCTAACAGTAGAATTTCCGTAGCGTGTCAGCGCCCAAGGCAAGACAAGTCATTTGCGCTCCTGACCAATGGACATTCAGGGCTCTTCTCTTCTCTTCCACTCGTACAAAATTAAAACCCCTTGTGGTACCTTTTAGGATGTGCCACTCTCTCTATGTTCTCCTTTCTTTCCCTTTTATCTCTATCTTAAGTTCTTGTTTTTTTTCCCAATATCCCTCTCTCTAGCCATCTTTCCTGTTCTTTCTCTCCCTCTTTTCCTCTCCCTTCCATGTATTCTCCAGCTCTGTGGTGTCTTGCAGCAGTAACATCTATGCCGAAATCAGGAGATAGGGTCTCCTCCAGCCATTTACACTTCACATTTCTCACCAGTCAGCTGACCTCTAGTCTCTGCCTGCCCCACAGCCATGCCACAGGCTCCAGGGACTGCCCTGCTGGGCGGCTGTGAAAAGGCTGTCAGTGCTGCGGGCTTCAGGTACAGCCCAGGATCCGGTGACCCCTGGCAAATCGTCATTTGACCCCCAGGTTGAGAACCACTGGGCTAGAGTGACCACAAAAGCTATGTTGCTGGAAGCAGGAGTGTTTCCGAACAAAGTTATACGCCTGAACCTATTATCTATTACCCTTCCACCTCCTCAACTACTACTTTTATTCTTTTACCAAGTTTGGCAAATAAAGCAAAGAAAAATAACTTTTTCTCAACTCTCACCGGATACCGTGGTAACATGCCGGCCCAAAACAAACCAGCAGCTCCTTCGGGGGTAATGCTACACGTGTGACATGCCCAGTGCCATTCCAGGATACCCGGATTATGACGGAGATCACAAAAATATCCAGACAACAAGTCAAGGATCTATAATTGAGATCCTAATACTCTTTTAATGTTATATTGTCTATTTTTACATTTGTGTACATTAAATAAATTATTTTCTACTACATTTGTATTCCTTTTCTGGTACCTATAAAGTCTGTTCCAATAGTCCTACATTTCTGTAAGCATTGGTGTCGATAGTCATAATAATGACCTCCAGTGTCAGTGGCTGCAATAATAACCAGCAGTGTGTATATATATATATATATATATATATATATATATATATATCAAAAAAGAGAGAGGCATTCTTACATTTTGTTTTAAATATGGAAAAAAATTAAACCAGAAGAGTAGTATTGACTTTCTTCATAATGATGTTCCCAAAGAACAGATTTTCTCTGACAGATACACATAAAGATATTTATGTTCCTCGGAGTGTATTTGTACCATCTCTGCATGTATTTTTTTTTTCTCCAGTGGCCTCATTAACACCTGCAAGCAAAGCTGTGTGTATTTTTTTGGTGGTTCCTTCTAAATGAAGGGTCATAGTCTGCCTACTTAATATCACGTGCACTTATCCGCTCCTGGGAATCGCTATGTTTCCAGCAGACATCTAGGGAAAGCTGTGCCAGAAGCATGTAGAATTGAACTTCTGCTTGTTGGGCATTACAAGTGATTTGTTTGCTATCTAGAGGCCTGCGTTCTAGTACCAAGCTGCGAACCAGGCAGATGGCTTCCTTAAAGAATTAAATCTGTTGAAACAAGTCTTATAATCCTTCTATGAGACTACTTGAATCATATATTCCGCACAGGCCTAGGTGATACATAGGAAGGTATGGCGAAAGCATTACTTCCTGCTCTGAAACCCAAAAGTACGTTGCTACCTTGAGAATTCTCTGCTACTATAATTGGTTTTCAGTATTTTTTCCTTAGATTAAGCCTGTTATTATTCAGTAAATATGTATTCAATGTTCTCTTCTTATTCTATTTTTTGCTGCAGTAATGCATTTTCAATGTACCAGGTCAAGAACAATTTATTTTAAAATGATAACTACAAACGCCATTAAGGGCTTCATTACAAGAATGCAGTGCATCAAAGCCAGTCTATGTAATGTACAGAATGGTTGGAGTTTACTGAATTACATATCTGAATTTTTTATTCATTTCCCCTCTGATGGTCTGATAATGGCTAATATTAGTACAGTCATTTACATACATTAAAAAATAAATACAAATCTTGTTAAGATTGAGTTTCTGAGATTTCCTCCAAAATACTGGTAAACCTAATTAGCCTTGTTAACCTTTATTTCTGTTTCATGGAAGACAATTAGTGTATGGAGACTGGTTTTCTGCAGTTACATATAATTGATGGGACAAATCTGGCTGTTACTAAGCAATATCATAGGATCATTGTAGACAATAATATCCGGAAAACATGGACAAGAAATATTCCTGTATACTGTATGATGGCAATTGACCTGATTATGTAGAATTACAAGATGCTATGCGCCATTTGGTTCTCCTACCTCTAATTGCTATATATTATAAAATATATATCGGTAGAAGTAGGTGAATGAGTTTTGAGCACATAGCAATCAGTACTGTGAGAAGTTTTGTGATTATTTTTATATGTACAATAAAGAAGAGTTAGTGATATTTTTTTGTAGAACATTAATTTGCTGCCATCGTTCATAGACTTGTGCACTGCAGGAAAAAAAATGTGGTTTAATTTTCGTTTTATTCATTTTTTTTATTTTTTTCGAGTCATTCGTTATGATTCATAAATTCTAAAATTCGGAAATTTGAAAATTCGAAAATCTGAAAATAAGAAAGAAAATCCAAAAGAATAACTAACTAATATTAACCAACTATTAAATTATAGGTATTGGAATTTCCTTTCAAATTTGGCTGTTAGTGAACATAACGAATACAAATCTATCTGAAGTTACGAATTATCTGAAATAACGAATGCCGCATTTAAAAAAGATGGAACAAAACGAATGGATAATAAATAATAATAATAACAATAAAAAGTTTTTATTATTATTATTTATTATTATTATACTCTTTTAATGTTATATTTATATTTTTACATTTGTGTACATTAAATAAATAATTTTCTACTACATTTGTATTCCTTTTCTGGTACCTATAAAGGCCGCTCCAATAGACCTAAATTTCTGTAAGCATTGGTGTCGATAGTCATAATAATGACCTTGAACTGATTTTGAGTGGCTGTCCTTCCTCACTTGTCCTTCCTCATTTGTCCCTCATTTTGGTCTGATCTATATAGTTGTATATAAAATGCACTTTTTATCTTTCAAAAGGTATTTCCCAGTGCTAAACCTTTCATACAATTTCTAAAAGAAATAGTAGTGGTAAAATAAAACAGTTGTGGGTTTAAATAATCACTTTCTTTTTTCCTGTAAGGGGCTGTGGCAGGGGGTGTCCTATGTCTATATATTTTTGCTAATCGGTGTCCCTTGTTCCCATCTCATAAAGTTGGGCGGTATGCCTTAATGCATTCTATGCATTTTTTTTGCATTCTATGCATTAAGGTAAAAATCCTTCTGCGTTACTGCATCCCTCTACCACCTGAGCCCAAATTCGATCTAGCACTGTGCTCAAGAACAGTGGCTCTCTGCTCTCCCTCACCTCACTCCTCCCCTCTTCTTTAGCCATTAGGTCTGTTAGAAATTCTGTATATATAGCCCTATGGAACAGATAGTGCACAGCCTACATGGGCTGTGCTGCTTAACTGCAGACAGGAAACAGGAACTTTATTATTATAAACAAAAGACAGGGGTTCATTTACTAAAGGCACATAGACTGTGCAAGAGCAGTTGCTGCAGAGCATAGTAAATGAGCAGAAACTCATCATCCAATCACGTTCAAGCAATAATGCTGTTGCTATTATTTTCCCTGCACACGATTGGGTATTCTTTGCAAAGTGATGTTTTACCTCATTTACTGAGCTCTGGAGCAGCTACACATGCACAGATGGACTTCTAATTAAATAAACAAAACTAAATCTGAATAAAGTTTGCATTTTATTAACCACCTTTATTTCTATCTTAGATATACAAAAAGCACCCAACTGGGGTTTACGGTAAAAAGGCCTCACTATCATCATCAATATATCGTTTCTGTAATTTATGTTTCAACTTTTTTATTTTTTTTAGACAGACAAATTCATTTAACAGCAGGGTGATCTTTTTTATAACTGTATAGCAGCTGTCATTGAAATTGTGTTCCTGAGGAACAAAAGGCTAGCCCAGCATATGTATAGATCAGGAAGTACTGACTTTTATTAAAATAGGCATGGCGGGGAAGAGATAACTGTTGTGTTTATTTGTATTACCGTATTTATCGGCGTATACCGCTCACTTTTTTCCCCTTAAAATAAGGGAAAAATCGTGGGTGCGCGATATACGCCGATACCCGCTGTGTTTGAACCTTGCAGCCGACATATACCGAGCGCTCTGTGCTGCCTCCTATGCGAGAGAAGCCGAGCACGGCCGAGTGTGCCCGAGTGTACTGCGCTTGATATATGTCGGCGGCGGTGTTCAAACACAGCGCGGGAAGCAGGTTTTGGCTCAGAAACAGCACGGGAGAAGCAGGGAGGACACCACCGAGGCCACAGACGGACCACAAGGCCGCCGATGGACGCCGGGCAAGACACCGACGAGGGGCATTCAAACTGTAAGTATTTAATTTTTTCCTCAAATTTCCCTTCTAGGTTGGGGGTGGGCGCTATACGGTGGTGCGCGCTTTACCCCGATAAATACGGTATTTTGTTTTTTGAATAATAATAAAATTTACAGTATAAGTACAGTTTTATGCGCTTATCGTTCACTCAGTACTCTGATCATACTTGGCTTACTGTCCTCAGATCTTCATGGTACAGGTTGACCACCAACGCTCTGGTTTACATTTTCAGATATTCCCCAATCTCTACTGGCACCTGTGCCATGGCCTACAGCGTTCAATTTCTTTAGTGGGAAGCTCATCTGTCAGCCTGTGGATTTGGATGAATATATGCTGGGGTTGACAGAATCTATCTTTGGCATGTCAAACCACACGGGAAGCCTGGAGAAAACTTTTCATGTGTTGTTTCAGCTATATAATTCAATGTGCAGTTTCTGTTTCTGTGACAATATCTGACCAAATGGGACATGCAATAAATATCAATATATTAGTATATAGGTATAACTTAATAATTAATATATAATTTAAATATATAAGTATATACATTTAATAAACAAGTCTTCATTCCTGTTCTCAAGAAATAATAAATTTTTCTTGTCTGTGCTTTTGTAGTCTAAAGCACAATGGATAAACTGAGCTATTTGTGGATGTCTTTTCTACATTATGGTTGCACAGTGGCTTTGTGGTCAACACTTCTGTCTTGCGGCACTGAGGTCCCCAGCTCGTATTCTGGTCAGGAGCTTGCATGTTCTCCCTGTGTTTGTGTGGGTTTTCTGGTTTCCTCCAACACTTCAATGACATACTGGTAGATTAATTGTCTCCTGTTCAAATTTGTCCTAGTGTATGTGATGTGGGGGTCTTTAATTATTAGCTCCTTGAGGGCCAAGATTGATATCAATGTAAGATGTTCTGTTTCAAGTGCTGCTTTGACCCAGTCTGGACAGTATGGTCACCTGCTGACTTGTCACCATCTACAGGCAGCTTAACTCTTCAGTAAGACACAGAAGTTATATTCAACACAATTTTACTTCAAACAATTACAGTATGTTTTTTTTTTAGTACTTTGAAGTGTAATAATACAATGGGGTCGATTTACTAAAACTATAGGGTGCTAAATCTGGTGCAGCTATGCATGGTAGCCAATCGGCTTCTAACTTCAGCTTGTTCAATTAAGCCTTGACACATGCACAGTTGCACCAGATTTTTCACTCTCCAGTTTTAGTAAATCAACCACAGTGACTTTCCTGAGCCCTGTCTCTGTGAAAAACTAACACTGACTAAAGAAACAAGGACAACGTGGAGAAAGTCTAGCTAGATAGAAGAGGATGACAGAGGAAGATACCAACATCTTTTTAAAACATAAAAATAAATGCCCATGGGACTTCAGAAAATTATATAAAAAACATTTTATAACGTTTGATATATAGTATAAAAATACAAATAGTGGAAGACATTATTCAAAGACATTGTATTCATGTACACTGCAATATATTACACTAGCCATGGCTACAAAGATATGTGAATAAAAAACAGACACTACAAGATTTCTTTTCAACACGTTTCATAAAACAAAGTTCACTTCATCAGGAAGGAGCAATTTTTGGGCTGGTAGCCAACATGCAGCAAATATAATGTAAGAAACCTCACTTGTATGATCTTAGCAAGTCATCAATCAAAGGATCAAATTGAAGTAATCCCTCATAGGAAGGCAGGTGCAATGGTTGGGCACTGACTGGGACAGTCTTGCCCAGGAACTGAGGGTGGGCAGACCACCAAACAGAGGACCCAATAAGTGGACAGAGGGGCCAATGTGTAAGTAACACAAGAGGGTAAGAAACTAGTCCAGGTCCCTAAGGGTAATGATGGGCAGCCATCCGTGACCATAATTATCAGATGAGTTAGATACCAAAATTGTGGTAGCTGTGGTAAATATTTTTTTTTTGTGGGTGGCAAAACAATGCCCCCCGGTCGGTCACCAGCCCCACACTTACCCCATCTAGGTCGTGGTCAAAGCTTCCCCTGCGTCTTCCGCCGTGTGTCTCCTCACTCCTCCTCCTAGACCAATCGTATTGCTTCTCCTATCAGGCAATCAGTTGACATGTCTCAAGACCTGCTTCCTGATTGGCCAGGTGGAGTGTTAGGAAGACAATAGCGAATAATAATTTGCTATTGTCAAACAACTGGGTGGGCTCAGGGCGCAGTGCTCTGCCTCAGGCTCTAACCAGGTGCTTCTAAAAAAAAAAAGAAACTCCATTGCAATTCGTGCATCTGGCACCCTGCACATAGATTAGGGGCTGGGTGAATGTATTAGGGGGGCACCCTGTATGGATGGGCCGCCATCTGCTAGCTGTAGTAGCTCAAAGCTGCCAAAACAATGCCAAACATTATAGTGCATGTAGTATAATACAAGACATAAAAAAATACATTAAAAGGGGACAGAACATACAGTACATAAAGCTCTGCGTAAATTGTTGCCACTATAAATACCTGAAAAAGGCAAAATAAACTGCATGTTTAGAAGCTGGATCATTTCCTAATTTTAGAAGAACATCAGCTCATCAAACCTAACTCTTTTTGATGCTTAGTAATAGCTTTCAACCTAAAGCGTAACATCACATGCTTTCTTTTCTATAGATCATCAGTCTAAATTTACACAAAATGTTTCTCTTCAACATAACTAGAACGGAAAGAAGTTCATAAAGTCACAACTTGACAGATGGTTCATGTCCGCACTCCACACAGGAAAGAAAAAAAAAACAAGTTATATTGCTGATGGGGGTAAATAAAGCAATGTGATACAGATTTATTTCCCAACATTTAAAATAGCACTAGGTACACCATGTGCCTGTTGTCTGACATCTGGATTTTATTTACATCACTAAATACAACCGATACCCCTTTCTGCAGTCATCCTTCCACTCGCTGGAAAGACTCAGATCCTGTAAACATTGCAGCTACAGTCATGTCCTATAAATGCATATGTTAGACTGACGCTGCTTCACATTTAATTCATTTATGTAATTGGTTTAAAATGATTAGTAAGGGAAATGCAAAACAGAACTGCAAGTCCACACTAATTTCCAGAAAGTCTCCACAATATATATGACTTTATTAGTAGGGGGCTTATGTAAAGCCAATTCAATTATGCTGCAAGAAATCATTATATATCATATATTGAATATGTTTTTGCATGCTGATGATCCCAGATTATAATGGATAACAATTCTAATTCACAGAATCAGCAGAGTTACTTTATTCATAGGTTGTAAGGCGTGAAAAAAATCAGTCATTGCACAAGCAACATCATATTTTTGTATGGCTCAGTTTGTAAATATTCATGTTTTACTCCCCCCAATTTCTATAGTACTAATGTATTATTCCACAATGCAACACACACTATTTTATCAGTCCCTATCACAGTCCTTAGACATCAGCAACTACCCAATACCCATAGCCAGTATCAGATAGGTGGCAATAAGGTCTGTTTCACACAAGCTTCAGCAGTTCAGTTTTGGGCACCAGTTCTCAAAAAGGATATTGCGGAACTGGAGAAAGTTCAGAGAAGTGCAACCAAACTGATAAAAGGCATGGAGGAGCTCAGCTATGAGGAAAGATTAGAAGAACTAAATATATTCCCTCTTGAGAAAAGGAGATTAAGGGGAATGTGATCAACATGTACAAATACAGTACATAAGTGATCCATATGGTGAACTTGGTGTTGAGTTATTCACTTTAAGGTCATCACAGAGGACAAGGGGGCACTCTACGTCTATAGGAAAAAAGATTTAATCTCCAAAAAGGAAAGTAAGAGCTGTGAAAATGCAGAATAGACTCCATCCAGAGGTGGTTCTGGAAAACTCAGTAGATTGCTTTAAAAAAGGCCTGGATTCTTTCCTGAATGTACATAACATAACTGGGTACTGACATTCATAGGTAAAGTTGATGCAGGGAAAATCCGATTGCCGATCAGGAAGGAATTTTTTCCCTAGCTATAGCAAATTGGATCATGCTTTGCTGGGGTTTTTTGTCTCCTCTGAATCAACTGTGGGCATAGGATTGTATATATGGGATTGTATTATTTTTTTTTGGTTGAACTGGATGGACTTGTGTCTTTTTTCAACCTGACTAACTATATATAAGAGCAAGCTTTAAAAAAACATTTGCAGAGCTTTTAGCAAGCTTTGTTGAAGCTTTTAAAATACCAATCAGCTCCAGTTTGTAAATGTTGAATACAGAACCTAATGGGAGGGTTTATTGCCACTTTAAACAAGCTGCTAGCAGGCTTCTTGAAGCTTGTTGAAAACCTGCTAAAGACTGTCAGCAGTTTGGTTAAAGTGGGAGTAAACTCCCATGGACAATTTTTACTTGTGAAGGCTTTTTGTGACATCTCCGGCGCATGTGTTCTGAAGAAACTCAGTACCGTGTGTTACCTTTAGAGCCCTGTGCCGTGAACAGTGGCTCCCTTGCACATGCACGGGAGTGACATTATCGTAGCTCAATAAAAGGACTGGAGCCCACCAACCCGGAAGGAAGACCAGGTGAAGATGGAAGCCCTGTCAGTGGTGACAGCACACTGCCGGAGGGCTTAGTTTTAAGGTAAGTTTCACATAATGTGCTAGTAATAACCTTGGCGATTTATTACCACTTTAATGTTGCAATGAACACTCCCATCAGGTTCTCTGTTCAACATTTAAAACTGGAGCTAAATAGAACTTTAAACGCTTCAACAAAACTTGCTGAAAGCTCTGCTAACGCTTTGTCAAAGCTTTGTCATGTATAAATGATCGCATCCAATCATCAGGCCCGTAACTTCTTCCTTTTCTTTTCTATTTTTCTTCGTATTAGTATATTTATGTTACTTAAAAAAAAAAAAAAAAAAAATATATATATATATATATATATATATATTAATAGCTGGGTCTTCACTCCCCTCCTAGTTCAGAGAGCTTATGGAAAGTTAGGACAATGGTTACTGCAAGAGCAGGTATATTAAGTAGTGCCACCATGTTTGATATTATTACAAAGACGAACCACTGTTGTATCCTCACTCCAATAATATATGGAGTCCCACAAATGATGTTGTATTATTAAAATTGTTCTCTTTTTAAAATTACTTTGTGCATTTGACACTATCAATAATCACACATTGTGACATTGTGAGATCTCTTGTAACCTTACGCTATGAGCCATCGAGCATGTTGTGCTTGGTGCACAAAACAGAGCTGTATCTTTGTCTTTTGTTTAATCCTGCAATAAATATTTAATTAAAAAATAAAATAAGAGGGTGACCTAAAGTTTGCTTGTGAATAAATATTTTCTTATTGCATCCGATCCTTGAGAGATAAACCATTCTGCTGGAAAGGAAAATATATAATTCCATAATGTTTATTTTTTAAAGCATGTCTTAATTGAGTGGGATTGTTAAGGCAATCAAAACATGATATTATTTATAAAATCATTTATTGAAAAAATTGTATCTTTTAAAACATTTTGTTTGTAGAAAAAGGTATTATACAATCTTAACATGAACTTGATTCAACATGTCATATAGCACATATTAAAAATGGTATACATAGTGGTATCCCCCTCTCTTAGGAGCTGACATTCCACCCTGTAGATAGTGGATTGATGAGTCCAGTGGGGGTATCCAACGCGTTTCAAAGTATAGTTACAATTCACTTCTTCATCAGTGATCTTACCACAGTAATGTAAAATAATAGAACTTACAGCATTGATATAAATATATCGTGCTAAAAAACATGTCCATTTAAACATATTCAAAAGCTGACCTACAACATGATTTATTTCTGACTTGAGTATTCCCACAGCTTGAAAAGAAGCCATCACACATTCATTATTGACTGCTTGTGTCATACAAAGACCATGGACCAAAAATTAGGGGGCTGTAGCTTCAAATAAAAAAAATATATGTAGATATCAGTTTCAATTAGTCTCTATGAAGGGCATTCCATGACCATTTTCCATGTCATGGAAAAAAACGTTTTTCTCGACGTGATTCTTGTCAAGCCTGCCTTGCATACACGCGATCGTGAAAAAAAAAATGCTCGAGCAGAGCGCGGTGACTTACAACACGTACGACGGCACTATAAAGGGGAAGTTCCATTCTTATGGCGCCACCCTTTGGGCTGATTATGCAAATTTGCCTTCTCATAACTTGCTTCTGAGCATGTACGTTTCTTTCCCCGTCGTTAAAGCGTACACACCACCGTTTTTCACGATGAGAAAAACGACGACTTGAAAAACGACTAGAAAAAATAGAACGTTTCCTAAATTTTTAATGCCAATTTTCTTGTCAAGAAAAATGCTCTGGAGCCTACACCCGACCATTTTTAACGACCAATTTAAAAAAAAATTATTTTTCTCGTCATGAAAAACGGTCGTGTGTACACGGCATTAGAGTATAGGCTGTTTGTCACATCTTGGAGTATAGTAAGGTAGAGCAGTGGCTTAGTGGTCAGTACTCCCACCTTGTTTCATTACGTTTCTTAGTTGGTACCCTGACCAGGACACTACAGGTATGGGGTACTCTGGTTTCCTCCCAAACTTCAAAGATTTTTTTGATAGGTTTATTGGCTCCTGTCTAAATTGGCCCTAGTTGGAATATGTATGTATGTATGTATGTATTTAAGTTAGGGACCTCAGTGTGTAAGCTTCCTGAGGGCAGGGATTGATGTGAATGTACAGTAATATGTAAAGCCCTGCAAATGCTATTGTTGGGTTGCAAAAATACCTGTAATCATAATTGTTTGTCAGCATGAAACATCTGCATGTGTATGGACAGCCTTAGGTCCACATTTTGTTAAGCCAGTTTATCCTGGTGTTTGTTAAATGTAAAAATGACATGTTGATTTAATCAACATAGTTAGTCCAGATTATTGGAATAACTTATATTTCTATTTTGACTCATGTGGTTTCTTGTTAATTTAATATTCTTTGTTGTGCTCCCCCAAAAACAGCATGGTATGAGGTACAGGGAAAGGGAATAATTAGTGAATGGCACAATAATGATACATGTATTTTTTTAATTAACAACCACAGTTTATTTAAGGAGAAAGAGACAATAATTATAAAAAATGAATATATGTATCTTATTTTATAGAGTGAATTCAGTGTAGACCCCTCCCAAGAGCCCCTTTAGCCAACTAATTACGATTAGACATTTCCACCCATGCAAGTCCTTGAAAATGGATGTATTGGAATTCAGTTCAGTATTTTTAAAGGCCAATTTTATTTTTCCAATGTTGCTTGACTACACACATGGAGCGGAAAAGAGTGGTTGGTATTTCTTCACACCTATATGTTTTTATGCACATTAGTGCATGCGAACAAGTTAGTCTTTGTTTTAAAACATGCTGGTTCACATCAATGTGACGTGTGCTTGCTGAAAAAGTTAATGATTGTATTTTAATATGCCCACATGCCTTAAAGGACCTGTTAATGACAATGGCAGAGTACATAGAAAACGTACATTTATGTACCTTATACATAATGCACCTTGATAACATTTCAAGATCAATGTAAGTCCTGTTTGTACTGACCACAGTAATTCGATTCTTGTTGTCCAGGCCATCCAAATTTGGAGAGTTTCTCATCTATGGACAGCAGCAGGCTTCCTGGATCCAGGTAAATCAGAGGAAATTTCCCAATCTCTACTGTGTGCCTTGGTTTATAGCACCAACATGTTGTCTGCCTGTTTTCCTTCTTCTCTCCTACATCAAATGATATGTGTGCATGACACAAGTAGAGTGTTAAGAAGGAAATCTGTTGAACAGCTCTTCAGAAGCAGATTTATGCCCTGTACACACGATCGGAATTTCCGATGGGATAAAATCTGATGGAATTTTCCGTTGGAATTACGTTCAAGCTGTCTTGCATATACACTGTCAGACCAAATTCTGACCGTCCAAAATGCGGTGACGTAAAACACAACGACGAGCCGAGAAAAATTAAGTTCAATGCTTTCGAGCATGTGTCGACTTGATTCTGAGCATGCGTGTTTTTTTCTTTGTCGGAGTTCCACACAGACGATCGGAATTTCCGACAGAAAAAACATAAACATTCACATCTTGAAGTTTAGTAGGGTAGCATAGTGGTTTAGTGGTTAGCACTCCTGCCTTGCAGCACTAGGTTACTTGGGTAAAACCCCAAACAGGACACTACCCTCATTAAGAGTTCAGAAAACTCCAGTGGTGCTGGTAATAGTCAGTCAAGAGAACAAAAGATACAGCATCATTGCTGGAAGCACCATCCTTTTTATTCTTGGTTGAATATGTATTTATTACGTTTCAGGAAAAATACAATAGATGAGAAAGAGCAGGGGGATAGTAAACAACAATTCCCCAATAACAAATGTGTGCAGAAATCGACATACAATGCATACATATGCAAGAGTCATGTAAAGGTTCAACCAGGTCCCCGGGACCATGATCCGACATCATGCAGGACAAAATGAGCAATCAATAATTAACATTGGGTCCACCAAGGGGTCGATCAGTAGGATGACAAAATAAAAAAAGGAGAATAGGAAAGAGGGCTGGAAATGGAAAATAAAGAAAGGAAGAAAAGGAAAAGTGGATAAGGGGGACAGGACTGCTAATCCCTTTTTATTTATATTTTTTTAACTTTACATTTATATTAGCTTTATAAAGAACAATCCAAGGAGTGTGAACATTCTTAGTTACAGTAAGTATGTTATCTGACATCATGCAGGACACAATGAACAATCAATAATTAACATTGGGTCCTCCAGGGGCCTACCAAGGGGTCGAGCAGTAGGATGACAAAATAAAAAGTAGAGAATAGGAAAGAGGGCTGGAAATGGAAAAGGACATTATTTAACAACAAACGACCGTAAATGTATAAGTAAAATAGTAGACCATCATATGGTACAAGATAGGGTTGTCCCGATACCGATACCAGTATCGGTATCAGGACCGATACCGAGTATTTGCAGGAGTAATTGTACTCCCGCAAATACCCCCGATGCCTAAATAGAATACTTGCCCCCCCCCCCGCCGCCGCCATATATCGCAAAGCCGCCGCCGCGTTAATCACCGCACGGGGAACATTAGAGTCAGCTTTCGTTTGAATAGCTGTTTTCCCCGCCGCGCATAGACACTCCCCCTTGCTCGGGATTGGACGGATCTGTCCAATCGCGAGCAAGGGGGAGTGTCTCTATACACAGCGCGGCAGGGAAAACAGCTTATTCAAACGAAAGCTGACTGTAATGTTCCCCGCACGGTGATTAACGCGGCGGCAGCATCATTTAGGTACGGGGGACATGGCTGCATGTGGGGGGACATGGCTGGATATGTGGGGGACATGGCTGCAATATGTTTGGGGACATGGCTGCGTATATGGGGGACATGGCTGCAATATGTTTGGGGACATGGCTGCAATATGTTTGGGAACATGGCTGCAATATGTTTGGGGACATGGCTGCATATGTTTGGGGACATGGCTGCGTATATGGGGGACATGGCTGCATATGTTTGGGGACATGGCTGCATATGTTTGGGGACATGGCTGCAATATGTTTGGGGACATGGCTGCATATGTTTGGGGACATGGCTGCAATATGTTTGGGGATGTGACGAGATCCTTCCTCGCCCAGGTCCTGCTCTCCCGACACTCCTCTGCTACCAGTGAGTCAGCTTGCAGATTGCAACGTCTGATGGTCCAGTCATCCAAGGTTCCGGGATCCGAATTACAGCTATGTGCCATTCGGACCCATTAAGAACAAACACCAGGCAGGCTGTATGTAAGTTCCAACAGGACTCTTCATTTTCAAGTACACAGCACACTTTTATACAGAATTTTGGAACATCCCACTCCCAACAACCGCTTTCCTATTGGTCAATTGTAAAGTATATCCAGTCTTCACTCAAGTCCTCCTTGACCATGCAAATGAGGACTTGAAATTGTCAACAGGGATTGGTCTAATAGCTTGGATAGAAAGACTTGTGTATTAAGACAGAAGCCCCAGGGGGTAATCAATGTACACAATAACCCGGTCTACTTAATTACTACCTCTGAGAGGTTACATTGCTTTAGACAATAGAATGCTAATTCAATACAGCTGACAGGAGGCTTCTGACCTTTAGAACAATACAACGTCCCTTAGCGTAAACACATCCATCTTCAACCATACATTCTAGATTCAATTAACCTTCAATCCATAGTTTTTAGCCAGACGGCGTGTCTCCGACACCCGCTCTTAGCCTGCAGAACACAATAAAAGGTATTTCTCTAGCTGGTTCCACTTAGCATTTCAATAGCCGGTGTCCTTGCATTGAATGTCCCTCTCCTGTGTAACAGATGTCAAGTAGAAACACTTTAATATCTCAAGATCCATGACATTACTTCCCCTGGGAAACAGTCCAACAGCCGCAGTGGGACCCAAACGGGTCAACTCGAGGATGTTGGAAAAGTAGTCTTAAGGTTCCAGGACTGTCCGCTGGGATGACCCATCTGCCTTCCTGTTTTGAGGTCCTGGCCCATAATCGGATGGCAAGAGGCTCACATTCAGTCCTCTCCAAAAGCCCCTGTCCCGGCTAGGTCTGTGACACATCTCCCCCTTTGGCAGGAGACTAACACTGGGAGAGATCCCAATTCCGGTACCCACCCAGTACCCCAGATACCTTGTCCCAAACAGAGCATTACTCACCCAGCCAATCTCTGCCTCTCTCAGAGAACACGCCTGCCGCTGGGGAGAGGCCTGGACTGGCCCTTCTCCCTGGAGTCCTTTCAGCCGCTGGAGAGAAGACAGGGTGGCTGGGCTCAGTTCATCATGCTGTTGGGGACCTGGGCCAACTGGCCACCATTCCTGGGGTATACCAGTGGAGACTGAAGTCCCATCCACTGATGCTAGGTGAAAATCCCCCGGTGCTTGCAAAGCAAAGCCGACATCCTCCTGTCTCAGTGCCGCACCATTTTCTGGGGTTGTGTCAGTGGAGATCGGAGTCCCATCCACTACCACAGGAACCCCCTCTTCTGTTAGTTGAGAGCAGAGGCCCGGGGCACTCTGCTCTGTTGCCAGCTCTTCCGCTGGGCTGCTGTGAGTGGAGACCACAGTCCCATCCACCGATATCCGCTCAAGCTGTAGTGGTGTGCAGCAGCCAGTAGCATCCTGCCCTGCTGCCAGTGATTCAGCTGGGAGTAACAGCTTCACTACCTCAGCTTGTTGCTGGGGAGGGGGGCCAACTGCCCCGGCTCCCTGGAACTCCACAGTTGGTTCCGGAGCTGGGCAGAGATTGCTAGCACTCTGCCCTGTTGCCAGCACTTCTGCTTTGGGAATGGCAAGCTCCCGATTTTCCACTGCTGATTCATCAGCCAGGATTTCAGCGTTGTCAGCTGATATTTCCTCATAGTCCCAGGCAAAGGGAGCCCCATCCTGCTGCTGAGCGGAGTCTAGCAGCTGTTTGTAGACGATTTCCAGCTCATGTTGCCGCTCTCGTTCTTTCTGTTGCCGCTCTCGTTCTCTCTGTTGCCGTTCTCGTGCTCTCTGTTGCCACTCTCGTTCTCTCTGTTCCTGCAGCTGGAGGTCTCTAATGGTATTCTGTATGGCCGTCTCTGATGGGTTAGCACCATATAATGCCAACCGTTGTTGGACTCGCTGCTGGAACAAGTCTTCGACTGACCGGGGTCCTGCATCACCATCCCTCTGATCCATCTCGGCTAGCGCAATGATCAGGGTGGCCTTGTTCTTCCCACCGGTCCCTCCACGGCTCTCAAGCAAGTCTTTTAGCATGGTTCTCCTCCAGGCTGCATAGCTGGTCATTCATGGTGGTGGTTTGGAGTTGTCCCAGTAACTGGAGAGCAAATCCCACCGCTGCCAACCAATGTGACGAGATCCTTCCTCGCCCAGGTCCTGCTCTCCCGACACTCCTCTGCTACCAGTGAGTCAGCTTGCAGATTGCAACGTCTGATGGTCCAGTCATCCAAGGTTCCGGGATCCGAATTACAGCTATGTGCCATTCGGACCCATTAAGAACAAACACCAGGCAGGCTGTATGTAAGTTCCAACAGGACTCTTCATTTTCAAGTACACAGCACACTTTTATACAGAATTTTGGAACATCCCACTCCCAACAACCGCTTTCCTATTGGTCAATTGTAAAGTATATCCAGTCTTCACTCAAGTCCTCCTTGACCATGCAAATGAGGACTTGAAATTGTCAACAGGGATTGGTCTAATAGCTTGGATAGAAAGACTTGTGTATTAAGACAGAAGCCACAGGGGGTAATCAATGTACACAATAACCCGGTCTACTTAATTACTACCTCTGAGAGGTTACATTGCTTTAGACAATAGAATGCTAATTCAATACAGCTGACAGGAGGCTTCTGACCTTTAGAACAATACAACGTCCCTTAGCGTAAACACATCCATCTTCAACCATACATTCTAGATTCAATTAACCTTCAATCCATAGTTTTTAGCCAGACGGAGTGTCTCCGACACCCGCTCTTAGCCTGCAGAACACAATAAAAGGTATTTCTCTAGCTGGTTCCACTTAGCATTTCAATAGCCGGTGTCCTTGCATTGAATGTCCTTCTCCTGTGTAACAGATGTCAAGTAGAAACACTTTAATATCTCAAGATCCATGACAGGGGACATGGCTGGATATGTTTGGGGACATGGCTGCATATGTGGGGGACATGGCTGCATATGTTTGGGGACATGGCTGCATATGTTTGGGGACATGGCTGCAATATGTTTGGGGACATGGCTGGATATGTTTGGGGACATAGCTGCATATGTGGGGGGACATGGCTGCATATGTGGGGGGACATGGCTGCATTTGGGGTCACATTTAAAAAAAAGTATCGGTATTCGGTATCGGCGAGTACATAAAAAAAAGTATTGGTACTTGTACTCAGTCCTAAAAAAGTGGTATCGGGACAACCCTGGTACAAGATCTTGTAGTGAAGTAAGTTTGTATAGTATCCTTTGATAATCCCTTTTTATTTTAGCATGTCAGTCGTATCTGTTCAATGTATTCTCTTTGCCCTGAGCAAAAAGTTTTGCTCGCCAAGTGTTCAGTACACACAACAAGAACCTTTTTAGGTACATTTTATAAGGACTTTAGGGACTAATACAAAGATGAGAGAGCAGGTTTCAGCTTAGTGAGAAGTGTGTTTATTTACCAAAATAAAAATTGATAAATTCCTTGTAGGCAGTAACTATATCATTTGTTTTCACCATGGTTCCTGTAATGTAACTGGAGTGTAACTCCAATTTTGTAAAAAGGTGAGTTAATTTCTCCACAAAAAAAGGTGAACTAACTTCAAATATTTGGGCCTCCCACCCTTGACCCCGCTGTACATACTATTAATGAGTCATGATGCCCCATGCTGCTGGTGTGGCAGGCCATGCACTGTACATAGGGGTTGATTTACTAAAGGCAAATCCACTTTGCACTACAAGTGCACTTGTAAGTGCAGTCGCTGTAGATCTGAGGGGGACATGCAAGGAAAATAAAAAAAACAGCATTTTGGCTTGTACATAATTGGATGATAAAATCAGCAGAGCTTCCCTTAATTTCAGATCTTCCCCTCAGATCTACTTCCAAGTGCACTTGTAGTGCAAAGTGAATTTGCCTTTAGTAAATCAACCCAATAGTCCCAGAGTGAATATCCACCATAGTGCTCACAATGGCAAGAGCTCGTTGGTCAGTGCAATCATGTGACCGTATTGGCCAATGAAAAGTGCTTCATACTTCTTCTCATTTGCCAACATGGTCGAGTGGCTGTGCTGAACAATGAGGGCTAGCTATTGCAAGCATTATGCCGCATTATCACTCCAGTGCTCCTGGGTCAGCCTTCACTTGAGCAGAATCAGCGTTATAACTACTGCGTGTCTGCATACCTTTAGAAGAGGACAAGCCTTGAAGAGTATTTCATCCCCTAAAAAAATTATTATAGCAGAGGATGTCTAAAATTTGAATTGTATCTCTATGCTAACCTCTGAAAAAAAACATTGAGCCAATCAGGAAATTACATATTTTGGGACATTCTGTACGCCACCAGATTGCCACATTGGAAAGAAGTGACATTTAACAGTTTCGGAAAATTACAGAACAAATAAAAAATATGATTATTTATTAACATAATGTTCCAAAACAGCTTATGTAGCAATTACATATTTTATATTATTATTTAATGTATTTATTTTTAATGAAAGAGGGTGTTTTAACTCCATAGTTAGACTGACTGACAGAATACTTACTTAGCAAACTTTCTGGGCACTGAGATGCCTTTGTCACAAATGCGCCTGACAAAGAGGCTAATTCTTGAAAGCTTGCATTGTTCCCATAGCTGGGTTGTTTTGTTAACCATTGCCTTTTTATCACTGAGAATTATTTAGCAGATAATCTACATTACATTACAGATAGAGTCTAATAACCTTACATCCACTGCACATATTTATTCCCTTTAATTGTTAGCAATGACAGTGTATTTACAATAAACATAATGAAGACTGTAAAGTCGCTGTTCTTGTAGTAAACGACATGATGGCAGATCTTTATTAATGTACCATAACTGAAGCAGTTGCTGTTTTATACTTACAAACTTTACAAGACTTTAAAGTAAATTGAAACAAGAGCTCTGCATTTCCCACCACTGTGCAAGGATTAAGCCAAATCCCCTAGATAGGAACCAAAAGCTCTCCTAATTAAGGACACCAGCAGTAATGATGGAGATTAGGGCAGTTTATGGTTTGTATCATTCACTGAGCTATCTTAAATGGAGGCTTAATCATAAACTTGACAAGAGTACTTTCAGCGGTGTGACCCGGCCTTGACTTGCTTATACTACCTTACAATGCCTCCTCTCATTGACATGGGTTCAGGTCTGCTGACTTCTAATGTATACCATGTATATATAATGCTTTATGTTCACTAACAGAACCTTGTCTGGGTGGGAGATACCATATGTGTGTTCATATAGAGTACAGTTATTATACAGAAGTACAACTCCCATGGCCACATTTACTAAGTGGAAAATGATCGGTTTATTGATCATTAGCTGCTCTTTTGTTAGCAATTGAATGGTAGTTTTCTGTAATTATAATACAGATTTAATGCCCATGCATTTGCCAGGTAGGGTTCTGTTCTCTGCACATCTGGATTTAATATGTTTCTCTGGTCTCAAAAACATGTTATTACTATCATGAAAAATACAATATTTTAACTGTCTACAGGTCATATACCCTATATAATGATAGTATTAATGATATGAACTCCTTTTTTATATGCATTCTTTTTTTTATTTCAGAAGTAGCATCAGGAAAAAGCAAAATGAATATGTTAAATAAAAGATGATGTCAAGACATAAATGTAATTTATGACAATATTCAATATACAATACAACAATAAAGCAATAAGCATGTAATAACTTTGTCTATCAAAACCATGGATTGGGACCTGTCTGTAGGGTCCAATTATACTGATTATCTCCTAAAGCAATGCAATGCAATGCAAATTGTATGTAAATTAGTATAAATCAACCTGGCACAGGTAAGTTGAATCATAGTTCTACCTGATACTAACAGTATCTTTACCAGTGAAGAGGAAAGAGGGGTTTAACCACTTCAACCCTGGAAGATTTTACCCCCTTCCCGACCAGAGTGCTTTTTACAATTTGGCACTGCGTCACTTTAACTGACAATTGCACAGTCATGCGACGCTGTACCAAAAACACATTTTTTTCCCACAAATAGAGCTTTCTTTTGGTGGTATTTGATCATCTCTGCTGTTTTTATTTTTTGCGCTATTAACAAAAAAAGAGCGACAATTTAAAAAAATATATATATTTTATACTTTTTGCTATAATAAATACCCCCCCAAATAAAAAATAAATAAAATAAAATAAATTTCTTAATCAGTTTAGGCCAATATATATTCTTCTACATAGTTTTGGTTAAAAACATCGCAATAAACGTATATTGATTGGTTTGTGCAAACGTTATAGCATCTACAAACTATGGAAAAAATGTATGACGTTTTTATGGCATTTTTATTATTATTATTTGTTTTACTAGTATTGGCAGTGATCTGTGATTTTTAGCGGTACTGAAACATTGCGGCGGACAGATCGGACACTTTTGACACTTTTTTGGAACCATTGACATTTATACAGTGATCAGTGCTATACAAATGCACTGTCAGGGAAGGGGTTAACACTAGGGGACGATTATGGGGTTAACTGGGTGTTCCCTCAGCATGTTATAACTGTGTGGGGATGGTAGTGACTAGTAGAGGAGACATATAGTTTTACCTACTTAGTAGGAACAAATGATATGTTTCCTCTTCCCTGACAGCACAGGGATTTGTACACAAAAATCCCCGTGCTGGCACTCATGCACGCGATCGCGTGTGGCTAGCGGCGATCGTGCTCGCCGGCCACTCGCATCCGGTCCCCCGCCATGCAGCATGCTTGCTTGTGCCCTCTGGTGGCCAAAAAAGGATAGGACGTACCCATACGGGATTTTGCCCAGGGGAGCCATTCTGCCACAGTATATGTGCGTGAGCCGGTCGGGAACCGGTTAAGACTGGGGCAAATTCTAGGGAAGATAGGACGTATGATTGGGGAAAAAAGGGGGAGTATAAAAAAAAAAATTTTCTTATTTCGCATGCTTTCATTTATAATATTATACTCACGTAGTCCTCATTCACACTTCAAAGTGAGTGTTTTCAATCAATTTTGGAGCATTTTTTGGCACATTTGTATACACATTTTTGGGGCATTTCAGACTTGAGCATTTTTGTTTAAGCTAATGGAAAGCTACATACTAGTGTTGTAGAATAGGCCCCAGTTCACACTATTGTGGTGCAGGAAACTGCATGTGATTCGTCCAGAAATTGCACTGCATTTCTGTTGAAATAACAATTTAGTGTGATTTGAGACTTTCAATTTGTATGTAACAGCAGGAAGGTTCAGGCACCTTCTTTTTTTGCTGTTCATACCCATGCAATCCGATTCAGCTAATCGCACTGCATTTTGAAAACCGTTTTTTGGGTTTTCCTTAACTTAAAGTGATTGTTAAGCCACTCTAACCTGGTTATACCATCAACACTGCCTCCTATTGCAGTGTCCCCCTCTGTGTGTGATTTACAAAAATAAATGCTGGTAATTTCACAGCTGAGATTGCGTTGACATGACCAGCCAGCTTTCTCTTTTCCTCCTCTGACAGTTGCAGTGGGAGGGGCTGAGATTCCCCTGCTGACGTCAGTCTGAAGGGGAGGAGGTGAGGAGAAAGCTGGTTGGTCATGTGATCACAATCTTGGCTATGAAATGACAGCATTTATATTTATAAATCATACACAGAGGGGGACACTGCAAAAGGAGGCAGTGCTTATGATGTGTACATGTTAGTGTTATGCAAGCAGCATGGGGGGGCGGCGGCACTGTCACAAGCAGACAGAAAGGGGGGGGAGGACACACAGGAGCAGAGCAGATAGCAGGCTGTGGATTATTGAGGCACGTTAACTGACCACGGTGTCAGGCTCAGCAGCCATGATACACTGTGGTCAGTTTACATAGGGACGGCAGAAACTGGCAGGATCAGCCAGGTTTTTTAGGTGTAATGCTGCATACACACGACCGTTATTCATGGAAACAAATTATGTTTTTCTCGATGTGATTCCTCTTAACCTTCCTGGCGGTATGATTATTTCAGATTTTAGGTGCTGAAAGCGGTACCATTATTTGCAAGGAAATTTGGTGTTTTACATTGTAGGCCTGTAATCCTTAGGAATAACTCTCTTAAATCTGTCCAAACAAGAGTCTAGTAGGCATCCCGGGTATGAAAAAGTTTGAAAAACAAAATCATAAATTATAATATAATAAATAATTATAATACATAATAATATAATTATAATAAAAATTATTCAATAATGTAATCAACTCAAAATCACTGAAATTTGCTCAGTTGCAGAATTGTCGCTGTCATTACTTTTATTTTTTTATGACGAATTTACCCACAAATCGCTATCGCTCAATTCTGCAAGTGATTATAATTTATTATCGCTGTTTTCTAGCTGCTCTAAAACCACTTTTGACATAAAGGGACACTTTTGATTGCTATAGACAATCTACAGTTTGCAGGCAGAAAGAACAGTTTTTATTATACAAAAGTACATGCAGAACACTGGGCAGACCACTAGGGACAAAGAGGATGTGTATTTTTTACATACAGTACTGAAATCTATAAGATTACAGTATACTGTATGTATTGTGTTTATTTACTTTTTTGAATTTGGCGCCGTTCTCCGCCCCCGTGCGTCGTAACTTCGCAGGGAAAGCAGATGGCGGCACACAGGGACACTGTGTGAATCGAGCGAGGACCCACTCATTCACACAGCGGGGAGGCATCGCAGGATCCAGGGACAAGGTAAGTAACTTTGTCTGGGGCTGCTGTGAGGCGAGCCCGAGTCTGGCTCGGGGATACCGCTTTTGGAACAAAAATCTTACCCCGAGCCAGACTTGGGAATACCGCCAGGGGGGTTAAGCCTGCCTTGCATACACACGATTGTGATAAAAAAATGCTTGAGCAAAGCGCGGTGATGTACAACACGTACGACGGCACTATAAAGGGGAAGTTTTATTCGAATGGCGCCACCCTTTGGGCTGATTATGCAAATTTCCCTTCTCATAACTTGCTTCTGAGAATGCACGGTTTTTCCCCATCGTTAAAGCTTACACACGACCGTTTTACACAACGAGAAAAAAGAAGACGCGAAAAACAACGAGAAAAAATAGAGCAGGTTCTAAATTTTTTGTAAAAGTGCAGCGCCAATGAGGGACTCACAATAATATGAGTTCTAAAATGATGTGCAAAAAAGGAAATTCGGAAATTACACCTTTAGCGTGATCTAGGATAATACCTTGATAGGTATAAATAAAAGAACACACTCCAATGTGATTCTATAAGTGTCCAAAAGGGAACTCACAAGAATATATGAGTTTAAAAAAAATCAATTCAAAATAGGCACCCCTACGGTGATGTGGGATTAAACCATAAATGGTATAAACAATGAAATACACTTCAATGTGATTCTAAGGGCCTGATTTACTATGCTCTGTGCGCTGCGCTGGTTCATGCGTTAATTAGTACTCCGGGTGGAGGCTTAATTGGGCGCATGAACCAGCGTAGCAGCCGGCGCATTGAAACTAATATGTAAAGCCGCGCCGAACTCCCTATAGAAGTCTATGGGAGAAATCAAAAGTGTTCATTTTAAAGGCTAATCTGCAAGTTTTGTCCTAAAAAGTGTTTGGGGACCTCAGTCCTGCCCCAGGGAACATGTATCAATGCTTTTTTTATTTTTTAAAACGGCCGTTTTTTCGGGAGCAGTGAAATTAATAATTCTTAAAGTGAAACAATAAAAGTGAAATATTCCTTTAAATTTCGTACCTAGGGGGGGTGTAATGTCAGCATGTGAAATAGCGCATTTTTCCCGCACTTAGAACTCCCCCTGCACAAAGTGACATTCTGAAGGAAAAAAGTCATTTAAAAATTCACACGCGGCTATAATGAATTGTCGGCTCTGACAATTCTAAAGGGATTCATTCATAAAACAAACAAAAAAATGTGTAGGGGTTCCCCCAAATTAAATTACCAGGCCCTTCAGGTCTGGAATGGATATTAAGGGGAACCCCGCCGTAAAAACCAAAAAAAAAAAAGACGTGCGGTTCCCGGCAAATATCCATTCCAGACCCTTCAGGTCTGGTGTGGATTTTAAGGGGAACTCCACCCCAAATTGAAAAAAAAAATGGCGTGGAGTCCCCCTAAAAATCCACACCAGACCCTTATCCGAGCACGTTGACCTGGCCGGCCGCAGAAAAGAGGGGGGGACAGAGTGCGGCCCCCCCCTCTCCTGAACCGCACCAGGCCACATGCCCTCAACATGGGGAGGATGTCCCCATGTTGATGGGGACAAGGGTCTCATCCCCACAACCCTTGCCCGGTGGTTGTGGGGGTATGCGGGCGGGAGGTTTATCAGAATCTGGAAGACCCCTTTAACAAAGGGGACCCCCAGATCCTGACCCCCCCCCTGTGTGAAATGGTAATGGGGTACATTGTACCTCTACCATTTCACCCCAAAAAAAATGTCAAAGTGATAAAAATGACAGTAGCCGGTTTTTGACAAATCTTTTAATAAAATCTTCTTTTCTTCTTTCCTTCGGGTTTCTTCCGCTGCTTCTTTCTTCTAGTCCACATCTTGCCCGACGTCTTCTTCTATCTTCTCCGTCCGTCCTTCCGCCTTCTGGTCCCGCATCTTGCCCGTTGTCTTCTCCGTCCGCCTCCTCGTCCGCATCTTGGGTCTTCTGCGGTCTTCTTCTCGGTCCGCCGCCTTCTCGTCCCCTGCGTTTGAATTTGATTTGGCCGCCGTTTTCCCGCTCCTGGGACCCGCCCCCCTCTGACGCCACAAGTAAACTCCTTAGAAGGTCATGTGCGTCAGAGGGGGGCGGGGTCGCAGAGCGTCACACAGCGGGGGAATTCAATTTCAATCGCGCCGCCCGGAGAAGAAGTTCCCGCCGTGTCACACTCATGTGACCCCGCCCCCCTATGACGCACATGACCTTCTAAGGAGTTTACTTGTGGCGTCAGAGGGGGGCGGGGTCACATGAGTGTGACACGGCGGGAACTTCTTCTCCGGGCGGCGCGATTGAAATTGAATTCCCCGCTGTGTGACGCTCTGCGACCCCGCCCCCCTCTGACGCACATGACCTTCTAAGGAGTTTACTTGTGGCGTCAGAGGGGGGCGGGTCCCAGGAGCGGGAAAACGGCGGCCAAATCAAATTCAAACGCAGGGGACGAGAAGGCGGCGGACCGAGAAGAAGACCGCAGAAGACCCAAGATGCGGACGAGGAGGCGGACGGAGAAGACAACGGGCAAGATGCGGGACCAGAAGGCGGAAGGACGGACGGAGAAGATAGAAGAAGACGTCGGGCAAGATGTGGACTAGAAGAAAGAAGCAGCGGAAGAAACCCGAAGGAAAGAAGAAAAGAAGATTTTATTAAAAGATTTGTCAAAAACCGGCTACTGTCATTTTTATCACTTTGACATTTTTTTTGGGGTGAAATGGTAGAGGTACAATGTACCCCATTACCATTTCACACAGGGGGGGTCAGGATCTGGGGGTCCCCTTTGTTAAAGGGGTCTTCCAGATTCTGATAAGCCCCCCGCCCGCATACCCCCACAACCACCGGGCAAGGGTTGTGGGGATGAGACCCTTGTCCCCATCAACATGGGGACATCCTCCCCATGTTGAGGGCATGTGGCCTGGTGCGGTTCAGGAGAGGGGGGGGGCCGCACTCTGTCCCCCCCTCTTTTCTGCGGCCGGCCAGGTCAACGTGCTCGGATAAGGGTCTGGTGTGGATTTTTAGGGGGACTCCACGCCATTTTTTTTTCAATTTGGGGTGGAGTTCCCCTTAAAATCCACACCAGACCTGAAGGGTCTGGAATGGATATTTGCCGGGAACCGCACGTCTTTTTTTTGGGGGGTTTTTACGGCGGGGTTCCCCTTAATATCCATTCCAGACCTGAAGGGCCTGGTAATTTAATTTGGAGGGACCCCCTTTTTTTTTTTTTTTTTTTAATGAGCAATGACTCTATTCTTTATAGCCATGAGTACTTTAACCACTTGCCCACCGGGTTAATTCTGGCACTTCTCTCCTTCATGTGAAAATCACAATTTTTTGGCTAGAAAATTAATCAGAACCCCCAAACATTATATATTTTTTTTTAGCAGACATCCTAGGGAATAAAATGGCAGTCATTGCAATACTTTTTGTCACACCGTATTTGCGCAGCGGTCTTACAAGCGCACTTTTTTTGGATAAAAATCACTTTTTAGAATTAAAAAATAAGACAACAATACATTTTGCCCAATTTTTTTCTATATTGTGAAAGATAATGTTACGCCGAGTAAAATGATACCCAACATGTCACGCTTAAAAATTGCGCCCGCTCGTGGCATGGCGTCAAACTTTTACCCTTTAAAAAACTCGATAGGCGACGTTTAAAAAATTCTACAGGTTGCATTTTTTGAGTTGCAGAGTAGGTCTAGGGCTAGAATTATTGCTCTCACTCTAACGATCGCGGCGATACCTCACTTGTGTGGTTTGAATACTGTTTTCATATGCGGGCGCTACTCGCGTATGCGTTTGCTTCTGTGCGCGAGCTTGTCGCGACGGGGCGCTTTAAAAAATTTTTTTGGGGTTTTCTTATTTCTTTTTATTTAGTTTTATAATGTTTTACACTGAAATAAAAAAAAAAAAAAAAATGATCAGTTTTCTTCCTATTACAAGGAATGTAAACATCCCTTGTAATAGGACTAGTGTGTGACAGGTCCTCTTTATGGAGAGAGGCGGGGTCAATAAGGCTGGAAAGCATGGTATTGAAAAAAAAAAAAAAAGATCTCATGCTTTCAGCTGCAATCATGTTCGTTCACCACAGTGGTGTAGTGTATAGCACTTTGACCTAGCAGCAAAAGAGTCGTTGGTTCGAATCCCGCCCGTGACAGCATCTGCATGGAGTTTGCATGTTCTCCCTGTGCCTGCGTGGGTTTCCTCCCACAATATAAAAACACGCTGTAAATCGGTTCCGGTCTAAATAAGCCCTAATATGCAGTAGTATATTAAGGTTTGGTTCTGCCCTAGGCCTGACTACATATCTGCACCTCCTAATAGAAAAATGACCCACCCCTTCCTGTCAAGGTCACACCCTGTTTTTGTATAACCCCGCCCAGTAATTTTCAGGGGACCCACACACTAGTTCTGGGGGGGGGGCACTGGATTCCCTTAACCACTTCCATACCAGGCACTTACGCACCTTCCCGCCCAAGCCAATTTTCAGCTTTCAACACTGTCGCACTTTGAATGGCAATTGCGCGGTCATACAACACTGTACCCAAACAAAATTGGCGTCCTTTTTTCCCCACAAATAGAGCTTTCTTTTGTTGTTATTTGATCACCTCTGCGTTTTTTTTTTGCGCAACAACTAAAAAAAGACTGCAAATTTTGAAACAAAAAAACCTTTTTCTTTTTTTAGGTTAATTTTTTTGTAAATAAGTTTTTCTCTTTCAATTACGGGCACTGATATGGCGGCACTGATGGGCACCGATGAGATGGCACTGATGGACATCGATGAGGTAGTACTGACGGCACAGATGAGGTGGCATTGATTGGCGGCGCTGCTATGCGGCACTGATGGGCACTCATAGGCGGCACTGATGGGCACTCATGGGCGGCACAGATGGGCGGCACTTATGGGTGGCACTGATGGATACTTATGGGCGGCACTTATGGGTGGCACTGATGGATACTTATGGGTGGCACAGGTGGGCACTGATAGGTGGGCACTGTGCATGGATGGGCACTGTGGGGTGGCACTGATTTTCCCAGTCAGTGCCCATTTGTGGGCACTGATTGGCATCTTTTTTCTTATTTTTTAATGCTTTTTGTTTTTTTGTTCTATATTTTTTTTGTTTTTGCACACCCTGGTGGTCCAGGGTGGGCATCCCTGGTGGTCCAGTGTGGTGATCCGAGGGGGGGCTGCGCTGATAAACAATCAGCGCGAACGCCCCCTGTCAGGAGAGCTGCCGATCGGCTCTCCTATACTCGCGTCTGTAAGACGCGAGTGAGGAAGAGCCATCGATGGCTCTTCCTGTTTACATCGTGATCAGCCGTGATTGGACACGGCTGATCACGTGGTAAAGAGTCTCCGTCTCCGTGAGAGACTCTTTACCGAGATCGGAGATGCAGGGTGTCAGACTGACACCCCGCATCACCGATCGCCGCGCTGCGTGCCCCCACAGGCGCGTGCGGCATGAAATCCTGCAGGACGTCCTGTCAGGATTGTGTAACCACTTCCCGGACGTAAATCGGCCATAGGCTGGGCGGGAAGTGGTTAATTTGCATAGTTTTTCTCTCACTTCCTGTTTGGCTATGGGGCAGGAAGTGAAGGCAAATCTCCCCAATTGGACACAGATAATACAAAATAAACTGACAGGGCCTATAACCCTCCCTCACTCTATCCAAAATGAAAGAAAATAAAACTTGTTGATTATAGTTCTTGTCAGGGGCGGACTGACCATTGAGTCACTCGGGCACTGCCCGAGGGCCCCATGCCACTAGGGGGCCCCATCCGGGTTGCCAGGCTCAGTAAAACCAGGGACAGTATGTAAAAATCTGTGTTTTTATTAGATCTGTCCCCGATATGTCCAAAAATGACATGCTTTTAATGTGAATATCCCAAGATTTTAGCTGCCCGCCTCTGCACTACCTCCTGGCGTGGTGGTCATCTGTAAGCCAGAGGGGCCCCATAATCTTCTATTGCCCAGGGGCCCCATGAGTTGTCAGTCCGCCCCTGGTTCTAGTTTAAGCACAAATTTCATAGAGTTTTATTGAGAGCCCTAAGAAAATATAACCATGCCAATAGGCCAGGATACAGCGTTGCTAATATGTAGGAATGTGTGTGTTAGAGCACCCCACCCAATGTTAACTAAAAAATTATTAATTTGCAAATAAGTATTATCTGCTCATTTTTTTGGGGATGTCTGCACCCCTGATAGTGACAACATTTGTGAGGTGTCTTCACCCTTTCCAATTCATTCACTTCCTGTCACATAGCCAAACAGGAAGTGAGGGTAAAACCTTACCAATATATTTTCTTGTGGACACAGAGATCAATCTAAATAGTTTCCCATTATGTAAATTGCACTCTAGCATTTTGCTGTGTACACCCCAAATTATTAGGGATCTTGGACTTTGGGGTCCATTTACTAAAGGCAAATCCACTCCTACAAGTGCAAAGCAAGGAAGAAAACAAAACAACTTTGCTTCTACAGGATTGGATGTTAAAACCATCAGTGCTTCCTCTCTGATTTTCAGCAACTATGCTTGTACTGCAGAGTGGCTTTGCCTTTACTAAACCCCAAACTAAATAATCATTTGGGGCAGGGATCCTCAAACTACGGCCCTCCAGCTGTTGTAGAACTACACATCCCATGAGGCCTTGTAATGCACTGACATTCACAGACATCACTAGGCATGATGGGAATTGTAGTTCCTGAACAACTGGAGGGCCGTAGTTTGAAGACCCATGATTTGGGGTGTACACAGCAGTGCTGGAGTGCAATTTGCTTAATGGGGACACTAGTTAGATTGACCGGTGTCCCCAAGAAATGACACTGGTAGGGTTTTAACCTCACTTCCTGTTCAGCTGTGTGACAGGAAGTGAAGCCAATTTTAAGAAAAGGGACACAAAGCTCAACACAAAAATAAAAAAACACAAAGCAGGGGTTCTAACACTCACTTGGCTTCCCTCAAACACCCACAATTTGAATAGGATTGCCTTGCGCTAGATTTAAGCACAGTGCTGTAAATCAGCACGTCAAGCCTGTCCACCAATAGCAAACCCCCCCCCCACAGGCCATGTTTGCAGGTTTTCCTTCATCTTGCACATGTGCTTTAAAATACAGTCTGGACAGCAATTCTTGATAAGAGAAATCCCCAAAACATGTCCTGTCGGGGGTACTTGAGGGCTGAGGACCACTGCAGAATAAATAAAATACTTACCAGTTTTTGTCTTTAAAGTCAGGGAGAATAAACATGGCAAACATTTCATGATTACACACCAGGAAAGAAGCTTAGACAAAAATCACACATAATTTGTTAGGCCCAAACCTAGTTCAGCTGCAGCTGTCAACATATGTAGCATGAAAAAGTAACAAAAGACAAACTTAACAATTTTAAAGTAATTTTTATTGGTCAACAAAACAAGGAAAGCAAAAAAAGACAAACAAACAAAAATACATTTCAAAATTCTAATTAACCATAGCTTTACACATTTTTCATAAAATAAGGCCACATAGACAAATACATCAAAGTGAACATCATTTAAAAATAAACCAAAACCATTGGCAAAATAAAACAAAACCCATGCAACAAACCACATTTGTGTTTAGCAACAGCATTTTTGCCAGCCTGCCCCTTCTGAGGGCAGCTGAGGACTGATCGATCCAAGCTTTTTATAACAGTGCTAGTAATGAAGCAATTAAAATCACATGAACAAATTGCAGTCTCTAGTTTGGGTGAGCTTGTAATTGGGCACACCTGCAATTAATCCAAACCACGCTCTATGAGCATCCAATGAGTGTTTTTCACCTTTTAAAAAGAAAGGATATTTTTTTTCTAAGTGTTTGAGCATGCTCAGTTCATCACACATGTAGGAACCAAGCTGCAATGGAATGAGAGCTTTTTTTTTTTTGTTTCCCCTGATCTGATGCTTTCCAGCCTGAAGGGGAGGTGTTAAAGACAGAAGTAAACACGCACATTTAATAATCTATTTGTGGGAAAAAAAAGGTTGCCAATTTTGTTTGGGAGCCACGTCGCACGACTGCGCAATTGTCAGTTAAAGCGACGCCGCGCCGAATCACAAAAACTTGCCCGGTCATTGACCAGAAATATGGTCCGGGCTCAAGTGGTTAAAAATTAACAAAACACAAAAGTGAGCCCAATTTTTGGGGATAATGTGAAAGATGATGTTACACTGAGTAAATAGATACCTTACATGTCACGCTTTACTATTGGAAACACTCCTGCAATGGGGCCAAAATGAATTCTGTGAATATCCCCATAGGCGACCTTTTTCTTTTTTTTCCAGGTTACCAGTTTATAGTTACAAAGAAGGTCTAGTGGTAAAAGTATTGCTCTCGCTCTAAGGCACGCGTCAATACCTCACATGTGTGGTTTGAACGATGTTTATATATGTGGGCGGGACTTGCGTAAGTCCCGCCCACATATGTAAAAATTATTTTTACTTTTTGCTATAATAAATATCCCCAAAAATATATATTGTAAAAACTAAAAAAACCCTCAGTTTAGGCCGATACGTATTCTACATCTTTTTGGTTCCAAAAAATCGCAAATAGCGTTTAGTGTTTGGTTTTTGCAAAAGTTATAGCGTCTACAAAAAATTTTTTTTTTTTGTTTTAACTAGTTATTGGGGCGATCAGCGATTTTTATCGGTACTGCGACATTATGGCGGACACATCGAACACTTTTTTGGAACCATTGGCATTTTTCTAGCGATCAGTGCTGTAAAAAATGCATTGCTTACTCTAAAAATGCCACTGGCAGGGAAGGGGTTAACACTAGGTGCGAGGGAGGGGTTAAATATGTTCCCTGGGTGTGTTCTAACTGTAGGGGGGGGGGACTGACATGTGTAAATGACAGATCGCTGTTCATGAAGGGGAACTCCAGACCAAAAAGCTTCCAGCTCCTCCCAGTTTGGTCATTCCACTTCCTGCTGGAGTAGAGAGAAGACCTGTCTTCCAGAGCTCCTGTGTTCCAGAGGATCCAGCCACCAGGACCAGCCTCCAGCCCCAGCCCCAGCCCCAGCCCCAGCCCCTGGCCCCGGAAGAGGGGAGGGATGGCCTCCCTCAGCCCAGGTGAAGGACCAGCATCCGGCCTCCGGAGTAACCAGCAGCACCTGCCCTCCTCCAGCCAGACGAAGATCAGCAGGGATGACCGCCTCTTCCTGGGCACCCAGCAGGGTCTCTCGGACTGGACCACCACACTACCAGGTGAGACTGAGGCCAAAGCCAGGAAGAGGTGTGATAAGATCAAGTCCCTGCTGGTTAGGATAGCCCAGGCCTGCGTGGAAAAAATGTCAGCTCTCGCAGGCCTGAGGGACAAGAGGGACAGGTGCTCCAGCAGTAAGAGGTCGGAGTACAGGGAGGCCATTAACACCCACCGGCTGCAGGTGAAGGAGATTTGGGACTATATTGGGGGATTTTGTGAACGTGGGGCTGGAGAAGTTGCTTTCCTTGAGGAGCTCAGGAAGACCCTCCAGCAGGCCAGCCAGGAAGGAAGTCAGGTGGCAAGGAGGAGCAGCGGGCGGTCGGGGTCCCAACCCTCCAAGCAGCCGGGGAAGTCAGGAGAGCCTGGGTGTAGTGGGGGGGGTGGAAGCTCTGGTGGTGCAGGGCCCAGTAAGGCCATAAAACCTGGGGAGGGCTCCCGAGAGCCGATCCCTCGGTCCGTGAAAAAAGGGGCTGGGGGGTTGGCTATGACAGGGGAGCCCAGTGATCCAGGAGGCCGCAGGGCCCAGGCGCCGCCGGAGGTACCCCCCCGGTGTCTTCGGGTCAGCATGCCCAGGCTCCCTCAGGATGGTCACGCTGCCACAGCTGGGGCCCACCATGTGCCGGCCTCCATGACCCCTCAGCGTGCAGTAGAGCGGGATGATCTGGCAGTGAAAGTGTCAGGGACTGCTCCTGCAGCTGCTATGTCACCGGGAGAGAGGCAGGTACATGGTGGAGGTATAATAACAAAGTCAGCTTCAGGCAAACAGCTGGTGTGTAGTGTGACCAAGATGGCGCCGGCTGCTGGGGGAGGAGCAGCTGAGGCCACATTCCCCAGTGGGAACCAACCCCTTTTCAGGGAAGGGGGATGTGGCCAGCTCCCATCCAGTGCTCGGGACCCGGAAGTGACCGCCAGCGAACCGGAAGTGCACCCCCCGCGAACCGGAAGTGCACCCCCCGCGACCGGAAGTGCACCCCCCGCGACCGGAAGTGCACCCCCCGCGACCGGAAGTGCACCCCCCGCGACCGGAAGTGACCCCCCACGATCAGAACTGCCCCCCTGCGAATCTGCGGCTGGTGTCACCGGCTTGGAGGACCTGGGGGATGAGAGGCCGGGGGTGCGGGGGTGCCTAGTCCCGGATGCTGCAGCAGGCACCTCCAGGCACCCCCGGCAAGTAATGGACAGCATGGACGGTAATATGGACGGTAAGCTGCCACCCCCCCAGGTCCCCATGGACATTACCACAAGCCCCGAGGGGCTCCCTGCAGGACAGGCGGGGTGGGGGGAATGTCAGGTGGGACCCCTCCCGGTGGACTGTGCAGCTTATGACTTTATCCGGCAGTTGGAGGGGTCCCAGGGGGGCATCCCCCCAATACGGGTTGAGTCCCAAGGGGCTGGTGAGGTCGCAGAGGGGTCTGGTTGGGGGAGTTTGGTGGGGGAGGTACCCCCCTCTGCTGTGGCCCCAGGGGGGGAGGGGCCTGTAGTCAGGCCAAGGGTGGTGGGTCAGGGGGGTCAGGGTAGTTCAGTGGGGGTGGGTGCAACACCACCGGCAGGGATGGGGGCCCCCCCGTTCCCCCCCACTTCTGGGGATGCTGAGGGGGGTGCCCCGCTTCCGGAGAACATCTTTCGGGGGTCTCCGGAGGCCAACTTATTATCTGCCCTAAAGGGGGGTCGCTCTTTCGCCCAGGTGGCGGGCTCTCGTGCCCCTCTGGACCACCTGTACAGCCGGTTTGGCGCCCAGAATTTCCGCGCCCCCCCTGCTGACCAGGAGAGGACGCAGGGGTCGGCGTGGACGAGGGGTACAGGTGGTCCAGAGAGGAGGCGTAGGAATGTTGTCCAGCTTCGGTACGAGGGTCCGGACCCCTGCCCCGCCCGAGGGGAGGTGGTGGACCTGGTACTCTCCTTGGGTTTTGGGGTGGGTGACCTTTTTGCTGTCATCCACCCCACCAACACACGGGAGTTTGACATCAGTTTTGTCACTCCCGTGTGTATGGAACGCTTCATCACCAGCTTTGGGCTGGTGAGGGGCGTTGACCCTTGGAAGAAGTACAGGCTCATTCCCATCTCCAGGCAGGAGGAGGTAAAGAACATCACCATCCTGGTGAGGAATGAGTCGCTCCCTCCGGAGGACATCGCCACCTGGCTTGGGAGGTACGGGCAGTTGCAAACCCCCCTGAGAAAGAACCTCGATGAGCGCGGGGTCTGGACCGGGGCTTGGTTGGCCAGGATCCGGCTTAAAAGGGAGGGCAACAGTGTTGCCCACCTCCCTGGCAGCGCCTTCCTGGGCAGAGACCGGATCCTGGCCTTCTACCCGGGACAGCCCCGTCGTTGCTTCAAGTGCGGCAGCCCGACCCACATGAGCTCGGACTGCACGGTGGTCAGATGTGGCCGGTGCCACGAGTTTGGCCACCAGTCCGACTCATGTGGGAAGATATGCTGCAACTTGTGTGGTGAGATGGGGCACCCGTTTAGCAGGTGCCCCAAAGCATATCGGGGTTCTTTCTCAGGGGGGGGACCTCCCGGGCCGGGAGCGGCCGAAGCCCCCCCGGCGAGTGATGGCCGGGGGGGTGGGGATCCTGGGGCCCCTAATGCCCCTCCGGAGGGACCAACAGGCCCACAGCCTCAAAGAAGGCGGAGCAGGCGTGGGCGAGGGGCTCCCCCCCCGGGAGATACGGGCTCAGTTGGCCAGGAGGCTCCCGATCCTCCGGAAGGCGAAGCCGGTGGGGAGGAGTCGGGGAGGCCTGGGGGTCCCGGGCCTGAGGGTCCGGGGCCCCGGCTTTCCCCTCCTTTAGTTGCAGGGCCGATCCCCCCCCCTCCACCTGTTCTATCTGCCTCCCCATGCAGCCCCCCCTCATCTTCCCATCCCCCTCCCCCCCCCCCCTCGTCCCCCCCCTCCCAAGTCCCGTCCCCCCCCTCCCCCTTCTTCTGCCGATCCCCTTTCTGTCCCCCCCCCCTGTCTCTGGCCCCCCTCCTGCCTCTCCCATCCCCCCCCCTTCTGGACCCAAAGTCTCCTCTGGCCTTGTGGCCATGGAGACGGAAGCTGCTCGAGCCTCATCTAAGAGGGAAATCTCGAGCAGCGGGTCCGAGGAGGGGGGTGGCGTAGTCACCTCAGAGAGATGGCAGGAGTGGGAGCAGGTGAGACGCAGGAAGAAGGGGAAGGCTGTGAAATCTGGGGGCGGGAGGTCCCCTGTGAAGGGTGGGGTTCCCCCAGGGGCACGAAGTGGGGTGTCCCTGGGGAACCCGTTTGGTGTCCTCTCCTCCTCCTCGGACTCAGAGGAGGAGGAGGGAGTGTAAATATGTGAATATGTTTTGGTGTTTGTAGTATGAAGGAGAACGTGACCCTTTCAATCATTTTGATGGCGGTACCCTCTCCAATACGGCTTGCGACCATTAATGTCGCAAGTATTCGTTCTGCACGAGCTCGTTTTATGGCCTTTGATTTTCTCAGCCGTGTTGAAGCTGACATTTTGTTTTTGCAGGAGACCTGGCTGGCATCTGTGGCAGAGATGCATCTAGCAAAGAGGGAGTGGAGATGTGGGCCCTCCCTCTGGTCTCTTGCGGCCGAGCCCTGCAGTGGTGTTGCGGTCCTTTTTAAGACTGGTTCGGTGGCTTGCCGGCGAGTGATTGAAGTGGAGATTGGTAGATGTCTGGTGGTGGACGCTGTCGTGAGGGGGCAATTCCTCCGGCTCATTAATTTTTATGGGCCTCAAACTAAGAGGGAGAGGAAGAGCCTCCTTACGGCGGTTAAGCCTTATCTTTTTACATCCCAGCAGGTGATCTTTGGTGGTGACTTCAATATGATCACTAGGCCCAAAGACCGGGCAGGTGCCGCCAACCCTCTGGGATATGATAGTACTTTTTTGAATAGCGTAGTGAGGGAGGCCGGGTTGGTGGATGTGCACGTTCGTCACCTCCCCAACCTCACTGGTTTCACATTTTCCCGAGGTAGTTCTAAGAGTAGATTAGATAGGTTTTTTTTAAAGGGGGACTCTGCTTGCTCGGCTCCAGAGCTGCAGTCGGTGGAGTTCTCCGATCACTGTATGGTATCTGTGGCCCTGAATGTCGCCGACACTCCTCAGAAAGGGAGGGGTATGTGGCGCCTGAATGGGTCGCTACTGGAGGATCCTGAGGTTAGGGAAGCCTATGAGGTTTTCTTCCTGGACCAGACCTCGCTCCTTGAGGGCAACTGCTCCCGCCTTGAATGGTGGGAAGTAGTTAAAAAGAGGTCTGGTGACTTTTTCCGGGAAATCTCTGGGTACAGGGCAGCTTCCAAGTACCAGGCCTACCAGAGACTACGCAGGCAGCTTGACCGCCTGGTGTCCTCTGGGGGCTCTCGGGAACAGATATCCGGTCTGAAGGCGCAGATGAAGGAGTGTCAGTACGACCGTCTCGCCTCCCTGGTTTTTGAGAGGGATTATGGGAAGTTTATCTCTCCTGATCCCTACAGGAGCTGTGGTGAGGCGGCGAGTTCGAAGGTCGTACACGGCCTGAAGGATGCCTCGGGATCTCTGGTCCGGTCCAGATCGGGGATCCTGGGTGTCGTCAGAGACCACTTTTCGGACCTCCTGAAGAAGCGGCCTCTAGACATGGAGAAAGTCAGGGAATTCCTTGATGAGACCCCACTGGAAGTGAGGTCTGACCTTCCTGACTCTCTGACAGAAGAGATCTCGGTGGCTGAAGTCGAGCAGGCTATCAGCTCTTTAGCATCTAAAAAGTCGCCTGGGCCCGATGGGCTCACGGCAGAGTTTTACAAAACCTTTAAGAGCCTCTTGGCTCCTCATTTGAGGGACGTGTACCGTGAATGTTTGGCCTATGGCCTGCTGCCTCCCTCAATGAGAAGGTCAGCTCTGATCCTTCTGTCAAAGGGAAAAGACCCGTCTGTGGTGGAGAATTGGCGTCCGATCGCCCTTCTTACCACAGATAGGAAGATACTGGCAAAGATCTTGTTTACACGTCTGTCTGCTTTGGCGGGCAGGATGCTGTCTCCCTCTCAGCACTGCACAATTCCTGGCCGGGGCACTTTTGGTGCCGTCCTGAACGTCCGGGAGGCTGTGGAAAGGTGCAGGGCTGATGGCAGCGAGCGGTATCTGCTTGCACTGGATCAGGCTAAGGCGTTTGATCGGGTGAACCATGAGTACCTTTGGCTGCTTCTGAGGAGATACGGTCTGCCTGATCAATTTGTTGATTGGCTACAGGTATTGTATAGGGGAGCTGAGAGCTTCCCTCTTGTCAACGGTTGGGTGGGTCGGGCCTTTGCTGTGGACTCTGGCGTCCGGCAGGGCTGCCCGTTGAGCCCCCTCCTGTACGTCTTTGCGGTTGACCCCTTCGTAAGGAGGCTAGACTGCGAGCGTCTTGTGGGGGTTCCGGTGGGACCTGTCGGGAGTCCGGTTTCGGCAGTGAAGGTCGTGGCCTACGCGGATGACGTCTCGGTGGTGGTATCTGGTCGTGAGGAGGCCCATT
Source organism: Rana temporaria (assembly GCF_905171775.1). Taxonomy (NCBI): domain Eukaryota; kingdom Metazoa; phylum Chordata; class Amphibia; order Anura; family Ranidae; genus Rana; species Rana temporaria. Next base: position 60,867,748 of record NC_053491.1, read on the forward strand.
ATGTGGAATCCCAGATCGGGTGCTACTCTGAGGCGTCAGGTTCGCTGGTCAATTGGGACAAGAGTGAAGTTTTCTGGATGGGGAAGGAGGGGGAGCAGTTCCCCCTTCCGGACGTGTTCCCCACGCCCGTACCAGAGATTCGAGTACTTGGCATTCATTTCGGCCCGGGTGATTATCCCAGCTAAATTGGGAGCGCAGGCTGGTGAGTGCCACTCGGAAGGTGAAGGCCTGGAAAGGTTGGAAACTTTCCTTGAGGGAAAGGGTATGCTTGGTCAAGACGTACTTACTGCCTGAGTTTCTCTTTGTGAGCTACGTGTGTCTTTTGCCAGCATCTCTCTATGCTCGGGTCTCTGGTCTGTTCTTCCTGCTGTTGTGGGGAAACAGACTGAACCTGATCAAGAGGGAGGTCACATACCGCCAGCGAAGGCAAGGAGGGTTGGACATGGTCAACCCGGTGGTGTTCTTCATCATCATTTTTGTAAAGTACAACTTGCAGTCCATCTTTGTGGATGCGCCTTCCTGGTGGGAATGTTCATGCAAGGACTGGCTCTTGCTGTTCCTGAGGAGGTGGGAGGAGGGGGGGAGGCCCGGCGATCTGAGGAGATCGCATGGGTATCTCCCATCCTACGTCCCCCTGGCATTGAAGGTACTGAGGCAGTGGCGGATAACTGCCCTTGAGGTGGGCTCTCTGGGTCGGCGTGAGCTGTACCTGAGGGTCATGGCCTCGGACTTTTTGAAGCCCCTGTCTTTAAGGGACTGTCCTGAGAGGGTCCTCACGGAGGGGTTAGCCCTCTTGAATTCTTCCAGAATTCCGAACAAGTTTTGGGATCTTGCATGGAGGTCGTTCCATGGACGACTGTACGTCCGTGCAAATCTCATATATCTGAACCTAGGGGACAGGGGCTGTCCCCGACGGAATGTGGAGGGACATCGGAGACCATGGACCATTTTCTGGTCCAATGTCCCTTCAACATGGAGGTTCTTACGGGGGTAGGGGGTGCCATTGGCTACCCCCGCCTTCCGGCCCTGACCTATGCTGAGCGGGTGTATGGTGACTTCGGGGTCCGCAGGGGTTTTGAGTTATCGTCACTTTATTTAGTCAGCGTAGTTGTGCTTTACTACACTTGGCACGCTCGGTGTTTGGTGTCCACTAGGGACAAAATCCTGTCTGTACATGAGGTGGTGGGCGATATCTTTCGGGAGTTGGTGAAGGTGCGGGATCTGGAAAGGAGCAGGGTCGGGCCTGAGAGGTGTGCCCATTTATGGAGGGGGTTCCTCTTCCAGCCCCCTTAGGCCATGACCCTGCCCCTCTCCACGGGTAGGGGCAACTTTCCTTTCTCACCCCCCTTAGATTTTGTTTATAGTTTATTTTTGAAATGAGGCTACAGACATGTCTGATTATCATGTTCTCGCTCATACGTGGGTTGTAGGTATTTGTTGTTCTGGTGGTGGGGTGTGTTGTGGGTTGGCGATGATCTGGACAGTAGTGGTTTTTATGGACTTTAATATTTCCCTACTGTACCAGTGAGCCGTTCTAAGTTGGTTTTGTTCTTTTTTTGTTGGCAATGATCTGGACAAGCTTTTTCTGATGGACTGTAAAGACTTTTTCTTGTACCAGTGAGCCTGTTGTAAATACCCGTTCTAATGTTTTTGTGTTATTTATTTTATTTTTTTGCAGTTATTTTCTTGGAGGGTGGTATGATGGTTTGTGTGTGTTGTTTGTTTTGTGTTATTTAGTTTATTTTTTATATTAACTTTTTTATGGTCGTAGTTTTAAAAATAAAAATCTCCAGACCCAAAAAAAAAAAAATGTGGGTTCCCCTTCAGGTGCATACCAGGCTCTTAGGCTTGGTCTGGAACATAAGGGGTTAAACCCGCGCCGAAAACCAGCGTGGGGTTCCCCCAAGATCCAAACCAAGCCCTCATCCCAGGCACGCAGTCTGGCCGGACAGGAATGGGGGCGGGGACGAGCGAGCGCCCCCCCCTCCTGAGCCGTACCGGACCGCATGCCCTCAACATGGGGGAGTGTGTGCCCCCCCACCCCAAAGCACTCTTGTCCCCATGTCGATAGGGACAAGAGCCTCTTCCCGACAACCCTGGCCGTTGGTTGTCGGGGTATGCGGGCGGGGGGCTTATCAGAATCTGAGAGGCCCCTTTAATAAGGTGGCCCCCAGATTCCGGCCCCTCACCCTATGTGAAGGAGTATGGGGGTACATCGTACCCCTACCCATTCACCTGGGGAAAAAAATGTAAAGAAATAAAACACCACACATGAATAAATTAATTTATTAGTCTGCCGGGGGTCTTCTGCCGGGGCCCCCCACCACCACCCCATTAGGCCCCGGGCTTCGCCGTCTTTCACCGGGACCCCCTTCACCAGTGAGGCTCCTGCCTTTGGGGGAGGGTCCCGGGCTTCTACGACGGTTTCTGCGGGGGGGGGGTGCACTGGCACCCCACCCCCGTCTTCAGCGACGTAATTCACCGGGACCCCCTTCACCAGTGAGGCTCCTGCCTTTGGGGGAGGGTCCCGGGCTTCTACGACGGTTTCTGCGGGGGGGGTGCACTGGCACCCCACCCCCGTCTTCAGCGACGTAATTCACCGGGACCCCCTTCACCAGTGAGGCTCCTGCCTTTGGGGGAGGGTCCCGGGCTTCTACGACGGTTTTCTGCGGGGGGGGGGGTGCACTGGCACCCCACCCCTGTCTTCAGCGACGTAATTCACCGGGACCCCCTTCACCAGTGAGGCTCCTGCCTTTGGGGGAGGGTCCCGGGCTTCTACGACGGTTTTCTGCGGGGGGGGGGTGCACTGGCACCCCACCCCCGTCTTCAGCGACGTAATTCACCGGGACCCCCTTCACCAGTGAGGCTCCTGCCTTTGGGGGAGGGTCCCGGGCTTCTACGACGGTTTCTGCGGGGCGGGTGCACTGGCACCCCACCCCCGTCTTCAGCGACGTAATTCACCGGGACCCCCTTCACCAGTGAGGCTCCTGCCTTTGGGGGAGGGTCCCGGGCTTGTATGGTGTCTTCCGCCGGGGGGCGACACCCGCGGGCTTCTGCGATGCCTTCCGCTTCTGCCTGTCTCCTCCGCGGAGCACAGGGCTTGTCTCCGCTGTCTTCTCCCTTCTCTTCCATTCGATGTTGACACGACGAGGTCCGGCGCTGGAATGCCGTCTGAGCAGTGGGCATGGACTTATATAGGGCAATGCCACCATGTGACCTCAACCCATGTGACATCACATTCCCATCATGCCCAGGGAATGTGATGTCACATGGGTTGAGGTCACATGGTGGCATTACCCTATATAAGTCCATGCCCGCCGCTGACACGGCATGTCAGCGCGGAACCTCGTCGTGTCAACATCCAATGGAAGAGAAGGAAGAAGACAGCGGAGACAAGCCCTGGGCTCCCGGAGGAGACAGGCAGAAGAAGGAAGAGAGAAGAAAGAAGACGAAAGAAAGCCCTGGCTCCACGGGGGAGCCAGGCAGAAGAGGGAGCAGAGAAAAGACCGGGGAGTTGGCGCACCCCCGGCAGAAGACCAGGAAGACCGGAACCCTGGCGGAAGGCACCGGAAAGACCGGGGGATAGGCGCCATCCCCCGGCAGAAGACCCCGAAGTCCGGATGCCCCTCCCTAATGAAAAAGAGCTTAAATGGGGTGGGGGCATCCGGCGGAAGGCTCCGGAGAGGACCGAGGGATGGCGCCCTCCCCCGGCAGAAATCACCGAAGCCCAGGGTCCCGGCGGAAGATCGGGAGAGAAGAAACCCCCCTTGTAAGAGAGCTAAAGAAGAAAGGGGGGGCTCCGGAGCAGATTAATAAAATATTTTATTCTGTGTGGTGTTTTATTTTACTTTACATTTCCCCCATGTGAATGGGTAGAGGTACGATGTACCCCATACTCATTCACATAGGGTGGGGGGCCGGCATCTGGGGGCCCCCTTATTAAAGGGAGCTCGCAGATTCCGATTAGCCCCGCCCGCAACCCCGACAACCAATGGCAAGGGTTGTCGGGAAGAGGCTCTTGTCCCTATCGACATGGGGGCAAGAGTGCTGTGGGGTGGGGGGGGCAGTGCCCCCCTCCCCCACAGCACACACTCCCCCATGTTGAGGGCATGCGGTCTGGTATGGCTCAGGAGGGGGGGGGCGCTCGCTCGTCCCCGCCCCCATTCCTGTCCGGGCCAGACTGCATGCTTGGGATGAGGGCTTGGTTTGGATCTGGGGGGGACCCCAGCGCCGAATCGGCGCGGGTTTAACCCCTCACGTTCCGGACCAAGCCTAAGAGCCTAATGTAGCCCTGGAGGGGGACCCGCGCCGATTTCCCCTTCATGGCTGAAAACAGCTCGGAGATTCCCGTGCGCCGCGTCATGCAGCGCATTCACGGGTACGCCGCTTGGTATTTACCAAGATTTTCACGGCGTACTGACAAGGCGCACGGGAAGCGCCGAAATTTCTCTCTGCGCATGCCCAGTATGCAAATGAACCTTCCGAGGTTCAGGCGCACTGTGCAAGCGTACGGGGATCTGTTTTCAAAAAACACTTTCCCTTTCAATTCGGCCCGCCAAACACTTCAAAACACATGTCACTTCACTTCCCCTGCATCCCCCCACCTCCCCCCCTAATAAACTCCTCCGCCCAAACCCCCGCAATTTACAGTTCAATGTGCCGTGCGCCAGGTCTGTACTGGTGCACAATGCACCCTCTCCTGGGCGCACGGAGCACATTAGTAACTAGGGAAATACACTGCACTAGCAGCGTATTTCTTTAGTAAATGGCCAAACGGCTGCTACTCTCCTGCTTTTACTCCATGAGTCATGGAGTAAAGGCTTGGTAAATCAGCCCCTGTGTCTCTATCTCTCTATCTCTCTCTGTCTGACTGACTGATCTTCTCTAGAACCGCCAACACACTACACTAGGCAGCCGTGCAGGCTGCCTTTTATAGTGGGGGGCGGTGTACTAATCCCCGAGCCATAATTGGCCAAAGCCACCCTGGCTTTGGCCAATTATGGCTCTTCGTTTTTTGAGCGCTGTGATTGGCCAAGCATGCGGGACATACAGCATGCTTGGCCAATCATCAGCGCTCAACGCCCCAGTGAATTATGGGACGTTTTGTGTCATTCGAATTTGGGGCGAACGACCCGTTTTGTTCGATTTTCGACGAACGATCGAACGACCGATGTTCGATTCGAACCTACGTTCGAATCGAACGCTGAGCTCATCCCTAGTGCTCAGTAGTCCTAAGACAATTTTGACAATACTGCTTCTCCATAGATACAGTACAGTGAGTGAACGTTGTCACACAAGAAAAGGAAGTGTTACTGGCAGAATCACCTTTTCGAAATAAAAGAGAAAAAGAAAATAGATGCAACCACCACATCTAATGCCACATACACAAGATCATTTTTCAGCATGAAAAAAAAACGTTGTTTTTCAGCATGTTGAATAAAAACAAAGTTTTTCCAACTTCATCATTAAAACGACGTTGCCCACACACATCGTTTTAAAAAAATTATCTAGCAAAGCGCGGTGATGTACAACACGTACGACGGCACTATAAAGGGGAAGTTCCATTTGCCTTTGGGCTGCTTTAGCTGATTCCGTGTTAGTAAAAGATGATTCGCGCTTTTTTGTCTGTTACAGCGTGATGAATGTGGTAGTTTTACCAGAACGAGCGCTCCCGTCTCATAACTTGCTTCTGAGCATGCGCAGGTTTTTAACATAGTTTTAGCCCACACACGATCATTTTTTACAACCCGAAAAACGACATAGTTTAAAACGACGTTAAAAAATGCAGCATGTTCAAATTTTTTTTTTGTCGTTTTTCAGAACCTGAAAAATGATGTGAAGCCCACACACGATAATTTAAAATTACATTTTTTAAAAACAACGTTTTTTTTTCATGCCGAAAAATGACCGTGTGCCACTGGGGGCCCCCATCAGGGTTGCCAGGCTCATTAAAACCAGGGACAGTATGTAAAAATCTGTGTTTTTTTTTACATCTGTCCCTGATAGGTCCAAAACCGACATGCTTTTGATGTGAAAATCCTGAGATTTTAGCTGCCATGCCTCTGTAATGCCTCCTGGCATGTTGGCCATCTGTAAGCCCTGGGGCCCCATAATCTTCTATTGCCCGGGGGCCCCATGAGTTGTCAGTCCGCCCCTGCCCGCTGTGTACGCTGCTGTTCTGAAGGGCAGTGCATTTCTACTTGTATTGCACTCGCAGCAGGGAGCAACTCCTTTATGATTGCAATGGTATTTTATTCTCCAGTTTGTACCTAAACAGGGCTGGGCTGGGACAAAAATTTGGCCCGGGACTTCATCCAGACCGGCCCACTTTAATTCAATAAAATGCTGCCCCACCACCCCCCCCCGAAAATCACGCCACCAAAAGGCCCCTACATCCATATTGTATATCATGAGAGGGTGAGAGAGAGGGAGGGTTGAGGGAAAGGGGTGAGAGAGGGGGGTGAGTGTAAGAAAAAGAGAGTGAGTGTAAAAGAGAGGGGGTGAGTGTAGGACCCCTTATTACACTGAGGCGTTTTTTAGGTGCTTGTGGGCTAAAAATAACGCCTGTAAAGCGACTGAAAAACGCTTTCCGCTGCAGTCCTAGTGTGAAAGCCTGAGTGCTTTCACACTGGGGCGCTGTCAGGGCGTTAAAAAAAGTCCTCCAAGCAGCATCTCTCTTTTTAAAAACGGCCCACTGAGCCATCGGCCCACGGGAAACTCCCTGTAGTCCCTATGGTCAGTCCATCCCTGTACCTAAATATATGAACATGAGTGGTTTGAGCCTAAATATTAAAAATCAGTGCTGTGCATGTTTTATGTTAACTGCACAGCTGATTGTCTGTAGCAGCGGCAGGTGTTTGCTTTGTTTCTGGTACATCACAAGGGAAATTTACAGGCATGGAATACGGTAATCCTTGATGAGTTCTTTCTGTTTAATCCAAGCTGATAAAGCACTAATATTTTGGAAAACGTAATTGTGCATGTTTGGGAGCAGCCTGAAAATAAAAAAGAAATGAAGAACTGGATAATATTTTTGTGTGCACTCAACAAATGGATTTTCACTATGTGAATAATTTAGTAGTGACATCTGCTAGCAGCAGTATATATTTAAATTATAACAGTTTCTGATGTTAACCAATACAATGCGGGGGTTTCTTTGTATACTTTTAGAGAAAGCAGACCTCCTCTGTCTGCCTACCCCCTGACCTAAAGTAACCAATCCCATCCCCCCCACTCAGGGGCGCCGGGAGGGGGTGGCTAGCCGTGGCTGAAGCCCCGAATGTGACCCCGTAAAGCCCAGAGTCTCACGTGGCAGGACTGCATTATTAGCCCAGCGCCGCCGAATGTAGCAGAGTGTGGCCGAGTCCCATAGCAAGTCCCGCCTTCTGGAGCCTCCGCAACGCCTACAAGGACGTCCCACCGGTCCAATGCCGCGAACCGTGGGAAGTCCATCATAGGCGCTGCACTGGCTCCAGAAGGCAGGAAATTCCAATACGGCCGCCACCGGTGCCACATCCCTGTTTGGCGCTCGGGCGGGCCACGGGCGGCTCTCCTTTTAGGTCAGGTAGGTCAGTGTAAGTAGGTCAGTGTATGTCAGGTAGGTCAGTGTAGGTAGGTCAGTGTATGTAGGTAACTACCATCAGTGCAGGTAGGTCAGTGTATGTAGGTCATTGTATGTCAAGTAGGTCAGTGTATGTAGGTCACTACCGTCAGTGTATTTAGGTCAGGTAGGTCACGTGCTAGCCAAAAAAAAAAGCTTTAGGTGCACACTGTGCAAAGGACACTAAATCAAAATACTGCAGCTCCCTGCCTGTATTTGTATGAGAACACCAGCAATTGTATTCAGGCAAGCTTTAGGTGCAAACTGTGCAAAGGACACAGTACACTAAGTGAAAATATGCAGCTAGCACATTCACCTGCCTGCCTGTCAGCTTCCCCCCTCCTTAGCAACCACTCTATATACTAGGGTGACCAGACATCCCCAGTTTTCAGGGGACAGTCCCCTGATTGAGGACACTGTCCCCGGACCAAGTCTGTCCCTGGTTTTTGTCCCCAGATTGGATTTAATAGGGGGCAGGGGCAATTTCAAAGACAATCAGTGCAGAATTAAAATAAAAAAATTAGAATTACACATCCCCTGCTCCGCCGTGCCTACTAGCATAGGGGGGGTGTATTTTTCCCATTATCTGTGCCCCTTTCTGATGATCATGTGCTGGTCGGAGCGGAGGGAATATTTCTTCAGTTTCGGGCGCATTCCCATTCAGCTTCGCTCGCATGTTCTTCTGCCTTGGCTCAAATCCTGGCCAGCCTCCTGCCTATCTCCTTGCCTTCCCTGGCGGAGTGATCTTCCTCCACTCCCCACCCAGTAGTAGCCGGGGCCCGAAGAGAAAGACTTTTGAGGCTGTGAGGCGGGCGGCGACAGGCAGAGAGTCGCTGATTGTTGCCATTACTAGTAAAGAAAAAAATATGTCCCCAGATTTCATTTTAAAAATCTGGTCACCTTACTATATACAGTATAAAAAAAAAACGCAAATTGCGGCAAAATCGCGGTAAAAACGCAGTACTTGCGTTTTGGATGCGGGTCTTTAGAAGTATATTACATGCAAAATGCAGCATTTTGTGGGAAAAAAAGTACCTGAACCTTTCCAAAAATGCAGAGGCACAAAAATGCATTGATGTGAACATGTTAAAAAATGTTCCTACCTTTCTGAAAAATGCATAAAAAAACACATTAGTGTGAATAGAGCCTTACTGCACACCATCAAGCATAGGCAGTAAGCATTTCCCGGCCTGCAGCTGCACATACAGATGCTGCCTATGATTAGTGGTGTGCAGTGACGGCTTCCTTGCGGGATTGGGACTACGATCGGAACAGGCCTCACCACCAGTTTTGCGTTTAAACCTGTGAAGACGCATGTGCGTAAATAATAATAAATTGTTATCCCCCTTTGTTTAGACTTAATTCACGCGCTTGCAAACATGTATAGATGCATTTATACATGTAAACGCGTATAGCGCATGCTCTTAGACACAGATTTTTGGATTCGGTGTTCTGATTTTTTTTGTATAGGAAAGCCTATATAATAAGGCTTACCCGTAGGTACAGTAAATATCTCTTAAACATGCATCGTTTAGGAGATATTTACTTATAAAGCCGCCGGTGCGTCACCGACACATGCACTCTGAAGGAACGGCATACTTTTGCCGTTCCTTCAGAGGCCTGTACCATGAACAGAAACTCCCATGCACATGCATGGGAAGGAAGACTGGGTGAAGATGGAAACCCTGTCAGCGGTGACAGCGCAAGGCTGGAAGCCTTTGTTTTAAGGTAAGTTGCACATAATGTGCTAGTATGTGGTGCATACTAGCACATTATAACATTGCCTTGCAGAAGGATTTTTATTTGTATACCGAGTTTACTACCTATTTAAGAAATGTAAAGTTATGCATTTGAGTGCCAAAAATATGTATAAAAAAATTACACATTAGGATGTGTAACTAGTAATGGACTTAGTAATAGCATGCAGTTCAGCTTTGGTCATCAATCTTCAGGGAAAAAGTTGCATTTGAATTGAATTTGAAAGAGTTTAACGAAGGAAAACAAAATTAATTAGGGGATGGAGACCCCAATTATGAAGACTGATTACATAGATTACAATTATTCACTCTGGAGATGAGACACTTAAGCTGGATATGATTACATTGTACAAAAAGAAATACAGCCACGATTTGAGGTTGGAAGAAAGAGGTTAAACCTTAGATTGAGGAAGGGTTCTTTATTGTTAGAGCAGTAAAAATTTGGAACTCCTTCTCTTAGGAGTGGTACTAGCTGAGGGAGTCTTCATACAACATCAATAGACTTTTAGCAAAGTTCCTCAGAACTCAGAATATACAGGGATTTGGTATTTGTTAGAGAAAACTATAAAAAGAAAACCCCAGACTAACCATCCAGCCTAATAAAAGGCTCTTCCTTATTACATGCTTTCACCCCACATTAAAGTGATTCTGTACAGACACTGATCATACCCTATGGTCAGAGATGGCACACTCTCTGTCACCTGTGTGATGGCACTTGGGCGTGGCAATTGGCTGCATTGGCACTGACTACTACGTTGGCAAGTAAAGAATGCACATGTGCACTATACCCGGTATTACTAGAAATTTGACCAGGGCTGCAGAGCAGATGAAGGCTCTGTAACTTTCTTGTTTTATTTCTACAGGCTTCTGTTAGGGCATACATACATGCCAACAGTCCCAATTTTCCCAGGACATTCACAGGATTTAGACCCTTGTCCTGAAATTGGCATTTGTCCTGACTCCCTGAGAATCGCCAGGGCCGTCGCTAGAGGTCCGTGGCCGACACCGGTGATGATCCCTGCCACCAGTTTACAGAAGACCAGCTCTAGTGGAGCCTGGTCACCCGCCGAGGGGAAGAAACAAGAGGCAGAGCCCGGGTGGCTGCGAATAGAAATGGAGCTGCCGTCAACCCCCTGCCCCAGTCTGCTGCTGGTCTGTGACCTGTTGTGGTGGAAAGGCCGTCGGGGGGGGGGGTTTGGCGGCAGCTCCATTTCTTTTGGCAGCCACCTGGGCTCCACCTCTTGTTTCTTCCGCTCAGCAAGTCGGGCTTGGCCTCCACGAGAGCTGGTCTTCTGTAATGGCAGCAGAGATCAAATCATGCATTATCCGACAAGAGGCAGAGCCAAGGGACTCTGCTGGGGGCCCCTGATGTAAGGAGGGACTCTGCTGGGGGAACCTGATGTAAGGAGAGACTTTGCTTGGGGCACCTGATGTAAGAAGGGACTCTACTGAAGGCACCTGATGTAAGGAGGGAATCCGCTGGGAGCACCTGATGTAAGGAGGGACTCTGCTGGGGGCACCTAATGTAAGGAGGGACTACGGTGGGGGCACATGATGTAAGAAGAGACTCCGCCAGGGGCACCTGATGTAAGGAGAGACTCTGCTGGGGACACCTGATGTGATGAGGGACTCAATTGGGGGCACCTGATGTAAAGAGGGAGTCTACTGGGAATGCCTGGTGTAAGGAGGGGTTCTGCTCGGGGCACCTGATGGCATCTGTTGGCAGGTGACGGTGGCATGTGACACGCTCAGGGCTCCCACTGATTCTGTATTATGGTGATTTGAACTACTTTTAAATTACAATGTAATAATAGAAATAATGCGTTTCAGTCATCCTGACATCATATCAACCATGGTGCCGTGATGATTGAAGTGCTAACACCAGGTGTTTGGAGTAACTTTATCTGCTGATTGTTAAACTTTCTGGAATACACATATTTCTATTGTGGTGTAGTATCTGGGCCTGCTGTCCCTCCATCTCTCGTTCTTTCCTTCCTTCTTTCTCCTTCTCCCTATCTCTTTTTTTCTTTACTCTCTCCCTCTCTCTATCTCCCTCATCCCTCGTTCATCTCAGACTCTAACCACGCCCTGTTTGAGCCATGCCCCCTTTAAGCCATGCCCAATATTTAGTTTAAACCATGCATTTTTCATTCTCGCTATGTCACGCCTAAAAACGAATGCCCTGCCCCTAATTGTATTAAGACTTCACCTACAGACAAAAAAGTGTCCCTATAATTTTTTTTTACAATGTTTCCAACTATGGGCATAGTAGAAATGGCTGCTGGCGTGGACATATATCTGGTGTCAAGTCAACATGCTGTCTGTCAAAAGAGAGCTTTACAAGCTTATAGGGATGCAGTTAATACACATGCAGTACTCATTAATTTTTAACACACCTCAAATGCTTTACTGAGATTTAATATGAATTGAACAAATTATAATTTTATTAACCCATGTAATAAAGGTTTCATATTATCAGATTACACATATTTACAATAATAACCTTTTGACCATAGATACACTTTAGGATAGCTGCTGTCTAAAGGCTCAATAACCTTGGTAATTAAGGTAAAGCTGTAGTAACTTCCTTCAGCCATTATGTACAAGATAGTTTTTTTTTTTTTTTAAATATCCCTTACACATAGTTGGGTATTCAGGATGAACACAGTTTAACTTTATTTTTTTTTTAAGCTAAGTAACTAATGATTTTGCAAAGTGAACATTCAGTTTGGTACATGGACAGTCTCTAACGAAAAACAGAGCGGTCTGGATACTGCCTCTTAATATGACACAACTCCATCCCGGAATACATATAATGCGAAAAAAGGTTAGCCCATGGGACTTTAAATGATAAGTGGACAGTCTCTACTTAACAGCCTTAATGTCTGGGTAAAAGATATGTTATTCATCCATCAGTAATAGCCATTGGGTCTAGATCCTGGTAAAGTGGTCGTAGCACTTAATAACATACCTCTAATACCTCAATTTTGGACAAAGATGGGAGGAGTTAAATACATTGTCATATTTTATTGATATCTGTGACCCTTCTCTGAAGATTCACCACTGTTCATCCCATATCCCTCAAGAATTTGAGGAAAAATCCCCAAATCTTCCAATGGAGACACCTATTCCCGTGACAAGTCTCTGGAGTTCTGTTCACTTTGGATAGGTTTCTTCTCGTTTACTGTCACGCCTTTAGAATAGGAAGTAAAGGAAAATTTCCCTAGAGGGACACAAACAGCAAAATATAACCTGATAGCCAAAAAGTTTTGGCTTTACACACACTTTAATTATTCTATTTACAGTAGATGGGGACTAATTTGGGCCATTATGCAACGAGTGCTGTCAAACTGTTCCCCAGTTCTGACGAAGTTCCGAGAGACATGGAACGAAACATGTAAACTCTTGGGGATCAGCACCCCCCTATACATGTTGAGCTTTGCTACCCCCCCCCCCCCCTTTTTAGCTCAGTGATATTCACACTTTGAGCTGTTATGCAGTGTATTGGAAGACATCACATGGAGACATGAATGGTCTATACTGAAGATAACCACCACCACGCTCTGCATTGAGCTGCCCTTTGGATTGGAGACTGGAGACCACTATTTTATTAAATATCCGTTTAGACATTTGGCACTAGCCACTGAGTAAACCTGTGTGTTACACACTGTTTCTTATAACCAACATACTACTTGTCTGCTCACAAGCTGCCTACCCAACACTGTGGATACAAATCTTATGGATTGATTTAGATCTTCTATGAGTTACAGCTGCTAGCAATATAATGAACAGCTTTATGGACACAGCTTTCTACATTACAACTACTATGATTGAATGGACTATACCCGTATGATATGGGAATCCTTTTTAACTGTGACCATATACTTGCAACCTTACTAATTGCATCTCTGGTGAATACATTGTGAATATCTACAGCGTTTTGTTATCTCCTTTATGTCTCCCAATAACTTTAAGAATCAATGAGATCAGATCCATATGGAGGTTACACCAGTTTGACATGGTGATTTCTATGGAAGGACTTTCAAACTACCAAACAGGTTCTTGTCCCTCTGGTACTCTCATTTACTATCGTGTCTGCTATTAGCTATCCATCAGAGTTGAGTGGTGGTATACTTTTACCACATTTATGTGGTTTGTTAATGTCCCTTTTCAGGTGCCATTCCATGCTGCGTTTCCTCACATAGACAGTGGACATTATCACCTGTAATTACAGGGAACCACTGTCCTGTGTGGGAACCATCAGGGGTAATTTTAGTTAGCAATTGGGCTCTTCATTGAGAGGAGGGGGGGTGTCTGTGTTTTTGTGGAGGGTGGGTGCGCCATCCATATACTTCGGTCCTCCTGCGGGAGAATCGATTTTGTTTTCAGTTACCAGTATATGCCGCTATTGGTGTTCTGTTTATGAGGAATTATCTGGGTAGGTCCACCTATTTTTAGGGGACCATGTTTTTATGCCTTATATATGTTTTTTGATATAGCTTAGCTTTAAATACATTTTGTAGTTAACTCTTTAGGGTGTGCAGCAGTCTGTTTCTTTTTTATTTTATTTTTGTTGCCATTATGCAACTTCTAGTTGAAGTTGAAGTGTATGGCTAGCCAAAGCAATGTAAATGGAAATCTCACTAGGGGGACAGCAAAAAAAAAGGTTTTGGCTATATACACACACTTTACCTTGACTTTTCTTTCCAACATATCACTTTGGTCTTCGATTGCACTATATCCTCAGTTCTCTTTCCCATTTGTACGAGTGAAACTATTTATGTGAGCTTGTAGCACAAGTAAATGAGCTGTAAAACAAGGATATCATTTCTCTCCTTAGGGTCGATATTTTGGCTGTGAACGCATAATTGGCTTCTCGTCTAGCTCCATTCACCCTCTTGGAATTAGAAAAATCAAACATCATAAAACCATTGTGGATCTCTACAATACTCTGCAGTATATTCCCTTCTTCCAACTCATATTTTTAACCTCATTCAGTCAGACTGGAATTCCCTAATCTTGCATGACATACAAATATGTGGATAAATTGCAGTGTATTCTGACAAAATAATCAGGGAGATACTTGCCCTATGATATTTCAAGAACATAGTTGCATGTGAAAGGAACATGACTGATTAGTTTGAGTGTTTGTGTGCAGTATACTGTATGCATGTACAAAGTAAAGTGAAGTTTAAAGTAGTAGCCAAACAACTAAAAAGTTGTTAACTATCTGCTGACGTCATGTATGATACCACAGCAAAGACAAATGTTAGCACCTTATTAATGATCCTTATCATTCTGGCTAGCTAGGGCAGAGGATATCATAGTACTATTAGCAGTAATAGTATCATGGTACTATTCGAGAAGAAAACCAAGTAATATTGAAAAAAGAAGATCAAACAATTTTGCAACTCATCAGATTTTTCTTTACTGTCCTTCAAAGTTCCATGATGCTGTATTTATACCTCATTGTTCACTACTCTTGATTGGCTCCAGCTTGTGCAGTAGAAGAGTAGAATGTTTTTGGGCTGTTCTAAACTGCATTAATTATCTTCTACAAAGCAAAATTATCTTTTCTAATTTGCCACACCAAAATATGGACAAATATTTAATCTCAATTTCAAATGATATATTTCTGTAATTCATAATATAGGGAAAAAAATAAAGAAATGTCGTGCTACCTAATATAGTGCCAAAGAAAAATTATGAAAAAACACAGCAGCAGCTCTAACGTGAGATAACACATCAAGAGTAAATATAGTTTATAGAAGGAACTGCGCTCAAAATAAAAAATAAAAACCAGTGACTGTGATAAATAATTGC